>NW_024580667.1:33294737-33767923 GCF_017639235.1 Corvus kubaryi | reverse complement strand
CGCAGCTCTGTCTGTGCCCCGGGTGTTCGGTTGGCGCTCGGCCGCCCGCCCCCGCCCGCGGCCGCCGCCGCGGCTCCCAGGGCGAGGCACAGCGGCCACAGCGCACGCATCGGCAGCGCTGCCCCCGACGGACCGACACCGCCGGCACCGGCCTCCCGCCCTCCCCCGCCGCCGGGCAGTCCCGCCCCCGGCGCGGCTCCATGGGGCGGGGCAGCGGCATCGCGGGGCGGCGCTGCCGAGAGGCGCCGGCCGGTTGGGAGGCGCCGGGTGAACCCCCGGGAATTACCGGGAGCATGGGAAGCATTGAGGACAGCCGCCTCTCCCCGCGGCCATCATTTACGCATCTGGACATCTCTGCGCCGCTGTTTAACCCGTGCCATGAGCTGAAGTTCCTCGCCCCCCCGCCCACCAGCCTCCCTTCACTCCGTTCCCAAACGTCAGGGTGGGAAATGGAGTTTACAATCAGGAAAATGTTTTTTCAAAATTCTCCTCAAAGCAGCTGAAGGTGAAGAGCTTCTTTACGCTGAGGGTGGCAAAGCCCTGGAACAGGCTGCCGATGGAGGCCGTGGAGTCTCCGTCTCTGGAGACATTCCAAACCCACTGTGTTCCCATGCCACCTGCTCCAGGTTACCGGCCTTGGCAGGGGGGTTGGATTAGATGATCTCCCGAGGTCCCTTCCAACGCTAGCAGTTTTGTGACTCTGTGATGTGTGGCTGCCGGTAGTGCAGATCTGGGATTGTCTGGAGCAGAGGTGAAGGGGCACTTCGCCTGCTGCCACCAGGGCAATCACCCAGCGCAGGCCTTTGGTGATTCCATGGCCCTTTGTCTGTCAAGTAATCCAGCCTCCAATTGCAGAGAGTTAGTCCCAAACACTAATGCTATTCTTAACTACTTACAGAATCATTTAGGTTGGAAAAGACCTCTAAGAGTATTGGGTCCAACTGTTAACCTAGCACTGCCGACTCCACCATGTCCGTGAGCACCACATCTACACATCTTTTAAATGCTTCCAGGAATGGTGACTCAACCACTTCCCTGGGCAGCCTGTTCCACTGCTTCACAACTCTTTCAGCGGAGAAAGTTTTCCCAATATCCAATCTAAACCCTTCCCTGGTGCAACTTCAGGCCATTTCCTCTCATCACTTACTACTTGAAAAACCAACACCCACCTCACTACAACCTCCTTTCAGGTAGGTTGTACAAACACATACCCCAATGCTTTTCTTTGTCAACATTTAGCTACAGAAACCTCACAAAAATTAAGGCCTCTTCATGGCAGAACTTATATCCCAAAAGATACTTTCAACTTTGCTCCTTATTGCTTCTCTCTTGTTAAAGCAAACAATATAGAAAATTGAAAATCATCAGCAAGGACTCATGAATTTCAAAGGTATTTTGTATTTTACATTTTGAAATACTGCAAATATGCTTAGAGAAAAGCACACAAAAATCACTTGCTTGGAGAAAATTGCAAGCTGAGAAATGACAACTTGGATCAATGAAGAGAGTCTTTTCTAACCAACAACCTCATTACAAAATGCCTTAAATATTACCCAGCTCCAGCTTTTAAATACATAGTTTTTGCCCTGTTATGTTCTCATGGACATGACTTTTCAGGACATTCAGCAGTTAGAAGACTTATATTTTCTAGTCTAAAAATTCACACAGACTCTATTGTATATCCATGACCCGTTAGCTCCTCTCCTTTCCCCATCTTTACTCTCCTGATGTGTTTTACAGGCAGAAATCACACTCCTCATCTTATACTTTGCTGTATGAGAGAAGCCAGTCTCCTCTAGTGGAAGAGAACTTTAAAGATGTTTTTATTTAAAAAGAAATTTGATAGCTGTAGAATTCACAGATCATCCTTCCTCCTCTCAGCAGGATGGCAATGACATGTTAAAAAAAGCACAGCAGTGATGAAGTAAAGGTGACACACTTCTACCCTCCTGATGTTCTCTCCTCCAGCTTTTTTCCCCCACATAAGTGCAGCTCAGGGAATCTGTGCAGAGATTTGGCACTACTTGTCAGCACCCAAACAAGTTTTAAGATAAATCATGCAACCTAATTTTAGTCTTGGCTGGCAAAGCCAACATCGCTGCTATCCTAATGGCTATAATTTGGCTCAGACAAAAACGCTTTGGAGGCAGAATTATTTAATTACATCAAAGGCTGTTGGCTGACTAAGGCTCAACAGGCTTCCAGCTGGCAAAGGCATAAGGGATGCTCTCCATTACAAGGGGCAGGTTGCCTCAGGATGAAACCACATAAACTACTGAATGTGATCTAGGTTCTCTCATGTCCAGGGGATTGCAAACATGGCTGTATCCACAATTGCTCAAGCACTTTGGCAATGTAGCTCAGCCTAACCACTGAGAACTATCAAATAACACTAACAATTGAGGAGATATTAGATTCTTTTTTTTTTCCCATTAATTGCAGCACTTCTCACAGAAAGTATTGCTGGGAATAGAGGCTCTGTGGACTGAGGGCACAGTGTCATAATTGCCAGGAGTGAATCCTCTATCTTGAGGACATCATATAACTTTTTGATATTTTACTTAAAATTTGATAACGACTTTGTTATAAAACCAATCATTTAATGAAAAAAATCTGAATATTTAAAAATTAATCAATTTTACATATTTGTGGCAGTATCAGAGCAGCTCCAGTTGTATCTTCAGTGTCACTGTGTTTGTTGACTGCAGTGAAGGATGAGATTAGAAATATTGTCAGCAGTTCCAGACACTGTTACCTGAAATTAAAATTTTGTTCCTTCATACAGTTTTACAGAAGCATTGTTGTTACACGTTCTTACTACTGTCAGGGGAACCAAGAGAACCCTGGTGCAAATAAAACGTCCAGACATCGGTCCCTTGTTCCCCAGGAGAACCCAATGCTGACTGTTACGCTCCTACACTTTCCCCAAGCTCAGCGGGAAGACATAGCCAAGTTAGAAGTGCGATTCCAAAGCTGAGCCAAGAGTGGTGTTGAGCCTGGCCTACCCTATCCCGCTTTAACCTAACAGCAGCTCGGGGCAGCAGGGACTGGAGCCGGGGGCATCCCCTGGGCAGCCCTGTGCCACGTTGAGCCCTTTGGGGCAGGCAGATGCCCACACCCCGAGGGGACACGGTGAGGGCACGGGTGACCCCGAGCTGCCCAGGGAGCAGTTCCAGTGGGCAGCAGTGCCGGAGCTGGGAGCTTTCACTCAGCACCTGTAGCGCTCCGGCTGGTGGTGGCGATGGGCCATTTGTATCAAAATTTCATTAGCCAACAATGCTTTTGCTTTTCCACAGAACCACTGAACGCGTCAGGTTGGAAGGGACCACAGTGGGTCAACTGGTCCAAGCTCCCTGGCCAAGCAGGGTCATCCCAGAGCACACTGCACAGGATTGCATCCAGACGGTTCTTCAGTATCTCCAGTGAGGGAGACTCCACAACCTCTCTGGGCAATCTGTTCCAGTGCTCGGTCACCCACACATTAAAGAAATTCATCCTCATATTCAGGTCGAACTTCCTGTGCATCAGTCTCTGCCCGTTGCCTCTCGTCCTATTGCCGGGCACCACCGAGCAGAGCCTGGCTCCATCCTCTTGACTCTCTCCCTTCAATACTTATAGATATTGACGAGGCCCCCTCTCAGACACCTCTTTTCGAGGCTGAGCAGGCCCATCTCCCTCAGCCTATCTGTTTCTCACTTTTCCGCGCCCAGTGCCCGGCACCTCCCGCCGCCACCATCCCCGACCTGCTCCTCCCCTCCCTCCCCCGCTCGCCCGCGGGGCAACAGCGGGCGAGACCATGAGGACGCACGGGGGGGGAGGGCGACTGAAGAGGCGCCACTGACGGCGCTGAGGCGCAGTCACGGCCCAGCTGGGAGGCGCTCGGTACCGGTTCCTCCGAGGCACCGTGAGGACCCTCAGCGGGAGCGCGGCCGCCGCCGCCGAGCAGCCACGCGCCTCCCCCCCGTCCCCGTGCGGCGGCGGGAGTTGGTGCGGGCCGGCGGCGGAGGAGGCGGGGGGCGGCGGGGGCGCGCAGGTGAGCGCGCGGCTGTGTCTGCTTCCGGCGCGCCCGCGTCCCCGCTCCGCCGCGGCCGGGGAGGCGACGCCGGCGGGCCCCGCTCCGCGCAGGTAACACGGGTCGGGGACAGCCCCGCCGCCCTCGCTGCCCCCGCCGCCCTCGCCGCCGCCGCCCCTCGCAGGCGCCCAGGAGGGGAGCGAGCCCACGGTCCCGGGGGGCCCCCTTCCCCCAAGCCGCGGCTGTTCACTCTGGAACCGACTGGCGGCAGCGCGGGGGGAGGGGCGGGTGATTGGATGTGTCCCTGCGCTCCGCCAGCGGAACCCGGCCGGCCGTGGGAGGCCAGAGGCGCTCCCGGGGCGCTGCAGGTGCGGGGCAGCGACCCGAAGCCGGTGTCGCAGGAGGCGGCTGTGGAGCGGAATTCCTGCCTCCCTCGCGCCAGGTTCCCATCTGCGGCGCGTGTCTGTAGACGTGCGAGCTGCTGAGATGACAGATAGCACACACGCTGTCAGCTTGCCCTTTAAAAACGATCGTTCAAAGCAAGCCAGCCAGCCGTCTAAATGTGTTTTTGGTAATTCTTAGCTGCCATAAACAAAACCTGCTTTTCTTTCTCACGTCTTGAAGAATAAGAGGCGCATAAAAATAAAAGGGAACCGTTAACAGCTATAGGAGGAAAACACTGGAACAGATTGAGGGTAGTGTTGTCAATTTACAATCGATAGAGGCTATAGTTACTGTAATATTGTGCTTGAACTTCACTTGCAGCAGAAGTTTGCAGGATTCAGCAGAATTAAGTGACCTTAAAATGCTGTATGATGATTTATTAATTTGTATAAATTATTCTGTACTCCACATTAGCAGTGTATTGTGACTGTAAGGGATAGAAAAGATCAACCACAACCATGTAAATATGGAAAGCTTGTAATTTTTTTATTTTATTTTTTATTCGTGTGCTGGTTTATAAGTGTAATTGCTCATTATGTCATCATGATATCACTGCAGTGTATGCTGTTGGCACCTCAAAAATGATAAAAAGTGCTGATTGTGAGGTTCTAGAGATGCTTAGGGAAAGACACCATGTGTGTTGTGGTATTTTGAACGGTATTTCAGCTTTTATTGGCTATGAGTTCAAAGATAAGCCTTGTGTATATTTTATGTCGAATGAGACACCTATACTAACTTACCATTTTCTTTCAGGTACCTCATTGATACCTTGCAGAGGCAATGGAGGCAATGATGAAAACCCTGTTGTAATTAAAACATAAAGAAAAAGTATTCCTAACTGTGCAATACTCTTTTAGTATCATTCAATGCCTACTATTTCAGAAGATGAAAAAGAAAATGGTTCTGGAAATAATGGAAACACTGAAAACAGACCTGGGAAAGAATCCCCAGAAGCTTCTCTTCATGATCCCGTGAAGCCATACTGCATGTCAGATGCCTCCACTGCATCCCTGGTGTCTAGGGAAGATGGGCATTATCCATGGGGATGTCCTGTGACTCATACAAGAGAGAAGTTTTATACCATCTGCTCAGACTATGCTTTTTTAAACAGAGTAACATCTATTTGTAAAAGTCCAAGTGCTTCAGTTAGTGCCTGCCTATCAAGCAGTGCTGCCTTAAATGTTGGAAATAATACGTCTAACTTGCTCAGCGTTCAAACTGGTGCTTCAGAGATAATCTACAGTGAAGATGCTAACTTGGAAAGCCTGCCTGGCAATCTTGGAAAGCTTCCACTGGCATGGGAAATAGACAAATCAGAGTTCAATGGCGTGAGCTCAAATCTGAAGAACAAAGCAGGTGAGGTGGTGAAGTTTTGATGTGAAAGGAAAAAGCTTCATGTTTACAGCTTGTCTGTGAAGGGGGTTGGCCAGCACATGTCCCGTGAGGATGTGCTATAGAAGAGCCTGTACTTCATTTCAAGGAACCTGCTTATCAGGACAGAAGAGAGTGAGAGAGAAGGAGAGAAAGTCGAGTGTAACTGCCAGGGGAAGTGGATCCAAAACAAGGCTGGCTTCTGCTTAACTGTATAGTATTTGGGATGGTTTCTGCTGTTGCGCCCCCAGCCCTCCCCCTGTGTTATCGGTGTGACTTTTTTCTTTTGTTTTAGTAGAACCTAGTATGTTATACCTCTGGATGTATGGCTTCAAAATGGGACAAAAATACTTCTGCTTGAGCACGTGGCCCAACTCTCCATTTTCTGCTGTCACAGTGGCTTATAAAAAGGAAAAGACCTTGGGTGTATATTATTATTAATGGATTTGCATATAAGTTTTCATCAGAAACTGTAGCTGTTTGCAAGGCTGGCAGTGAAAAACAAGCATTTCATTATGTTCCCTGTGTACTTAATGTTAGGAGATGAGAGGTCCATGTTGGTCTGAGAGTCTATTTCTGGGATGGGTGATTTAACGCATTAGAATAATCAGATTGACTTACCTCTCTAAACAGTTGGGCAGGTCATCATTAATTCCATTTATGATCTAAACACCGTGTTGTTTACAGAGCTAATGGCAGCTTTACAAACCTGTTGACAGTTTAGAGCTTTCTCCTGTATTTGAGCTTTCTCCTTTCAATTCATATTTAGTACCAGTTTACACTGTGTCTCTATTTGAGCTGTGTGCTCAAATAGAGTGTCTCTATTTGAGCTGTATGCTACTACTAAGAGTATTTAGGAAGAAAGCTATGAATGGCAACCTAGGCATCCTTTTGATTCTGAAATTTGTTTTGCAGGCAGCATGAAGAAACAAGGGACAAAGAAAAAATCCGTGGAGAAAAAGAGCAAACAATACAGGGAGTGTCCTCAGCGTTCAGCTCTTGAAGATGTGAAGGAGAGAAAAGTGTTGGACCTTCGGAGATGGTAGTATTTATAAATTGCATTTAAAATTACCCATGTAGTTTCTCAGTAAACACTGTTGCTAGTTACCCGATTTCCAACTTCTTAGTAGTGTCTTTTTAATTTTTTTAGTAGAAAGGGGATATGTTAAGCATACACACTGTCTGATGCATTCTACAAGAAAAATTAGAGCTTCTCTTCCATCTGTTGGAGTTCTTAAAATATTTTTCCTTCTAAATTTTCCTTTTACTTTCAGTAAAGGGAAAAACTTATGTGGAGATTCATTTCAAAAAGAAATACAAGTTCAGTAGCATGGTCAGGGAAAAAGTAACCTTAAATGTACCACTGATACGTTTTACTCCCAATTTTAATTGATCAGAATCTGTCGTTTCTATAGGACCATTATTGTAATAATATAGTTCACTGAATTCACTTAGTTTAATGCATCTGTCCAGTTCTTACTTTATGTCTGTGACATCAGAAAGTTGGAGTTAACCTAGGGAATCTCTGACCCAGAATGATGTTCATTAGTAAATTGGTAGAGATGCAGTTTGCCACAAGTTCACATGTTAGAAGAGACTGGATAAATCCATATGTTATATTAGTACAGAGTCATATTTTCTGACAGTCGTTTGTACAGAACTCCCATGGGGCTGTTAGAAATTTGACTGATTTATATGAAATAGGGTAGTAGCATCTAACAAAGAAATTGGTTAACATAGTTGCTTAATTTTTTTTTTAGGGATAGAGTTGTTTCGGTTTTTTTGTTTGCTTTTTTTTTAATACAGGTGACATAAAAACATTTAATATAATGTGGCACTTTAGTGACATGGCACACAAAAAAGTAGTTGAGGTTTATCATATAAGAGTCAGTAATGTGTTACTAATGTGTTTGGGGTTTTTTGTTTAAGGTATTGTGTTAGCCGACCTCAATACAAGACCTCCTGTGGAATTTCATCCTTAGTGTCTTGCTGGAATTTCTTATATAGTACACTGGGAGCCGGAAGGTAAAGTCACACACAGAGTGCTTTGCTTTGCCTCTAGAGCTTCAAAAATATGTTTCTAATTACGATACTTCTTTGTTGTTTTTTTTTTTAAGTTTACCACCCATCACTCAAGAAGAGGCTTTGCATATACTGGGCTTTCAGCCCCCATTTGAGGAGATTAGGTTTGGTCCCTTCACTGGAAATACAACTCTAATGAGGTATGTTTGGTTCTTTTGATGCAGCTAGGAGATAGAACCTTTAAAAATACAGTAGTAGTTCATTTATTTAAAAACAAAGTGGCCAACATGTTAATCCCCTTAAGTTTTAGAATAATGAAGCATACCTGAGTACTCTGACAATGAAACTTCCCAAAGAGTTGTTTGCACTGGCCATTTTATATGGTGTGATGTTGTTACACAGGTCAGGTCAGTGTGAAAGTCTATTTGAATTTTGGTTCAGTTTGTGTGGTGGTTGTATAATACTCTAATGAGTCCAGCCTTCTGGTTAGCAAACTTTCTCTTTATACTTACGTTCCCGTTTTTGAAAATGCATGTTAAATACTTGCTAGTGTCACTGAAACAGCCTGAAAAGACAATTGATACATTATTAGCTTTAAGTAAAATGTAATTTAAGAATTGAAAATGAGATAGTGCTGCACCTTTGCTCCAATGGAGCTGTTCAGGAACAAAAACATGGGGCTGGAGTCACAGAACGCTTTGAAATTTTTTGTCACTTCTTCTCTGCTGTTTCCTGATATTTATAGGTTGGACCTAAATTCTTAGTACTTTTTTTTTTTTTTTTGGGGTATTAAATTAATAAGACATTCTAGGATTAAACAGAGCCAAGGAGCATATTGTACTAGAGTGCTGAACATTTTGACAGGGCTTTGTTGTGTTACACTTTGGTAAGATTAAAAAATTTTGCATTATTCTTGCTTCATGAGTTGCATTTGATTTAGTTAATTTTTTTTAGGGCAATATATAGTGTTTGGCTGATCAGGATGGTGCTGGATATGAAAATGTGGCAGCAGTCTCTTCTGCATCCAGCATACTGGCTGGATTGTTGGAAAGTGTTGTGAAAATTTCCTTACCTGCTTTAGGAAATTCAGATCCAGGATTTGTACCTCTTCAGGAATATGTCAGGGTGTAGCAACTCTTATAGACCAAGCTGATACAATGTTCTGTCTCTTTATGTCAACAGTGTATACAGACAAAAATTTAACTTGTAATTCTTCTTCAATTTCCCATGTGAGTGTCCTGTGTGTTGCAGAGAAGTTACTCATCTTTTTCTTTTTTTTTTTTCCTGCCTCGTCCAGTAATTTTGAAGTACTTGGCAGATTCGAAACAGGATGGCTGGGAGCCAGCCCTATTGCCCAACATAGCTTTGTGATTGAGGTATTATCTTCAAACATGTGAATTTAAATCTTCTAATGTGGAAAAATTGCAGGCCTGTCCTTGCTTAGTGTTGCGGTGAGGAGATGCAGTCTGAGGCTCCTGTAATGCTCAGGCTTTGTGAAGTTTAGGGGAGAGAAACCCAACAGGATAAGCAGAAAGTCTCACTTGAAGGGTGCCTTCTGGTGTCTTAGATTTCATTTATGTACCTTACAAATCACGATTGAAGTTTGGCACCTCAGAATTTGTGTGTCTTTCTAAAGGCTGAGTAATTGAACATTAGAGGTGACTGGACTCAGTACAATAGGACCAACATTTCACATCCAGATTTTTGGTTATTATGGATCTACATCAAATCTGGAAAAGCAGAATGAAGGAAAAGGCTCTATGTATTTATTTTACTGTCTAGGATATTTAAAGTTTCATTTGTATTGGGTGCCATAGTCATCTACAATCTAAATACTAGTGAGGTAGGTACTTAGTAGCACACCAAGACTTTTTTTCCTAAACTGTCAAGCATAAGGAAAGTGTGAGGAAATAACATTGTATTTAATAACTCTTGAGTTACTACAATCTTTAAGCTTATTGTTTCAGGTGGTTTAGGCAAATAAATGATCACTTCCATATCAAGGGATGCTCATATGTTCTATATAAACCTCATGGGAAGAACAAGACAGCTGGAGAAACTGGTACGTAGCTAATCCTAAAGCATTCATCTTATAGTGTATAAATTGAAAAATCCTGCAGTGTGTAGCATTTGACAGGACAAAGTCTGTAAGTAGTACTTCCATTCTGAGATAAGGTATTGAATAGCTCCAAGTTGGTTGACTTTTTTGCTTTTACTTTTTCTCTTATCTAGCTAAAATTTTCATTTGTACTTTTATTATGATAAAATACATTTTGTGCTATATATTCTGCTGCCACAGAATTGGAATTTTAAGGTATCCATGAAAACACTGCATTTCCAGTTCTGCATTCGTGTGTGGGAAGATTTGTTTGCTGTCATCCACTGGGAGAGCAAAAAGTATTAGTCCTTACTAAGTGTTTTATGCTTTTTAAAAGCCCAGTTTTAAAGGTAATGAACTCATCTGTTGTGCTTGACTTTAGCTAACATCTCTCTCTGAAGTTAGGTGATTATTCTCAATTAGCTTATGAAGTTGCATTTTTGTCTACTTTTTAGGCATGCTATTTAAAAAAATTTTCTTTCATGCACAGTTTACTATCCTTTGGTATAGTCTGGGTAATTACCTTCTAACTGAAGGTTTTTTTAAAAGCACAAAACCATGCTGAAAAGTTTTAGAGATTATGAAAATGGAAATATTTTTTTTCTTGGTATCCCACTTGAAAATTGTCGTGTTTCAGTGCCTCTTCTAGTCTTCTCCTGAAACTGAGCACTGTGGTCACATTATAAACCATTGCATGCCCATATGTGTTCCTGAGACTAGGAAGCTGCAAGAAGCTCATGATACCAAAATGTTTGGGTGTTTTCAGTGGTTTCAGCAGTATCATCAATGTGCGCCCCATCTGACTTGGGGCAGTGGGACTACATTCTGTTGCAGCGTGTATTTCCTTGGTTAAGAGATACTTTTGGTTCTTGTAAATTTGATTTTGATCTAAACACAAAGCATACTTTATATTGTGTTTCCCTGGCACAGACTGTGCAGCAGATAGTATTTAATTTCCTGTCTGGTACAAAAGAGTAATAATAAGTTCAAAATCAAAAGTGTACTTTGTGCATGCCTGTCAGGTCATGTCCTCCCATTCAAAAAGCAGTATAACTACTTTGTTGTGAAATAGGTCTTTTTTTCTGCTGAATATGTTACATAGGATCCAAAGCACCCTGGCCTGTAACCTGACCTTTCTTTGTAGCTGCAGGGGCCCTTTCGAAGCTAACACGTGGACTGAAAGACGAATCAATGGCCTATATCTACCATTGCCAAAACCATTATTTTTGCCCAATTGGATTTGAAGCAACCCCAGTAAAAGCTAGTAAAGCCTATAGGTAAGATACTGTGTTTATGCTTATTTTAGTGGAAGACACATACAGAAAAATTTACTTCAAATTGATACCATTTTTCTCCATAAATAACATTTCAGTTTGTGTCATATAGGCATTTGTCTGAGCTAGAAAAACACTACAGTGTGATTTGAAAGGACTGATTTAAAATGAAACATAACAGACTACACTGAAAGAACTTAAAAGAGAAACTGTAAGTGGTATTAAGAAATTGTTTGTTTAAAGGCCTTCTAGCCAGATGGAGAGAAGGTGGTTATTTTATTGAAGGACAAGTGAAAGTAACTACTCTGAAAAATAAAAACGTGTGGGCTGAAAAAAGGCCAGGTGGGGTTTTTTTAAGGCTAAACAATAAAAAGCTAAGTAATTATGGGGAGAGTCTTTCTAGAGAACTTGGAAGGGAAAACAAAAGAAATGTGTGTATGTTGCAATTTTCCTTTATAAACTAGAAGCAAAAAGTCTACAGTGATATTAATCCCTCATGAGGTGAATGTGATGAAATTTACACTTAGAAACCAGTGCTTGTGTGTGGCAAGAGCAGGGGTTGTGTGGGTATTGCAGGATGGTGATTATGTACTTTTTTTGCATTAATGTTGACTAATAATGGTGATGGTAAACTCCAACTACTGGAGTATAAGGCATAGAAAAGTAAAGATATCTGAATAATTTGTTACCAGGAATTGGCAGGGGATAGGGGAAGAAAAGCTAGGAGAGAACTTTGGACTTTGACAGTAGGTTTGGCTTTTTTAAACAATGCTTGACATGCTGGACTACTTCTATAAGCTTAATATGCCAATTTTAGAATAAAAATACAGTTACCTGTATCATAATTTCAGATTTGTCAGGGTGAGGCTACTAGGATAATATAATGCAATAGTAGATATAGTTTTGAATTAAATACTGGTTTTAAAAAGGATAATAGCATTAATAGTCATACTGAGTTTAGGGGGAGTCTTGCATTAAACGCACAAATTTTAACTTTGAAAATATTAATTCTTGAGATGATATGTGTTAGCTTTTGTAAGGTATTTACGTTGCTGCTCGATGTAGAGTGCTATACGTAGTAGAGTACTCTATGCACTCTCTTGTGGAGAGTAGTTTGTTTTATCTCATTCACTGAATCATATTAAGCTGTTTTTCCTCTCTCGAAGTAGTTGCAAACATGGTATGTATTAAAGGATTCTGTTGGACTTTCTCAAGGTTCAACCATTGGTCTGTATTTATGAGCATTATCATAGAGCATAAGTAGTCAATCCCCGAGGAAATTAGCAGATACCAATAGTGGGGAACGTCAAACAATGAAAAGCATAGGCCACTCGTATAAAGTGAACTGGCTATTTGCTTGCTGAGCAGTCTGAGTTTGGCTGTGTTGAAGAGGTAGGGTCACATCAAGGAATGGAGAATGCTAGCTCTACTTTTGGAGTTCAAAATGGTCATTGATTGGAGGTGATAAAGCATAATCATCTGAATCTAATTTGTCCCCAGTGTGAGGCTTATGATAGGGTTAATGAAAGCTTTTAATATATGAACAAAAGGATATAGTTTCTTATTGAGACGAGTTCACTGACTTGCCAGGTTTGTGAGGAGAGTGTAAGAAATATGCCCCAGATAGAAATCCAACACATTAGCCTACTTGAATTTACCGAAATGTTAATCACGCACTTACTCAATCAATTAGTAAGAATCTGCCCTGGAAGACCAAAATTAAAAAAAAAAAGTTCACTAGGTCAAAAATGCAATCTGAGAAATAGTATGGTCCAGTGTGTGGAAATGTAACATGCCTGATAATTAATTTAAATTTATATTGTTTAGTAATGAGTCAGAACAACACTTTCATTCTTTACCCATGGCTGAAATGGATTCTTAGTCACTAGTGATGTTATTTTTAAGTCAATATTAGCTTTTTTTCTTAACAACAGTTCTCTTCTAACAATGAAACATGAAATAACAACTTCAAGGAGCTTTTATAGCCTTACTTTAGGCTGGAGGTCAGACCAGGTGAGCATCCTGTTTTCTTTGTATTTCTGACTCTGCTGAGGAAAAAAAAAGTTTTGTTGCAGAAGCACTACCCATAGATCCTGGAGCAGTTCCTGTTTACCAGTTTTTGCACTCTAGTTACAAAGGAAAGTTTTTATTTAAAAATCAAGCTAATAAACATTTTAGGTCCCAAAAGGAGTGGGTAGGTAGGTTGCTAGGCTGAGCTTAGAGACAGTTCTTAGGTCACCCACAGACTTCCTGTATGATCTTAGGTTGCTGGATTTGGACTCGGGAGACCTGGGTTCAGTTCCCAGTTCAACCACAGACTTCCAGTGTGACTTTAGGTAAGTCAATTAATCTATCCTGTGTCTTGGTTTCCCATCTTTGCACTGATGGAATACATTGTTATTTTACAGGGAATTTTTTTTTAAGTAAACAAATTGTTCCAGGAAATAAGGCCATATGTTGTCTAATACCATAGGCAGAAAAGTCTCAGGTTTTGTCACAGTTGAAATTGATGCAGTTTTTCATAAGATAATTATACACAGGAAGTCACAGAGCATTTCTGTGTGTCTCATCAGTCTGTCCTAATACCTGTCACAAATTTTCCCTGACAAGGTTACCGCAAGCTTTGAGCTTCTTGGAAGTTGATTGCAAACTAGGATTAGTTCAAAGGTTTGGATCTTTAATATCTGGTATTGGATGCTTAGAAGGAAGCATTTGAAGTTGCCAGTTTTTGTTCTTACAGGTTACCCTACAACTCTTAGTAACAACTGCCAGCCAAGGTATAGGTTAAAAATAGTGGAAAGAACTCTTTCATGACTGCTAGGCATCACAGATGGGGAGGAAGCTGTTTGTACCACATTTGTGTGGCTTTCCACAACTCTTATTTCTGTTGTTTCCTATATATTTATATTTACATTGTGTACCAGACTGTCTTTCATCCAAGTAAAACTGCTTTTAGTGAAAATCTGTTTTCCTTCCAATTAATGTGCAATAGCATCCCCAAGGTTTGCTTTCAGGCCTTGTGGAACAAAAGGTTCCCTGTATGCAATTGTGAGCACTATAGCACAGGAGCTGGTTTTTAGTTTGGCTGAGGAAACAATTTTAAATGTTAAAAAATCCTAAAAAGGACAACAGACTGTTAATATCTCTTTTTCTTTTTAGTATGCACAATAAATCTTACTAGGATTGTATCTTCTGTTGAACAGAGGTCGTGTCTTGCAGCAAGAAGTAGAATATTGGATCTTAATTGGAGAGCCGAGCCGAAAGCATCCAACAATACACTGTAAAAGGTATGTTACTTCGTAAGAATGCAGCAGCTTCCACTGCACCTTTCCCAAAACTTGGCACTTCAAAACAAACCACACTAACAGCACTGAGGGCTGAACTCTGCCTCACCAACACAGGCTCTCTGTGACCCAATGTTTTCTTTCAAATCAGTTTGGAGTTCTCTACTCAGAGTCACCAACGGACTTTTTAGTTCTTTTTAATGACTATGTACATGTGTATATATGTATGTATCTGACATAAACAGATGCTGCTTTAGTGAGAAGCTTTGTGTTTTGACCTCAAGGCTGGCTCTGCAGTTTTGTATCACCTGTCAGAACATATGTGGGCTCCTGAAAGCCAAAGCCCGTATCTTTTGTTTGAGTGTGACAGAGCTCACGTTAGTCAGGAGGAAAAGGCACCTCAGCCATCTACGGTCGTGCCAGTTGTGACTTACAGACTGCATGGCCCTTTGAGGAGTTTACAGTGGAGCTGAGGACATCCACAGGCTGTGTCTGGGCTATGCACAGGATATTCTGTTGCTGCTGACATCTAGCTCAGGTACAGGTACAGCCTGTACTTTGTTGTTTTATTTGCTTATCTGTGCATTTAAACAGTACATTTATGATGAGGTTTGACTCATACAAAGTTGATGTCTAAACTACACATACAGACTAGGAGAGCTAGAGGATGCTATGTAGAAATATCATGGCTTAGTTATATTTAATTTTTTTTTGTCAGTGATGTGACAACTGCAAATACCTGGGTATTTGAGACTACAAGATTAAGTGCAACAAAATTAAAAGCACATTATGCATGTGGTTACTGAGAAATGGCATACTGTAGATCCCAAAGGGAGAACTTTGTCCTGTGGTATATTAGCTACAAATGGCACAGGAAAAGGTTTCTGAATATATAATAAAACCCTTTGTAACACTAATTTTGATTGTGGAGACATTCTTCCTCCTGCTGCACTCCTAATGAGAGCTGGCAGAGAGAGTTCTGTGCATAAGGAAAGAGGGCAAAGGTTGGAGTAGAAATGCATTTTCTGAACTTGGAGGGTGGTGTTAGAGAGAAACAAGTAGTTAGACACTGATAGAAATAAAAAGGTGATGTGCAGGTTTAAAGGGGTCTGGAATATGAAAGTGCTTGTTTCAGTTGGGCTGGAAGGAATTATGAATCTTTGAAAAGCTGAGTGAATGGGGAGTGATTGAATTGATAGTTTAGAATTAAATAAAATGGAGGAGTTAGTTATGATGAGAGCTGTCTGGTAAAAGCACATTTAGTGTGCGAAAAAAACCAAGGAATTGAACAAAATAATACAAAAGGGTAGGTGAGGTTTAAATAAAGAAAAGGCTAATGTTTCTCCTTGCCTAAACCACACTTTATTTCTTTCTTTCCCAAACTGATGAATTGGTAAGCGTAAGGAATGTAACTAATGACTCATGGTGCTCTTACTCACTTTGGAAGGCGTTTCCCAAGAGCAGGAATAATTACTGTGAATGCTTTGATTAAAAGTGACACTTTTATATCTAGCTTGATGTCTCTTAATATTGAGGCTTTCATAACTTCACACATTCATTTATCTTTAAATCACTGGTAAGACTATTTAAAGCTACAGATCTGTATTTGCGTGTATGTGTATGTGAGTCTTTCTGCTGCTGAGGTTTTATGTCAGCTGAGTAGTAATGATTTTATTCTGTAGGTGGACAGATATTGTCACTGACCTAAACACTCAAAATCCAGAATATCTAGATATTCGACATCTAGAGAGAGGATTGCAACATCGAAAAACAAAGAAGGTAAGGTAAACTCACTGAGATGGGAGGAAACTCATGGTAGGTTTTTGCAAACTTACTCATACTTTAGCAGTGTAAGATAACTTCACTGAAGAAATTTGTTCTGTTATGAAGTGTTGCTGAAGACAAAAGTATAATGTGAGTTCTTGCATAACAAAGTCATTTAGATTTACTTGCTGGACAAGATATAAAACATCAGTAGCTTGGTATATGCTAGGATGAACCACAATATCTGTGTATACAGAATGTATTTGGTCACAGTATTTAACTTTGTTGCTTTAAAATGTAGCTGCAGCAAGTATAGAAGTGTTCTGTGGACAAATTACAGACCATTTGGGGTGTGACCTTCTAATGACATTTTAGTGGGAAAGAAGTACAATCAAGTAGGATTGGGCATAAAAGAATGCGTGTCTCCCTTGTGTGGAGTTACTGTCAATGCATGTGGCTTTCTTTCCTATAGATAGGGCTGTATCTCATGGGTGGAGGATGTATTTGTGATTTGAAGATGGAAAGTCTGTGAGAAATAATAGACTGAAGAGATGATTTCAGGTGTGAAGACCCTGTGGAAGACTGTGTCAGCAAGATCAGGATGGACCAGAACAGATTATTTCTGAGAAGGTAGCTAGAAAGTAAAAAAAGACTAGCAGAAGATAAGAAGATACTGGCCCATGAAAGATAAAATAGGTAGCTTAAAAAGATCAAAAAGGTGAAAAAGAAAGCAGTAATTGAATCTGGGAAACAATCAGAACTGATTGATGCAAGTTGTATATTTGTGTATATGGGATTGTGTTGTTTTGTTGTTTGTTGTTTTTTTTCCTGGTTTGTGTATTGTGGCACTTTTTGTTTGTTTTCTTTTTGAAAGTATTGTGTTACTTGCCAAAATGTTGATATCAAATATCTATGTACGTTAGAAATGTGCCTGTAGTATGCATTTAACAAAGAACCTTTTTTACTTCGATTAGGTTGGAGGAAATCTTCATTGCATCATTGCCTTTCAGAGACTTAACTGGCAAAGATTTGGTCCTTGGAATTTTCCATTTGGCAATGTTAGACAGAATAAACAATCCCAAACACAAGGACAAGGAATTTCCAAATCTGAGAGTGAAGACAATATATCTAAGAAACAGCATGGACGACTGGGTCGATCTTTCAGTGCTAGCTTTCATCAAGAATCCATGTGGAAGAAATCTAATCTTCGGGAGAGGAGGAACAGTGGGTATCAGAGTTATAATGATTATGATGGAAATGATTAAAATTAACTTTAGATGATAGAGTTGATATATTAAAGTTAGTTTTAATCAAAACTTATTAGGGATTTATTAGTCCTAGAACACATAAGAATAGAAATTATGGTATAAGATACAGCTTCATAATTATTAAATAAATACGTTGATGTGGTTGCAATGGACGAGATCTGATGTATAAAGTGACAAATAAGCACAGATTGTTGTAATTTTGCAAAGGTGAATATGATAGCAAAATCTATCATTTCTTTTGAAATAATTGTACTATGGCCTGATCTGTGAAAACAAAAGAACAGATTGAAATCAGTCAATGTAATAAACAGACTTCATTGAAAATATTTATTGTCCAAAAGCATGAAAAATTATGGTATGACTTTATAAAAAAGGGTTATTCTGCAAATGGTGTAAGGATAAAAGTAAACATTGCCTTTGTTTCTAGCACTTCATTTTAGTAAGGCTGCCCATATCCAGTGCAAATGAAAAAAAAAATCACATTTGTTAGAAAACTTGTTGGATTTACAAAGAGAACGTACATTCTCTGTTTAATTCCCACTAGACTTCTGTCAGTTGGATAATCATATCTTGTCAAGAAGGTCTCCGTTTCTTTTCCCTTATCTGGTTGCCTGTTTTTGACTCTGAGGAGTCACCTGTTCGATGATGGAACTTCTCTATTACTTTTGCTCTGTGGGTAGAGTGGCTGAATTCTTACCCTGGAGCCTCCTGAGAGCATGGACTGACTTAACACAAGCTTATGAAATTCGGTATTAAAAAGCTGCATTTACCATTAGCCAAGTGAGCTAGCTGAACACTGTGTTCTGTTGGCAGTTCTTTTCCTTGTTCAGTCTTAAAACCTCTGTCCTTTCTCTGCTGCTCTTTTCATATTGTGTGAAGGGGATGCAAGTGCTGAAAGCTGCTGGCAGCCCCGATGATATACCTCTCAGCCAGAACAATTCAAGCTTTTTCAGGTGTCCCAGGTGAAGTCTTCTTTTTTTTTTTTTTTTTTTTTTTTTCTTTCCCTGGTTAATCTAGTTGTTTGCCCAAACACATCTCAACAGTTGTATTGTTCTGTGTACAAATGTTCATACCTGCTCAAGGATTAATTTTTTCTGACATAAAAAGATTTGTCATGGAATGCAGGGGTTTTGTAGGTTGCTGCTTTTGTTAACCAAAAATGGGAGACTTTTAGACTTTTGTTCGTTCAATAAAATTTGTTTTCTATCTTGTTTGCTTTTCATTTTTCATGGAAATGATGGCCCTGCATTTAGTGAAGGTCTTCAGCAAAGTAGGTAAGTGACTGATCAGAGTTGCACTGCTACTTAGCAAAGTAGGTAGGATCTCTTGGGTCATGAAAAGTGGTGCTCTGTGCAGCCCCTGGGACTATTAATGTTTAATTTATCGAAGTCTGCCAGCCTCATGACTGAACAAAACCCATAGGTTTTGAAACTTTATTTTCCAGATCAACTGTTTTCAGACCCTGTTTTTGCAGGCTGAGGTTGGGCTGAGGACTCAGCTTTATTTAGAGTACTTAAGCTGTGTTCTTCAGGGGATTTAGGACTTAACGTAGCCAGAGTTACATGTGTGTCTCATAACTTTTGCTTAATAGTGATAGTTGCACTGAGGAACAGGGTCTCTCCTCTGATGGTAGCTGGCTGCTCTGCTTAAGTAGGTTGTGATGAAATTCTGGCTGTACAGTTATTTTGCTCTTGGGTTGGAGACTATCACACTTCATCCACGGAGTACGTAGTACGTATTCTTCAGCACTAGCAGGAGCCAGGTGCGTGTCCTTGGGGTTGTGCTGCAGGGAGCTTTCCCTAGGGATTCCCAGGTCGTGGGGTGCATGCAGTGAGGGGCACTGGGGCTATGGTTGGGCCAGAACAAAGAGAGCACAGGCTGCAGGGGCAGTCATGTTCGGGGGTGGAAAACATAGGACTGCTTTTGTTCTGCATTGTGGGCTTTTGTCCTGGGACAGGAGACTTTTTTCATTCTCCAGCCAGAGAATGGTGATAGAGCCGGTACAGGGTCTAGAGCACACATCCTATGAGGAGCGGCTGAGGGAGCTGGGGTTCTTTAGCCTGGAGAAGAGGAGGCTCAGGAGTGACCTTATCGCTCTCTACAACCGCCTGACAGGAGGGTGTAGCCAGGTGGGGGTCGGCCTCTTCTCCCAGGTAAAAAGTGACAGGATGAGAGGAGCTCAAGCTCCACCAGGCGAGGTGTAGGCTGGACATAAGGGAATTTCTTCACAGAAAGGGTGATTAGATATTGGAAGGGACTGCCCAGGGACGGGGTGCAGTCACCGTCCCTGGAGTGTTTAAGGAAAAACTGGACGTGGGACTTAGATCATGGTCTAGTTGACAAAGCGACGTTCAGTCACAGGTTGGACTCGATGATCTCAGAGAGAGCTTTTCCAACATAATTGATTATGTTATTCTCTGCTGTTTGGCGCTAGGCTCTCCTTCGGGCAGCCGAGGAGCCCACCGGCCTCAGGAAGCGCGGTGCTCCCGAAGCTGGAGAACGGGCGCTGGGAGCCGGCCGGCCCCGGTGTGCGGGGCGGGCTGTGGGCGGCCGCTCCCGGGCCGGGCCCCGCGTCGGCTCCGCCCCGCGCACGGCGGCTCCCGGCGGCCCGCGGGGCTGCGCCGGATGGGGCCTGCGCTCGGGGCGCGGAGAGGCCGCGGATGGTGGGGTCTCCTTTCCGCGTCCCTTCCGCGTCCCTGCGCCAGGATCTGCTCCCCGCCGCAGGTCCGGGACCGCGACCCCCGCCTGTTCTTGCCCCTGGCCCTGCCCCTGGCTATCCCAGCCCGAGCAGCTGCCTCGTTATTTCTGTTTGAATTAATGAAGCGGGCCGTGTAGTCTTTGGGCTATTCCTTCTTTTGTGCCTCATAGGTTTTCTCTCAAAGCAGCTAAGAAAGGACAATGGGAGTTCAAGGACTTTGGAAGCTGCTCGAATGCACCGGGAGACCCATAAACCCAGAAACACTGGAAGGGAAAATTCTTGCTGTTGGTATCCTTTAAAAGTAAAGCTGGGGAACCGAAGTTGCAAGGGAGATTATTTTAACTATTTCCCTTATTTAAAAGTGATTATCTTTTTATTATTTTTATTACCTTTAAATTGCCAACGTTCTGGTAAGTGGGCGTTTTACTTCATAATATGTGAAATACTAAGCTCTTTTATTTTAATCTTTTAAAAAATAAGACTTTTTTTAACAGGTTCATTATACAAGCGTTGGACTATAGAATTTTGCACTTTATAAATAAATGTGCTGCTCTCAGTAGGACTACAAGATGAAAAAGTTTTATACTTAACACATCAGCTTTCCTATCCTGTATTCTTGGTTAAATTCTGGAAAGACGTGTAAGGAAGTTACCCTTCATTTACCTGTAAAAACAACTGGGGAGGTATTTGCTGCACTTTTGCTTCCACTGTGCTTTTTGTGCAGGGAAATAGGGGCAATGATTTGTTCTTTTTCTAAGTTCATAGCTATTTCGATAATCTCGGTTTTGATAAGACAAGCCCGGAGCCGTGGGCAAAAGCCACTCAGTCAAATCTGTGCACTTTATAGGAAATCCCAATGTGGTATATGTGTAAGAGAACACATTTTTTCCTCTCAGTGGTTCTTTAAGATATCAGTATTTGGTTGAACCAAGCAATAAAGGGAGCCAGAGATCGTAGCGGTATTTCTGTACGGAATGCTCACCTCCTCACTCTGTTCCATCGACTCTGCAAGTTGCTGTTTTTCCGGATTCGACCTGTCTTTGTTTTTGATGGAGAAGCACCTCTTCTGAAGAGACAAACCTTGGTAAGTACCTTTTTGAGTCACTGCAATACAAAAGAGGATGTAGGTCTGCTGATAGTAAGTAGCCATTTTCAATGTCCTCTTCCTGTTGTTCTGCTTATGCTTCTGAGCTGTGGGGATGGAGGATTGAAGTCCACTGCTGCGGAGGTGTCCTTTGCAGTTCCAGCCTGGGTTAGCTCTTGGAAGATGCAGCAGCTCTCTTTTGATACAGGCAGGTTTGATTTGCACAGGAGCCAAGTTGCAGAGAAATAGATGATGATGCAAGCCTGGCTTGTGCTCCGGAATGGACCTGAACTCAGCTCTGCAGACGCTTGTACCCAGAAGCTGAAAGCTATTCCTGAGTCCCACAGAGGAAACAGACATAGAAGTTCTGAAGGCTCTGTCCCCCTTGGTGTAGGATGAGTTAGGAGTAGCTCCTAGGCTCAGCACACAGAATTTTAACAGGGATTCACTGGATGTGCATCTTCAGCATCCAGCAAAATATTGTTGGTGTAATCTTATTTTCATAGGCTAAGCGAAGACAAAGAAAGGAAATTGCCATCAATGATTCCAGGAAAACTACAGAGAAACTCTTGAAAACACTTTTGAAGAGACACGTTATCAAAACTGCTCTTACAGGCAAAAGGCAAGAATAAAAATTATTTTTCCCTTGTTTATAAGTGATAGTAAGTCTTTTTGATGTTGTTAACTGCTGTTTTGTTTTTTTCTTTTTTTTCCCTAAGCAATGAAGCTTTTCCCAGTATTACACAAGTTCGAAGAGAAGGAATTGATGATATGTATGTATTGCCTGCTTTAGAGAATGAAGAGAAGAACAGGTAGGTAGAATTAAGAAAAATAGATTAAATGGCTTTTAATAAACTTGGATAAAAGTATAAACCATATTTTTTGATGCAGATGAAAGGCCTTTGACCTATGAGACACTGTAATATATATATAAAGTATATTTCTTTAATTTATATTTTATTTCAGTTTCTTTTTGGATACAGAAGCCTTCTAGTTATTTATGGGAAAGTAACAGAAGAGGCTTTCAGCCCACAGATTAAATTTCTACACTGGATTCATGTATAAGGATGAAAGTTCTACCTCAGTCTCTGTGGCCATGTCCATACAACTAAATGGGACTGACTGATTGTTCAAGCTTGGGTGGCTGCTGCCTGTGTGGCAGCTTGGTTCTGTTTTGTGTTGACATGTTCAGCAGAGGCAGGCTTTGTCTGTACTTGTCACACCTGTGACATCTTCTTAAATAACACCCAGTGAGAACGTGAAGCTGCCCTGTGGGTCACTCTGCGCATCTGTGCTTTTATAAACTTCAAATGCTGACCAATTAAGAATTGTGTCATAATCTAAACAGCAGCAGTTGTCCCAATCGAGTTTTAAGTGACATAAGTTTGCCTTCTTACTCTCTGTTCAGATCTTTTTGACCTGTGCATGTATTTGTATGTGTGTTTGTGTGTGTGTATATATATATATATGTATATATGTATATATATATGTTTGATGATGTGAATTTTTGTACTTAACCAGCAAAGGGATGACTAATGTCTTTTTGCTTAAAATAGAAACTCTATTTCCCTGGGTGAATATCTACACCTTTTGTTTTCTCTTTGTGTTTTTTAGCTCAGAGGAGGAGGAAGAAAAAGAATGGCAAATGAGAATGAGCCAAAAAATGATGTTGCAAGTATGTGCAACCTAGTTGCCTTGTTACTGTGAGCTATCTTCTCATTCATATGCTATGCTTAAAAGACAAACAAAGCGCTTAAAAAATCCAGTTGTTTGGAGATATAGGTCTTACTATAGCATTACTTACAAGCAAACAAGTACTCTAAGAATTCCTATTAATGAGGAAATATAAATGTAATTTCTCCACTGGAATACAGCAGAATAGAAAATTCTTCTGGTACTCTTTTTTTTTTTTTCTTTTTACTACTTCCTCTGAACATGTGGAGAAGACATTGGTTTTTTGTAACAATGCAGGTGAAATGCATGCATTTGTGCACATGTGTATGCAAGTAAAAGACAGCATATTAAACAAAATTCCTGTGCTTCTCCAGGTACGAACTGATGTTGAAGAACGTCAGTACTTTAGTTTTCACAGATAAATTCTGTATTTGCTTCTGATGTGCTGATCTGATAGGAAGAGGAGAAGAGAAATATATAACCTAAGAAGACATAATAAGTAATAAAATTATCTCTGCTTTCATCAATAGAAAAAAAAAAAAACCCAGAAAAAATTCTTGGAAAGACTGTTTGTCTTTGAAGTCGTTCTCATTCAGGAGAACCTCTTAGAAGGATAAAATCAGAGTAGCTGAGGCTATATGACCTGCTTCTGTGATTTATGCTAAGTATCTTTTTGTAAAAAGGATAAAACCAAGTTTCTCTGTATATTGTACATCAGTAATGAGCTACTTAACATTATTTTATTACATAGTAGTTACTTTTTTTTTTCTTGTTTTCCTCACTATATGGGAAGCAGCAACAAAGTTCTTTTGGTTTTTTTTTTTGTCTTGTTTGGAATGATGCTCTAAATATTGTAGTATTTTTGTTGTGCTGTGCAACAATACATAAAATATGTATTGTTGTTTTCTATTTTTATAGGAACAGTTATGTGAAAATCCTTATTCTATAGATATTGAATCAGAAGATTTCCACAAACTGCCTCCAGAAATAAAACATGAGATCTTGACTGACATTAAAGAACTTACGAAGCGAAGAAGAACATTGTTTGAAGCAATGCCAGAGGTAATACTTAAAACAGCTTTCAAGACATCAGAATGGAGCTGTTGCCATTAATGCAGATGAAGAAAGAGTACTACATCTGGAAAGCTTTACGCCCTGGACTGTTTAATAAAAGATGTTACCTTCAGGAGAAAAAAACCCCAATGAGATAATGACTCTTAACAGCCTTATCTCTTGATTTGCACTAAAATTAGCAGAGCTAATTCCATTTGGCAAAAATGTTAAAAATCATGCTGTGTTTCATGCCTCATCAGCATGATGCCCAAGGTTGCAGAACATGCTACTGGTGTGGATGAACCAGACAGAATGAACACGGCTTCGATTCCAAACCCTGAGGTTGTTAGAGGAGCTGGGAGCTGGGAAAAGGCTTTTGTAACTTAGGCAGATGTGTTAAGCTGTTCAGAGAGAAGTGGGGAATCCTATAGTGCCACTTCTACAATGAGATCTTGAAAGTCCAATATATATCAGATCAAATGATGGCTTGTGTCCAAGTGTAAGCTAAGAATCATCATTTTAAAGTGATCCACGTAAGGATTCTCTTTTAATTGCCTTTTTTTTAAGGTGGGGGTGAGGTCTGATAACCAGCTAAGTTTTATTGGTCACAAAATCGAGGTCTCCTGTTTAGCCAGCACTCAGAGCTACGGGTACCTTTTAGAATTGTTGTGTGTTGCCAGTGTAGTATTGCTGTTACTTTGGAGTGCAGCAGCCAGTGAAAGACAAATGTTAGCTGTTTAAAGGAGCTCTTCAAACAATTCCCACACTCTTCCAGAGCGTGGGAATTCAACTTGCTTAAAAGGGGTGTTTTATTTCAATTGACTTGTTTGTTTTGTTTTGTTTTTTGTTTTGTTTTGTTTTTTTGAGGACTCCAATGACTTTTCCCAGTACCAGCTTAGGGGTTTGCTTAAAAAAAGCAACCTCAATCGGTGCATAGAAAATGTACAAAAAGAAATGAATCAACAGCACTCGGGTGAAATCCAAACACAATATGAAAATGAAGGTGGTTTTGTGAAAGAAGTGGAATCAAGAAGGGTGGTCTCTGAAGAGACTTCTCACTATATTCTGATAAAGGGTATGTCAGGTCTTAATTTTGTAAAACCTGTTGTTTGGAGTGTACACTCAGCAACTGGTAGTTTTAAGAAAAACCTCAATATTGTTTGTTGGTGCATGTAGCCAGTACTTTGTATGAAATGTGCATTACTGTTATACATCATTAACTGTGATCTGTAAATCTACAGAAAAGTGGTTTATTAATCTTTATATAGTGATGTTCATTATGTAAAATGGAATGTTATTTTAAAGGAGTATTTTTCAACACAAAACTTTCTTTCAGGTATTCAAGCAAAAGAAGCTATGAGTAGAGACTTGGAAACTACTGCAGGACCCTCATCAAAAATGCATGAATTGACTAAATTAAATAAAATCAATGAATCTCCTGCTAATGCAAAGCTGGCTGCATCTGACAAGATGCAGACAGAGAAAGATGACAGTGTGGTGGCAGCACCCCCCTCTCCTCGGACTTTGCTTGCTATCCAGGCAGCTATGGTAGAAAGCAGCTCAGAAGAAGAACTGGATGCAGGGCAATTGAACATGGACCAATTTGTATCAGAGGAAGGCAGTGTGTCCCCAAGAACACTGCGGGCAATTCAGCAAGCTCTGAGTGAAGATGATAAAAGGGAGGAAGTTTTTACTGCTACAACTGATGGAGTGCTGTCAGAAAGACCAGAAGTGAAGGATTTTCTGCTTAGTAGCTCAGATGAGGAAGAGCAGACTGCTGAAGTTAAAGAGGGAAAAAACATTCCTACAGCTACAATTCATTCATCAATCCAAGTGACTATGCAAGATGCTGAATTTAAACAGAAGGGTCAGGAGTTGGAAAAACGTCATGTTACACCCAAAGACACTGGTATATCCAGAGATGAAAATTATTCTGCTATTGAAAATACTAGAAAAGGCAAAGAACTTATAGACAAAGAAGAAAATGATTCAGAAAATCATATTGCACCCAAGGACACCAGTATGTCTATAGCTGAAACTTATATTGACAATACTATAAAAGACACAGAAGATGTAGACAAGGAAGAAAATGGTTCTGAGAATCATATTTCACCAAAGGATACCAGTGTGTCCAGAACTGAAAATTGTTCTTATATTGACAATACTAGAAAAGGCAATGAAGACTTAGACAAATTAAAAAATGGTTCCAAAATGGACTTAAAGTCTCCGGGAGATAAGGATATGAATTTGTGTGTGCAGAAGCCAAGCTGTTCCCCTGTGCAAACTGGTATAGAGGCTTTGATTCATGCTGAAACAACAGAGCTTTCTAAAAATGAGGAAAACTTGAAAATGTCTGAAAATACACAGGAAGTAATTTCCCAAACAGCGGAAAATGTATCTGGGAATATTAGTTTATTTCCAGGAGCAAGGGATCATGAGGAGGAAAGAGAAGGGATGTCACAGTCCGAAGACAGTGATTCTGGTGGTATGTGCTTTTTAATTGTGTAAAAAGATGAGAAAATAGGACCATATTGTATTTGTAGTCATTTGAATGTAACCTTTTCTCCTTGTAAGAAATGCTCTAAAATACATCTACTCCCAGATATGTAGGAGGCAGGAAGAAAAGCTGAGCTATGTTTTTTCCCTTGGTGTCACATGTTATTATTGAAACCTGAGTATAGAATATGGAGAGTCAGGAAAGCATGTTGTGTACATTGACCTTAACAGGTGTATTAACATAAACATTAAGTCAGCCACTTGGTTTATGTAATTTCACAATCCTTATATTTATGTACTGCATATAGAAGAAAAAAGTCACTGCCCAAGTTAAAAATGTGTACAAATCTCTATTTTCCTTTGATAGGAAGCTTTATTGAAGTGGATGCTGAAATCAGTAATGAGGCTGAATTTCCTACTAAATATGGTGAAAAACTGGGTGATGAAACGGCACTTCCAGAAGTGGAGACAGACAGACCTGATGTTGTCACACAGGACTTGCTGAAGGAGTCTGATGAAGTGCAGTTGGGAAACATTCAGAATGTTGAAAGAGAAGCTGATGGTAAAGATGCAGTGGATGAGTGGCAAGACATCAGTTTGGTAACTCCTTGTTTCTTGTATTGAGCTTGTAATGGAGTGCTTTGTCTCCAACTAGTTGTTAAGGAAAACTATTGGGCAGCTGCTTACTGTTTCATTTCTTTCTCACATATGTATCTAATTGTATGGGAACTGATCTTTCTTTAAAGATCTCTCTCGCTAAAATCAAAGGAAAATTTCAAGGTTTTAGCGCATTGATGACTAGAGCCATCTCTAGTCTTAGAATTTGCTCCATTAGAGAAGCTAACAACTTCCTAATATGAATTAATGGAACATATACTACTAGAATAACTGTAGTTGGAGACTTAGTGTTTTACTTTACTAAGTATACCTGAATTATTGAAATAATAAAAATCTTGGTTTATATTTTCAGGAAGAACTAGAAGAATTAGAACAGGACCTTTCTGCTGAGCAGAATACGCTTCAGTCTCAAAAACAGCAGCAGGAACGTGTTGCTGCTTCTGTAACAGGACAGATGTTCTTGGAAAGCCAGGTAGTATTTGTTGAGTCATTTTGATTTGTTTGCTTCCTCCACCCCAGTCATTTACTCAAAAGCTCAGTTATAAGGCACCTTTTCTTCCTCTTAAGAGCTTGTTTTCTTCAGTTTGCTTGATTTAAAATACTGAAAGAGTAGAGGTAATCTTCAAGTCCAATAATTTTAAGTAAGTGTTATAACATTATAAAATAATAATGTAGTTATGGATAAGTCAGTGTATCTTTTAAGCACCAATTTTGAAGCTTGGGCCAATTTGATCTTTGCCTGTTTTTGTGAAAGGTGCAAAATGAACAAAAAATATTAGGAAGCTATATTCAGCAGCAAATAATTGATGCAGTTTGTGTGTTAGGTAAACTGATTTCTCCTAGGGATTAAAAGGTAAAAAATTACAAGAAGTCTGTATAGTTTTATGCCCTGAGTAAGCAATTAGAAGGACTCTTACCAGTAATGCCTGAATAAGCCTCTTAGTTTTGTGTCAGTGTTTCAAGGTTTAATACAATGTGTTTGTGTTAACCTACCCAAAATATAGTAGACTAGTGATAGTGTCTGTGATGTAATAAACTTACACTAACAAATTAATTCTGAGAAATATGTAAATGCTTTTATTTTTTTTTCCTAATGGGACAGTTTTAGTTTTAAAATGATATTTTAATCTTGGTTAAATATTTGCACATGCTTGTTTCTCCAGGTGATTTTTTTAAAGGCCAGTAGATTGCTGTTGCAATATTACATGCCATATAATTGTAGGCACACCATTATAATTGTCTTTTGATCTTGTGCTTTTATTCTTAATTACAGTAAAAATTTAAAGTCTTGAGACTGATTCTGTCAAGCCTCAAAAGCCGTCTGAGTGAAGAATGTAATCCAGGCTTGTGTAACTAGCACAAGTCTGTAAACCTAGTGCGTGTGGGATATTTAACTGGGGTTATGTAATGTATCCCATAAAAGCAAAAATGCATCAAAATAGAGGCATATCAAAACACTATCCAAGGAATGATTAGTCTTCCCAGTTTCCTGCTTGATATGAGTGTTTCTCATATGCTTTTGTACTACTTTCTTAGATAAAGTGATGACCAAATCCTTTTTTAAACATCAATATTTTTATTTTACTTTTTTTATTTAATCTGCATCTTTCTTTCATGGAGCCCACATAATTGTAATGCATGGAGTTTTCTCCTTGCTGTGGAAAACAATACTTAAGTGTGCTTGTGTAATTAAGATGGCAGATTCTCAAACTGTGTGGTAAAAGTGTCCTTAAGTGGTGCTTGACTTATGTGGCACTGTCTGCCTGAGAGGAGTTGAGTGGGGATTCCCCCTTGACTTAACTGAGCTTGGCACTTTTTACCGGAAGTTTAATATTTGTTGTCAAATATTAAATAACTCCCAAGTGTGAGTCTAGCAGTTTTGAGTCAAGCAGAAGTATATTAGAAGTTAATTCTTTAGATGAATTATTAACTGTTTTCCTTCCATCCTACAGGAGCTCCTCCGTCTGTTTGGCATTCCATATATTGAAGCTCCGATGGAGGCAGAGGCACAGTGTGCCATACTGGACCTTACTGATCAGACCTCTGGGACAATCACTGATGACAGTGATGTTTGGTTGTTTGGTGCACGACATGTTTATAAAAATTTCTTCAGTCAGAACAAATATGTAGAATATTATCAATATGTTGACTTTCAGAACCAGCTAGGTAAGCCTGAGGTATTGATTTGTTAAACACATTCTTTAATAAGACAGCTCCATCATCTGTCTCTTTGAAATTGTATTCTCTACAGAATTTTGTGTCTGTTATTACAATGTCTGTTCTTTGGAGAGTCTCTGAAGCCATTCAGTTAGGTTGCTGTTTTATTGCCAGATGGCTCCCCTGAATCTGCAGACACCTGCATTTAATATACTGAGTTAGCGTGATGATCATCAAAGCTGGAGATACGAACTATTATACCAGTTTCTGGGTGTATGTTAGCATGACTTTTCTTATGTGGTGGGAAAATTATATTCTGGTGTCATCAGATTCTTAGTCTTCTGGAGATGGAAGTTAGTTTTGGACGTACTGAGATGTAATATATTAAAAGAGGATTTGGAATGTGTGTAAAACATTTTTCATATAGTTGACACTGACAGATTTTTTTCTTCCTTCAGATTACTCTTGAACTAGTGTAATCAAATTGTTGCCAATTTTGTTGAACTACTAAGCTTCTGTGTCACATAGAGTACTAGGCAAAATATGAGCTAATTTATACTTGTTATTATGTCTTGAGCAGAACTCTCTTAAAATCAGTTTTTACATTTTCAATTTGAGGGGCTGTAGACTTGGAAATAGTATTTTAATGTCTTTAGCATGAAAAATTTCTTAACATTTTTATGTGGCGAAAAATGTAGCTTTGGTTTCTTCCAGAAAATTGAATGAAATATTTTTCCCCTACTTAATTATGCTACTGTAGCTTAATTGGAAAGGATTGCTGTAAAAGCATGTCTGTGATTTTTAACTGGTTTTAATGTGATAAGCCAAATCTTTTATTTGTTTATTGGGAGAAAATAGTCATCGTCAGTCTTTACATCACATTGCTCTGCAGTTTTGTGCTTCTCCTTCTTTCCCATGCACTGCAGAAATTCTTCTATCTGGACAGCTGATGGATATCATGACTAGTGTGATGGTGGTCTTGCTTTGTGTTAGACTCACATCTCTCCTTTGCTGTGTCGAATTTTAAAAAAAAAAAATTTTCAAATTTAAACTCTTGAATCTGACTAAAAATCAATCTGGTTGCCCCAGACCTTATAGCCTATCAAATAGAAGTGGTCTGCTGAGTTCTTCCTTCTTTAGGGCTGTTTCACCGGCTCTTCTCTACTAATAGTACCAGCACAGAGCAAAAGGCTCCCAGTTGGGAAACACTTCTAGGAAGCAGAGGCATTGATATTATGGACTAGAATTCAACCAGAATGTTCTTATTTGATTCTGGCATTACTGAATTCAGGTCAGCATTAGATGAGAACAGGACAGTAACTGGATTAAATAAATGTAAAAAAAAAAAATCTCTTAACAACCCCGAATTTTGAAATTACAGAATCACAGAATTATTCAGATTGGAAAAGACCTCTGAGATCATCAAGTCCAATGTTTGTCTGATCACCACCTTGTCAGCTAGACCATGGCACTGAGTGCCACATCTGGTTGTTTCTTGAACACTTCCAGGGATGGTGACTCTTAACACCTCAATGCACAGTCCATTCTAATGTATAACAACCATTTCCATTGAAAAATTCCTCCTGATGTCCAATGAAACATTTTCATTTTGGCAAGATGTATTTGCCAAGGTAGCACAATTATTGGTACTTGAGCTAGCAGGGGCATATTGATACTGCTCCAGAATATAATTTAGCAAATTCTGATATTGAATTAAATATAATTTTACGGAGTTAATGCCTTTGTGTTCCTCTCAGTTTTTGCCTTTCAGATAATATTTTTCAGTTTGTAAGATAATAGATGCTGGATTGACACACTTTCTTTTTCAGGGTTAGATAGAAGCAAGCTAATTAATTTGGCGTACTTGCTTGGAAGTGACTACACTGAGGGCATCCCAAATGTTGGCTTTGTAACAGCGATGGAGATTTTGAATGAATTTCCTGGGCATGGCTTGGAACCTCTCTTAAAATTCGCGTATGTTTTGTCGTGTTTTGCTTTTTTCTATCTCCATATTGTGATTATTAGTGAATATGCTTCTCTGATACTTAAGCATGCAGCAAAACGTACGACCATCATTGAGTATCATTAATGGGACTAAGTAGCTCTAAAATGTGACTCCATTGTATCACTATTTGGAATGACAGGCAGATAAGGTGACAAGTTGATATATCAATCACAGTAAGACAAATGAAGACAGCAGAACAGCTGTAAAATTGTGCATCTGTCTCAGAGTTCATTGGAGACTTGGATCCATAGTGGAGCAGAGGTTCACTCTCCCTGGCTTGCTGAGAGATTGCTGTAGCTTGCTCATAGAGAAAGGGGACTTGAGTGAGGAATGGATGACCTGGAAAGCAACAGGCAGGTAAGGGTGTGGGCAAGAACAAGATTTGAAGAGGGCCAAGGCAGCTGTAGTGGCAATGGCAAGGATGGTTAGAAGTCTTTTTTTTTCCCCTTTCTTTTCCTTGCATACCAAAAAACCTCCAAAAATGATAATTGTGTGTGGAAGAACCTCTGCAAGTGAGGCTGAAGTAGGGGCCTTCTGTTTAGCAGCTTATGGGGAATCCAGGTGATGTTTGCTACTGTGGCTTACAATGGCTGTATTTAATGTGTGTGTTTTGTCTTTTCTACTTTCAAGATTATTTTTCCCTATGGCCATCTTTCATTGGGAAATTTTGTACCTCATCTCTTGTAGTAAGTGAAGTACGGAGACTAAGGCTATTGAAATTAGCATGGTGGCTCTTGATATTTCCGATTTTATTTTATGAGGCCAATTAATAATTTTCTCTGTTTTTCAGTGAGTGGTGGAATGAGGCTCAGAAGAATAAGAAACTGAGGCCTAATCCACGTGATACCAAGGTCAAGAGGAAGCTGCGAGAGCTAGAGCTTTATTCAGGTTTCCCAAATCCAGCAGTGGCAGAAGCATACCTGAAGCCTGTGGTAGATGAGTCAAGGGGTTCGTTCACCTGGGGAAAGCCCGATGTAGAGCAGATCAGGGAATATCCTTTTACTTGTTAGGTAAAAGTACTCAAAGTTCATAAGGAGTTGGTAATGGAGTGTCAAGTTCTTAACATCTCTTTGCTGTAAGGGGCCCCAAGCCCTGTCTGCATGTGCTCCCCTAAAATGATAGCAGCTCTGGAACGGAAGGGAATGCAGCTATGCGTGTGTGGCACTCAGGGCTGCTCTGCCCTCCTGAGAGAGTGGGCTGCCTCACTTTGCATGCATGGAGAACCTTGTAGCTGAACTGACTAGTTTGTTGTGATATTTCTGTAACTGCCCTGTGCCTGTTTCTCAGCTTAGAGTGGGATTGTTTGCACACTCCCTATGCATGTTTGCCATTTCTCACAAGTAAGTGTTAAAGCCTAGACAGAAATGGTGTTTCAGTCTGCACTTTATCCCTAGTTATTCCTTGCATTTCTTCCAATAATGTCTGCTTTTTGCTTCTGTTGCAGTCTGAGCTGCAGCTGACTGTTGAAAAGTAGATGGCAATGAATGCAGAGCTAAGTGTTTTAAACAGTAAATGAAACTTCCAGTGGGTGCGAATATAAAAATAAGGTTTGTTTATAGGCAATACCATTTAGCCAAAAAAAGTTCTATCTTCACTGAGACATACTTTTAGAAATGTTGATATTTCTAAAATATCAAAAGAGAAAAAGTTCTGCAACTAATGGAGATGTAGTAGCGTGATTGTGATATGTTGTTTTAACTGAGAGTCTTTAGACTGATTTTGAAGTAGAAAAAGCTTTGTAGTGGAGCAACTTTCTTCCAGACATTGTTTATGTAAGGGATTTTTCATTTTATGTGTTTACAAAATACCAGTAATAGCCATTTTATAAAGTTCCTTAACTTCCTGCACATTCTGCAAGGATCACTTTGGCTGGACTAGGACAAAGATAGATGGAATCCTTTTGCCTGTGATGAAACAGCTGAACTTGCAGCAGGTAAAGTAAAAACCTACCTGTAGTTTAAGGGTAACTGGAAAATTGTGAGAGAAGTGTTTTAAAAAGAACAGCAAGGCTTTGAAGTAAAATCTTTCTCAGAAGCTGGGCTTTGGTTTTTAATCTTTTTATGTATTTGTTTTTTTAAAAGTCACTAAGCTTGCTTCTCTAGAATTCATTTCTGTATGATTTGAGTGTGCTGTGAGGTACTCTGCATAATTTCAATTGTTGGTTTCAAGTTTTCTTACCTATCAAGCACCTATCTCAAGTCCAGGCTGCTGTTTGTTCTGGACATAGTGGAAGCTACAGGTACCTCAAGCAAATTCAGTACTTCTAGAAGACTGTGCTGTCTCTAAAAAATATTTATAAAAGTGCCCCTGAAATCTTGGTGAAGTGATACTGCCCATTTCATGCTGTACACATCCTTCGAGGAGGAGTGCAGACTGAACTGTTGAGCCCATTAATAATGTTACTCTAATTTCCAAATAAATGTTCTGTCAACTTTAATTACACTTGAAAGTGAATAGTGATGCCTGCTGTGATATCAAAGTCGGTTGTAAAGTTGGTCCCCACTATCAGATTCTTTTCTCCTTTTGCCATACAAAAGATAGATACCTTGTCTAAACCAGTGTTCTAGGTTCTCTGTATCGCTAAAAGGAGCAAAAGCCCTGTCATTAAATACATATACTTTCAGGTTGACTGGAATATCCTTTGGAAGTGTCTGTCTTTCTTAGACAATTTTGGGGATAAGGTAGACAAGTGGCTTAGCCTATACAAAAAGCCTAGCTGTGGCTGAATAGCAGAAATCCACGTGGTGTGACGACTACTGCTTCTGCTCTTCAGTCTTTATCCTGTAGCAGCATGTGGTGCAATGAACTTGAGTCAAAAGCCTGCCTGTTCTTGCACTTGCAGGCACAAATGGGAAGTGCACTTAGAGCATTTACTTAGTAAACATTCTGCTTTAACAGCTGGAAGCTAAGGATGTGTTTGTAAGGACATACTTAAGAGCACTACAGAGATTCTCTGTATTAGGGTTGACAATAGCAACATATGTCTAATCACCAGCAGCACAATATTTATGAAATCTCTCTCGAGTTTGCTAATTATTAATTTCTGTAAAGGTTCTTGTTGCCTAATTTATTATAAAGTATGAATATTGCTATAGTGATGCATCTTACTGTTCACATTTATGTGCATATGTATTAATTTCATTAGTCCTTTGTCCTGCTTCAGTTTTGGATGCTTTATAGCATAGCTTACAACTGAATTCCCATCACAAAAATATCCAAATGTGTTTCTGTTTTATTTTTGATAGACTCAGCTTCGAATTGATTCATTCTTCAGACTAGAACAGCATGAAAAACAAGCTATTAAAAGTCAGAGACTGCGCAGAGCTGTGACTTGTCTGAAGAGAAAGGAAAAAGAAGCAGATGATGAAATTCAGGAAACAGCCACTGCTGTTACAGAGGTGGAACTTACACAGCCTGGGAAAAGGAAAGGGGAAGGTACCGCAGGCAGTGCAAATCAAGCTGTGGCAACAAAAGTACAGAGTGGAAAGAGAAGAAAACATTCAGATTCCAGAAAAGAATTTTTGTATGGAGGTGGTTTTGTTGGAAATTTGCATCTTTCAGAAACTTCTAGTGACTCCTCAGTGGAGGAATCCAAGGGCAGAGATTTAGGCAAGAGCAAAAGGAGGAAAAACATGTCTGCAACAGAGACAGAAGACCTCAAAGAGAAAAAGGGGTGCAGTAGCTCAAGTGGTGAGGATGAAGACCTGGGAAATGTAGTCATGGTGACTGCCAAACCTGTGTTTGAAGGCAGAAAAAAGAGATTGCGGAGCAAGAAAGGAATAAGAAATAAAATGTCCTAAAGAAAAAAAAATTAAAAAAGAGAAACTGTGTGTGCTTTTTCTGACTTGAGCTTTGTAAATATTCTAATGAATTATTTATAAAATGTAATAAATTATCCCTATTTTTAATGCATTTTGTCACACATTTTCTGTCCAGAACTTAAATAGAAGCAATTCTAAACAATGAAAACACTATTTTTAGCACATTTACTCAGAAAGACCGAGATTGCACTTGATAGAAGTTTCCAGGCTTCAGATTTTAAATTGAGCCAAAGCATGTTGTCCATTTATTTGCATTCTAATTGACTTGATAGAGCTGTTAAAATCACCTGCAATCTGTTCCTTCCCTAAATTCAAATTTAAATGAAATTCTGAAACTTAATTGGGTTATTTCTAGGTGGTGTGAGAAGTAAAATAAGTTCAGTTTTTTTACTTTTCTTCTTTCCTTCTGAGGAAAGAAGACTAAGCCTGTTTCGAAATTTTTGTGACCAAAGTAATGTTTTTTTATTGAAGAGAGATGATGCAAACCCTCAAAAAATCTCAAGGAAAAACATACAGTACAGTAAGTCCTTCTATAATCTGATGTTCAGCAATTGTTTGTGTTCTGCATGTAAAACACGTTTCTAGATTTGGAGTTACATGACTGTGTCCAAAGACATTTGTTTACAGAGGTGATGTTCAGAGGTATCTCCTGGTTGCAGCACTCACATTGGATTAATTTGCGAGTGACAGTGTGAAGCTCAGACTTCTCACACGCCTCACTTCTCTGAATATCGAATTTATTTCTGGCTCCTGTGGTTTAAGGAGGAAAAGCACGTAATTCTACCTGTCTTACTTGTGTGTTTGTACGTTACATTTTAGTCCTTCATGCCTTTTTTTTTCCTTCTCATTTGATATTTCTGCTGCATTTCTCATTGTTTCATTATTTGAAATACAAGTCCATACATTAAATTTTTGTGTGAGACCTTATCCTCCCTCTAATGGGTGCATGGCTGAGGTGAACTGGATGGGATTTGGCCCTTACAATTGCAGGGAGTCTAATATTTCATGTACAGATGATACTGGGTGAAAATCATCCCTTTTGATACTACTCTTCTAAAAGATTATAACATTTTAAGCAAATTCTCAATCTGTCCAACCAGTTTACAGCACTATTTTGTAAATCACTTGTTAACATTACTGAATTGTACTTTAAAAGTGTGTATCAGGTCCTGGTGAGTTGTTTATAAATGTAGATGAGCTCCCTTTAATTTCTTCTGCTGACTATGGTACAGAGACCCTCATGTCTCTGTAGGGCTTGTTTAGTATTTTTGCACAATAATTTATTATTTTTTGGTAACACCCAGAAACCCCAGTTGAGGTTGAAGTCTAATTTTTCTAAAAAATGGTTAAAGTCAGAGATGGCTCCTGTCGTGAATTGATTACAGTCTAAAAAAGAGAAGTCTTAGATACCTGTATTTGTTCCCACGACAGTGTTTGCGATCTCTTGAACAAATGGACATCTTGGGTATGGAGAAGGGGTATGTTTATATTTATTCAGGGTGACAGCTGTGTTGTGGGGTTAGGATTTTGGGGGTTGTGTACCTCGTGACAGTTCTGCATTGCAATGTGAGCATGTATTTCTATAATGATGCTGCAAAAGCACCGCTGCCTCTTGGTACATTTTTCTCTTGGAAGACCCTTTTGGCTCCTAAGAATGACTTTGAGCTCTTTGGTTACTTTTTAGTAACAGTGAGAGGTTGCTAACAGCCTGCCACTAACCCTGTGTTTGTAAACAGTACTCCCAGGTTGGTTACTTGGTTGGTTGTAGCTCCCTTGAGTGGGTACCTCCTGCTGTTACACAATTGCTCCCTTACATAAGGGCCGGTGAGTGGTTCCCTGTCTCTGCTCGTGCTGCAGCTGTCGGGATTTATTACTGCTCCCGGTGTGGGGATGTTGGCAATGTGTGACACAGGCTTCGGGACACGCGTTTGCCTGCGGCTGTCTGGGGGGGAAGCCACCAGCAAGAAAAGGACTGTGCTGCTGTTGGAGCACCATCTCTGGAAAGCTGTGAGAGATTCAGGTAACATTGACCAAAATGCCGTGACTGCCAGTGGCGTTTCACTTGTCTCTGTCCCTTACTCTAAATTATTTTGTATCATTTGCTTTAAACAGCGTAACTGAGCTGTTCTGCTCTGTTTAGTAGCTTGTAGCACTCCTGAATGCCTAGTAGTTCAGTGTACCTCAGGATATTTTTAGAACAACATAAAAAATGTAGACGACCACAAAATACAAAGGCTTTGTCCTGTAGGGTGATTTTACCTTTTATTTTGTCTTCTGATGGGAAGAAAATTTGTCTTTTTGGTTTTTTTTATACTGCTGAGGTAGACAACAAGCTGATGAATGTGTGTAGCGTTTTCTGCTTAATAACCCCGTAGTTTCTTATGCTACTTGTTATTCTGAAGTTGCATACAAAGACTGAATCCCACAGAGTATCTTTTGTGTTGCCTATCTAATGATGTTGCTATTGCTAAGTTCATATATAGACATAAATATAATGGCAATATTTTTGTTCTGTGTGCTGTGGTGACATGTAGAAAGCCCCCAAGTTATTTTCACCTTCAAACAAGATAATGGCTGCTGGTATTGTAGTAGCAAAGTTAAACATTAAATCTGTGTGTCTTGTAGTGAGAAGTCAAGAGAGTAAGGTGCATCCTCTCAAACAGGAGAGGGCTGTTCCATACCGTCCTCTTTATCCTGAAGTTTTGAGAGAAAAACCTGCCTAAGACTTTGCCCTGTGAGGATGATTTGATATTCAGAATATATTTTTACTTTGATTGCCCTTTCTTTTTTACTTTTTTTTTTTTTTTTTGGTCCCGCTATAGAGAGATACTCTTTTAGTCATTGCCTTATTTAATTGCAACCCTGTTGGGTGTTTAGACATCTGGAGATTAACTGTATGCTGCCTGTAACCATCCTGGCAAAAATCAGTCAAATTTCCACATTAGAGTGAACATCTAAAAATGATATCAAAGTAACAAAAATAATCAAAACACTGGTTTATTTCTTTTTGCTGTGAGCTCTTTTTGCTGTTCTTTCTGATTGTAAAATATCAAGAACTGGAGACTGTTGGTTGTCTGTCTGCTTTTCTGCAGACAGCTGAAAATTGTATTGTTCTCTGTCCCACCTTTCCTACTACTTTTTTCTCCAGTATGTTCTTTGTCTGTTCATATAGGCACATATACTTTCTGTTCAGCATATTATTTGTGAATCCTGCTCCCTTACTCTCATGTTCAGCTTTTAGGTTTCCTTGCCTTCCAAGCCAATCAATTCAAACAAGATTAGATCCTATTGGTGCAATTTTCCTTCTCTTTCAGGAATTTGTTTCTACCTTTCCTTTAAATCCTTTATAAGCCTACCCAACCTGATTTTAATTGACTATAAGTTTAAAATTTCATAAAATAGTTCTAAACATTTATCAAAGCTTTTGTTTGTTTGTTTGTTTGTTTGGTTTGGTTTTTAAAAAATCTGTTCTTTTTCCTCTGTGACAGTGTAACAGTTGAACTAGTTTGCTGCTTCTTGTACTTTTATGCCTTGAATATTGATACTTATGTGTCTTCATGTCTTTATTATCAATAGAAGTAAATTGTGGCATAATACAAGGAATTTTTTTTTAATGAAGCTTGTGTGTGAAAGAAGATATAAAGCAGTTTTATTCAGACAGGCTTGTGTTTCTCTGTCCCAGGGTTTGTGGCATAGTATGGATTTGACATCATCACAGCGTAATCAGCTACAAAATCAATGGGTCAGAGAATTGGAAAGACAAGAAGGTAAAATGTTTCTTGTTTCATTATGTTTCCTTGTTACACTTAAGAATATTGTGAAGTATAAGGAACAAAGTGTCTTGCTGACAATGAGCTTGTGATTAATTTTTTTTCTGAAGAACCGTGTTTATGGCATTTGTACAGAAAATGCAAAACAAAGTGCAGTTGTATTGTGCTATCAATGCACGTGGTATATTATTGTGTTATACCTGCATGCTCTTGTCCTGGCAGTTTCCTGCTGGTGCCTGGCATCTGTCCTCCAGTTTCTTGCCTGTGTCTAGTTCCAGAGAATGAGGCTGTGACTATGCTCAAGCTGTTCAGAGAGGTTTGTTTACCGGCTGTCAGTTAGGAGAATTGGTTATTACAAGCTTGGTTTCTGTCTAGACAGCCTCAGACCCTACCTTCAAATACCTCCAGGGGCTGTTGGCAGTGTTTCCTCTTAAGTACTTTCATGGCTGCACATCTTTGAAGATTCTAAAGCTTCATAAGTAGTCCCCTCTTTAGTGGTCACCAGGAGTAGGCAAGGTATTAGACAAATGCATATGTTTTGGGATGGGATCTAGTTATGTTCTACAGCTGAAGGCAAAAGCAGGAAATTTAAAAAAAATTTTATTTTTCATAATATTTTTGTTTAAAATCTCAGCTGAACTGTGGTCTGTGTAGAGTCAGGTAGTTCTCTTCCATGTCTATAAACATTAGTCTAAGATGATAAGGAGACATGAATGGAAAATTGGATGTCTTTACAGTTTTATCTGACACCAGACTTTGGCATCTTAAATTCCATGCCAAGTCCTGGAGGTGGAAGGGTGCTGAACCTGATGCATGGAGATTTGCCTGCTCAATTATTTTGAGCCTGTGCCTTCCTTGTTCTCATCCTTTTCCTCTACTGCTTTCCCCATTCCTATTTTATTATTTCACCTCCCCAGTCTCAGTATCTATTTCTCAGGGTTCTTATTCCAGTTCAGTTTGTTTGCAACTTTCAGTCATAGGATCATAGACTCACAAGATGGTTTGGGTTGGAAAGGACCTTAAAGACCATCTAGTTCTAGCCCCCCTGCCATGGGCAGGAGCACCTTTCACTAAAACAGGTTGCTCAAAGCCCCATCCAACCTGGTCTTGAATACTTCCAGGGATGGAGCATCCACAACTTCTCCCAAGCAATCTGTTCCAGTGTTGCACCACCCTCATGGTCTGAGAGCTTTATATTTGGTGCCTTCCCCTTTGCTTATTAACTTACTTGTAATACATTCTCCGGTTTAAAACTCCTTAGTTTTGTTCATGATTCCCATTACTACTGGTTCTCAGCTTACAGGTTGGTCCTCACCCACTCTGATCATTCCTTTTGTGCCTTTAAACAATCAGCTCTCCACACCTGCATTGTTAGATGTCTCTTTTCTTTCCTCTCATAATTTCTCGTATTAACTTTAACTCTCCTTGGTTAAATGTTTCTGAGACCAGATGCTACCACTCCTGTCCTAATTTCTTGGGATACTAAATTGCTTTACCCCAGTTGCATTATGTAAATTCACCCCAGAATAATTTTATCTCTGAGACAAAAGGAGAAGAACAAGTTTGCAAGGTGTACTTGTCCTTGACAGTCCATCGTCTCACTTCACTTGGCCATGGCTCAGTTTTTAATCCATAAATATCTGAGAAAATGCTGACCTAGTAACCTTCACGTAACTCCTGACATTTTAGAAGGGACACACTCCTACTTTCCCTGCCTGGCAGATGTCCTAATTGATGGCAATTCCTGCCATCATTTCAAGCATCTTGGTGGAGTCCAGAAAGGTGCCTTACACAGGACATACTTGGAATGGAGCCAAGTGAAAAGCATCCTAACCCTGTAACTTACAATTTAAGTTAATTCAGCTGGGGAGAGGGAGTGACATAGCATCTCATTCATATTTTCTGAGTTACTTCTAAAGATTCTTCTTATCTCTCTCATTCTCTTCCCCACTGACACTTTTTCACTGACTTCAAAGACTGTTATAAAATGTGAAAAACATTCTGTGACCTGAGTATGGACCCCAAGCCTGCCTCTTCACAACTGAGTGCCCAATTTGTAGTTGGACTTTTCCTTGCTTGTTATCCTTCTAGCATGATTCTTGCAGTCCTGGTTTCCTGATGGCCCACCTTACTAGTTTAACACTTCTCTGTTCTCTTTCTCTTCCCTCAGTAAGGAGACACACTTTTGCTTAAGACCTTGCTAAACTCAGGTGAAAACTTCTTGTGTATAGATAGAACAGAATTTGGAGTCAACACTCAATTTATCAAAGCATACATTAACTTTGTAGAGAAGTCTGTAACTTATTCTTCTGTCTCAGCCATGTGCCCATCTTCTCCATTTTCACTTCTTTAGCATTTTCAGTAGCTGCATTTCGACAATAAATTATATATCTCAACTGCCACATGAGAAGAGTGGTATGATTGCATGGGTTGGTGTTGTTAGGTTACTTTCAGGTCCTTTATGTAGAGGAATATTTTAGAAATCCAGAATTATTGGTAGGTGAAAACTGACAGCATTTTCTTGAGTTTATTCCTATCTGTCAGGAAATTAGCTGCCTTTTATAATGTATGTTGGATCACCTAATTTAAGAACACAGTCTGCTTTGTAGTCAAAGGGAAATAATTTAGTTATTTTTAGAGATTAAATAGCTTCTGAGCCTAGACTTGGAGATATTTTCAATGACAGACAAACATGACGAAGTAACAAGGGAAGAACTTGGCAAACTTGAATTCGTTATGTGTTCATGAGATAAAATGATTACAGTACTTCTATTTTCAGCCATTTAATGGTTTTTAGATGACCTGTGACTTGGATAGGGCTGGGATAGCAGTGGTGCAAATTTGAAATTGAAAACGTGCCTCTCAAGCCTGGGTAAATACATAGACTGGATACTGTGAACAAACGCTTCTCCTGTTCCTGTGTCCTCGTGCTCTGGGCTAAGTGCATCTTGTCTCTTGGCTGACAAGAGGCTGCCTGTGGGTGGCAGTTTTGTATTTCTGCATTTCAAAGTATAAAGTTTCAAGAATTTCAGTACCCTGACATGGTATCTCAGACTAATCAATATAATACACCCCTTCATTGCCATCACTTCAGCAGGTTGAGCTTGTAACGAATGTACTGGAATGCCTACACTTACATGATGATCGTTTTTGTAGGTAGGGATGAAGTAAGGAAAAATTAGCTGTGCAGTTTAGACATACTGGAATGGTACTTTGCTTTATATTCTTAGAAATGTGTAGGTTACATCTGACTTCTGTGAAGTCAAGGGCATGACTAACTTCCCCTCCTAACCCTGTCCTTTAAGGGCCCTTAGGCTGAAATGGAATAAAATAGAAATAAATGGAATGAAATAAAGATAATAAAGTGATACTGCTTGAAATTTAAGGACTACTTTGTGCTTCAGGATTGTGTATGTTTCCATGGAGCCGTCTGTAATGCTTGCAGGACTAGGACTCTGATCCTGACATGTCAGTAGCTCAGTAAAAATTCTGAGACTCCAGAGTCCCTTATTATTGTGACCTTTATGTAGTTTTAGGATAAACTTGGTCTGAGCCATTGGAAATATCCATATGGGATACCTTTGGATGATTTCTGTCAGTGGAGTAGTGTAACTCTTCTCCAGTCATCTCTTACAGAGCTAGTTGCCGGTTTGTTCCCTTACTGCTCATTTTGCAGGTATCCTCTTGACTTTGGGATATATAGATAGCTATTACAGATATTTGTAATATAAGAAATATGTATTATATATATTATGTCCACATAATATAAATAAAATACATCTTAAGTATTTAATTTGGATGACTCCACTCCCATGTGTCCTGAGTGGGGGGTGATCTGAAGCGTCCTGGATATTATATGAATTCTTGGAATCTCTTGGAAACTCTCTTGCATTACTCAATCAGTAATATCAGAACAGGTAGTCCTCCTGTGAGGAGGCAATTGCTGAGAAGTCATAGAGGAACCATCTTCACGGCTGTTTATGCATGGTATTGAAATATTTGTAACGACAAGTCTAAATGGTAAATTTAAAATCTAAACTCTATAGGTGAAAGTATACTGCTTCTGAAGAAGGGAGAACATGTTGCTGTAGGGCTGGACTTTGTCAGGTCAAATTCATGCTGAAGTCTTGGATTTCATTCCTTTTGCCAGTTGGAGAAAATCCATCAAAGCAGGAGAGAAGCAGAAGATGACTGGATCTTATTTCCTTATGACATTGGTCTGTGACGCCATTTGACCTCAAGAGATTAAGGACAGTCAGGCCAACACTAGAAAGAGACTAATATGGTTTTTTTCTTCCCTGTAGGCTGTTCCAATGAATCAATGGGTGAAACTATTGTTTCTGAATTAATGTTTCTTCTAATCCACTATCAAATTACTTGGAGTATGTTTTGTTACTCTCTGTGTTATTTGTGAATGAGTCTGAAAATGGAGATGTTGACTGCTAGTGTATCACAGCTTTCAGGTGGAAAGGCCCTTTTACCTTTTTAGCTACGTTTTAATTCAGGTATCTAGATAGTGGTAACATTTTTTAAAATATAATTTTGATTTAACCCCTTTTTTGCTGCTTTTTATGCATTTTAAATGCTTTTTATGCATTTTAAATGCTGTTTTACAATGCCTGTCTCTGCTGCTTTTCCATTCAGTGGAGAATACAATATTGTAGGCGGTATCACTAGTGATGCAGTGAGAGATTTAACATATGCTTTTAATTGATGGGAGATACCCAAGTGAATTTTAAATTTACCATTTCTGATGCAGCTGTATACTTATAGGCAGGATTTTATGTGACAAGTGATGTAAATAGCTGATCATGTAGCTCGTTTCTAAACATGTAATATTTCTACTCATTCTAAGTAAAAAGTGTGCAGATAAAGATTGCCCTCAGTGTTATATAAAAAGATGCTGCAGTTTACAACTTGTTCCATTCTGACCTATTCTGGTCTATTTCCTGTCATTTTACTTCTACCCTTCCCTTCCCTACTTGAAGAACTTCTCCAGCTTTCTCTCAGCAGAACTCACATAATTTTCTTTCTTTAGGTTTTCTTCTAATACATAACATTTTAACATTTGTTTACCATGACTTGTGAATGTGTCAGCAAAATCCTCTGGTTCCCTACACAAGATTTTGCAGTTTGACACACGTTTCTCTAACTAACCTGCCACTGACTTCACAACTCCAGTCTTCCACATGGTTAGTATGTCTCTTTGGAAAACTTTGTTTGCATTTCAGTTTCTTTGCCTTTGAGAATGATGTTTACACTCATTTGATGTGGTTGATACAGTGCAAGATGTGTCAGCAGTACATGAGCTTTTTCCCTCAGCCCTGATATTAATGTAAAATCAAGGGAGCTCATGGAACATGCTCCAAAGATGTTAGACTTCTATAATAAACAAACCTTATCTAAAATATTCCAAAGAACACTGTAAGTAATTAACCTATTAGACAAAAAGTCTTAAGAAACTTAAAGATATTGTTGAAGAATTTGGGGCATCTATAGAGGGTAACTTTGTGTACACAAGTTCAACACAAAGGAGTTCTATCTGTTTCACTAAGAAAAATGATCTCAATTTCTATATGTTACCTGGACAGGATCAAACTGCCTCATCTTACTGTAAATAAGGTTCCAGAAACTCCAGCGATTTCTGTGTTTGCTCATGCAAAAAGATGAATAGGCTGAAGAAAACAATTCTGTGTGTGTACCACTTCTGCGCTTCTCCACATCACAGAAGGGGAGTGAGGGCAAAGCTATCTTGTCAAACGCAACCTGTGTGTTTGTTTTCTTCTGGCTTTGTGAAGAAGGGAGGAGCCACTCCTGTCAGACTTTTAAGTTCTGATAGTTCAGTATCTGTGCTCCAGGAGTATTGCTGGAAATGCCCATTGTGCACTTCCATTCTTACAAGAATTGAGAGCCAGGTCAGTCAAGCCTCCTCTTCTCTTATCCGACCCTATTCTACTCATGAGTCATCTCTTTTTGTCTTAAAATGTCATTAGAATCCATTCATTGACTCATAATTTCAGAACATTTTTTCTGAACAAGAGAATATGGACTAACACTGAGGTAAACATTTCCAGGAGAATAACCCCCTTTCAGCTTTTTATATCTGTTATCAAGGAACTAGTTTGATCAAAGTACCAGTAGAATTTTCTTGATGTTTTCAGATATTGAAAGAGTTCATCTCACTTGGATTTTACTTACAACAGTTTTTGTGTCACTTGAAAGATTTCCCACTAGTTCTTTATTTTTCTATTCTCACTGCTTTGAGGGCAGTTACAGTAAAATTAACTTCTTTCCTTTTGTGCACTCCCACAAGAAGTTGTTCTGAAAGATAAAAAGCAGCAAACAGAGGAGTGCTTTTTGCTGTGCGAAGGGAAACTTGTATGAAATAAGTGAATCCGACTAAAAGTCTGCACTCCTTATTTTGTCAGCACTCTGTCAGGATCATTAGCATCCTGGTTTTTATAAACTTTCTTCTTCAGGCCTTGTCTAACATATGATAACTCTGATGAAAAAGATATTCTTTTTGATTCTTCACAATACTAGTGTCTTCTTAAAGGGAAATAAAAAAAATTAAAAATGTGTAAGTTTCTCCAGATAAGCCACCTGGAAGACTACCAAAAGGATAAAATGGGCAAAAATTCAAGTGGTGTTATTGATCAGCAGATTCAGGATTCTTCTTTCAGGGGTACAGACAGTTCAGCTCAGGAAGAGTGCAGTGGCCTACAAACTCTGTTAGTGTAGGTGCTATGCAAAGCTGAAGTAGAAAGTTTTCTGATCCTGTAGGGAATAGGTGGGAAATATTTATTGAGTGCTAGAGGGGCAGCTGTAATACTGCAAAGGTTTTATAGATCTTCTGGCAGGAGCTTTATAAGTTAAGGCTTAATAAGTTACCAGGTTCTCAACAAAATTGGATCCAAAACAGATGTCAAGGGAGGAAGAATCAAGAAAAATGGTTGTAATTGAGAGGTAATAGAAAGAATAGCTTTTACTTCCACAGCCAGTAATGATCACAGAACAAGATCAGACTGCTCTAAGCAATCGGAGAAGATTAAAAGCAGGCTATATCTGGTATGCTTGGAAAGAAGGATGATCTATTAAATACACTTATGATATGTGTAATAAGACAGCTTTTTATTATTTCTTTCATAAAAGAAAGATTAATTTTGCCCAGAAGCAGCATTTCCCTGGCACTTAACTCATGTTTGTCAAGAGCTCCCTGATTACAGGCACAGTGATGCATGTGTTTTCTCCCAGCTTAACATTAGAAGCTTGAAGAGGCTGACAAATACTGCTTGTTTCCTAGCATCTTAAAATACCATTGTTTCATTGTTGAGCATTTTATTTTAGTTACCTTTATAAAATTTATAAAAACTGTATTTCTTCCTGTAGTATATGCATGGCATTATTTTTAATTTTGCTGTATCCCATCATTAGGGCCCCCCCCATAAATTCTACAAGTATTGTGGTTGGTTAGTCAGTTTTTGTTGGGTTTTTGTGTCTTAGTGTCAACATACCAAGAGCAAATATTTTTGGTTTTTCTTCCTTGTTCGCATCTATTCTCTAGTTTCCTCTGATGCTGAAAGTTGAGTTACAAGCTTAAAGCACTGGCTAGTGAGCCTGAGCAGCTTCCTGATGTCTTTATGTTTGGTATCATCTTTTTCTTTGTTCAACCCTGCTTTTGCTCCTTGGGCCTTCTATCACAAGGAAGGGAGAGATAACTTTGTCCGTAAGTTATCACAATAAAAATGCTGAGGCATGTGGCAAAATAAATGACAACACTTGGGGTGTTATGTCCTGTGACTGCAATGATTTGAGGGGGAAGAGAATGTGAAGACTCTTCAATAGACCAATGTGTTTTCTGTTGATGAAAGCAAAAATGGTTTCATTTTTAACAGCCATCAGGCCCGCAATTTCCATCCAGATCCCAAATTAATATCTGTGATTTTAATGGGAGCTTCAGGCTTGATACAGAAACTCTTTGCCTGAGGTAGTAACACAGTTATCTAAATCTCTAGAATGCTTTCTAGAAGGTGTAGCTTGTAAACATGTTTTGCTTTTGATGATTTTCCAACAGATCACAGTTGGCAATGAAAGAGAAGTTCCTGTGAAAACTTGGAATGAATCTAGACTTTGCTAAGAAAATGCTCTAGACAATTTCACTTACATATTTTTTTCCTAACATTGTGGTGCAGTTTTGTGTGATGATGGCAAAACTGAAACTAGCTTAGTATTCAGCTAAAAAGGAATGAATCCTCTCCTGTTAGAAGAGTTATCCAGGATTGTGTTAGCTATCATAAATATTCTTTGCTTAGCAACAGGGATGGCATTCAGGATATCAAGCCAACTGGAAAGAATCCCTCTGACAGGGCTCTGTTGGGGTGGGTGGATAAGCTTTCCTGACAACACAAGTGCTTTCACTCCTGTCTGTCATAATTTGTGTTGCTAGGATCTGTTTCTCAAGTTTTGTGACAGACTTATAAATGATACTCTGGCTCCTTTTGTTTACTGTCAAAAAGAACCATAATATGGGGAAAGTGACCAGAAAAGGATATGGGGAATAATGAAAAATCCGGGTGCATACGACCATGAGCGTCTATACTAAGGCAGCTGTTCTTGAAGGGAAAAAGAGGTTTAAAAATTTCCTTTGGGTTGCTGAAATGGAAAGCAATGTATGCTGACATTCCCCTTCTTTACTTTTTATGAACTTGGCTGCTTCAGCAAAACAGGAAGGAAATTATTTAGTTACACGCTGAAAATTTCAATTAGAATTCAGAAGAATTGCTGTGTACCATGCTAACCATTAATGGTGAAATGTATTTTTATTCACAGATGTAATTTATATTCTTGCTTCCAAATCAGCTTTTCAATATGAATTGGTAGTTTCATAATCAGTTCACTCAGCCTGTTTGACCTTTTATACTTTTGCTTCCAGGGGAAAAAGAAGATGAACAGATAGTTGCAGAAATCATGGGGAGGCGTTTTTTTCCTGATCTTATAACTCATAAGACCTGGGAAGGCTTTCACTTTGCCGGCCATGAGATAAGAATTACAGAAGCCACTGATTGTTACGGGGCAGTCGTCTGGCCATCGGTACAATATTTTTGTAGTGTTATTATTTTTTATATTTGGAGTCTTCTAGCACTTTTTAATTTGTTTTGTATAATAAACATATTTTGTTATATGTTGTAAAACCAGGGGAATAATTCTGTGCTTCTCTGTCTCTGTTCTGCAAATCCCAAACCTGAATTTAACCTGGTTTTGTGTGGATTCATGTTTCGCAAATCTTACATGGTGTTTGTTGTTCGTGCCCCAGTCACGCAAGGTGTATGATCTCCTCGCTTGCCAGTAGCTTTTAATCCTATTAGCCAATTACAAGCATACTTTGAAAGAAATATGGCAGTTTTATGATGATTGCACTTCTGTACATTTTATAAATACAGATGGCTGTGTAGCAGGCAGATCCAGGTTGAGGAAACAACTGTGATACGAGCTCACGAGGTGTTAGCACTCATAGAAGCTACTCAACCTACTCATGTAAGAAAAAATTACCTTGTTAATACATAGACATGGGAAAACGTTCAGCTGGAGCTTTCAGTTCCTTAGACAGCCAGAAATCTAGTTGGAGAGAACCACTGTCCTTGGCTCTTGATGTAAGAACCATCAACACATTCACCGCACAAGGAGCCTTCTTCAAGTTTTGAATCTGTACAATGCAGAAAACTTACTGTTTTGAAATGATTAAGACTGAAAGAAATCTCCAGAAAGGTGCCACGATGCATGTTGAAATTTGTGTCCCTATAGGAGAGACCCAGGATGCTCCATTTCTTTCCCAACTGCATCATCCTTCTAGGATCATACTATTTTTTAGAAGTATGACCACAGTTCAGCTGAGGATAGTTGTCCTACTCTTCTGTTTTGAAGTCCAAATGATATTCCTGGTTTTAGGAGACCTGGACCAGTCATCTGTACTATATGTTTTAGTGACCTCAGTGCATGTCTTCATGGAAAGTCTGGCTGACTACCAATTATTCTCACAAAATCATGGACTTCAATGAAAAACATTTTTTTCATCTGGAAGGGCTTAGCTGGTTTTGTTGTGGAAGGAAGACAACCCTTTTTTGATCTCTGTCTCTTAATGTTCTCCCTTCCATTTCCATCTAGATATACTTGAAATCTTCTGAAAATGTCAGCCAAATTTGTCAAGAGTGCAGAAACTTTAAGGAAAGTAAAGTTTCTGCATGTTTCATGGAAAGCAAGGCAGATTTCAAAGTTTCCCTGATTTAACCCTCAGAAACTTTGATTATGTCAACCATTTTCTACAACAGAATACACCAAAACCCTGAGGGAAGGAATTATAGGAATTAATGTAACTAGGAGGAAATCCTAATATAATGTCAAATATAATGTCAATATAATGTCAAACATCAGACCCAATCTTTAGGAACCTGACTTTAATTATTCCTGGTTCTCACAGACTGATTTCTATATCAAAGTGCTGTTGATTAAGTGATATATGTAAGTTTGCATTACCTTCTCTTCTGTGCTCTGAATTAAGAGGTAGGAAACAAAAGTTTTGTTTGAATTTGTAGCATGTCAACATTGGGTCAGCAGTCCTTCTGTTCCTTTCCTTTTCATTCTTAATTAGTTAAAAGCAAAACTAATTTTTCTTTGCCAGAGCAAGCCATTAATAATCGCCTTTCCAAATGACCATCTGCATTGTGAGAGGATGTGACAACCTTCTATTTTTCAGTGGAGACTATATAATTATCGAAGTCTGGGAAAAATATGGAACAAAATCTGGAAACCATCTTTATCAGAGAAATAAAATTAGCAATTTCTATTTCAATAGTGAGCTAAAACTCACTGGTCAGTGTGAGACAGAGCAGAAAAGCTGAAGAAGATTCTTAATCACAGTTTGTATACACATGTGTAAGGAGTCTGTTGTAGATGCTCTTTGTGGCTATATTTACTATGAAAATCTGCTAAGCTTAACAAGGTAAGCAAATAGAAACTGCAAGCAAACTGAACCAGAAGAAAAGGGGGTAAATCTATTTGTCCCTTTTGAACCCTAACAATAATTAATTACTGTCAGAAATAACTGACTATTAGAAGAACTTAAGAAGGGTGGTTGTGGATTTTCTCTCACAAGTAGTCCTTATATCAAGATGTGTTTGTGAAGGACACCTTTTATCTCAACCAGAAGTAAGTCCAGTTATAAGGAAGAACTGGTGACTGGAATTTCACAGCTCATGTTATATGTTGTGACATATTATCTAATTGCAGTTGTTCCTTCTGGCTGTAATGATTCACAGACCTATATGGAGACCTGTTGTAGCATTTATTTTGTGACCTATAGAGCCCAAAGATCATAGTGAGCTGTGATCCTTTAGGGATTGTGCTTGAATGAATATTGCTCATTTGAACAGACAACAATTTTTTGCATGCTTTTAAATGACGACTCATATTTAGTAAAGGGATTTATTTCATTAATTTGTTCAGTATGTTCATGGATTTCCTCCCCTACAGGCTCTCGTTCTGTGTTATTTTTTGGAAACTAATTCTAAACAATGCAATTTGGTTGACAAAAATGTGATTGAAATTGGAGCCGGAACTGGCTTGGTCTCCATAGTAGCCAGTTTGCTGGGTGAGTATGTGATACTTCTCTTACGCTCTTGGAAACATCTCTCAGATGAATAGTGGAGGACAGAGGACAAGGCTTGGTTCTTCTGAGAGACTGTTGTTTGAAAGCTTCCAAGAGCAAGAAACAGTAAATTCTAAAAGGCTTGTTTGGAAACATGCTCTGTTGGGTTTTTTCTGGGAGTGTATTGATGCAATAAAGGAGGTCCCAGTAGATAGGTTGTCATTTACCGTGTTAAACTGGGGATCAAAATAAGAAATTAGTGGCTTCACAGGATGTCAGTGGCAAGTAGACTGACCCAGATGTAGGTATGACCAGTGCATCCTCTTCCTTTGATCAAATAGCTCTTGGATGCCAGGTCACTTTCTATCCATTTGTGTTTCAGTATTTTCCTTCAGCAACTTGGTTTTTCTGCTGCAGACACTGTTGTGTTTACTCTCATGGCACCCTATTCGTCTTCAAGAGTAATCCAGGTCAGTGGGTTCTGCATTTTAACAGAACTTTAGCTTTCTGTAATCTGAGAAAGCTTCTTCTTGCATGCGAAGGAAAGAACCTGAGGCAATGCTTACATCTCATGCTGACCTCTTGGATTCGGTAATTGGTATTCTTCAGTCCCTAGTAGCCACTGTACTTTTAACCAATGTGAAATCAACATACTGTAAGTATCTCATTCTCCCCACCAGCTGCATTTAGGTGGCAAGCTGTAGAGTAGACCTACTAGGAAGCAATACTTATTTTAAGCACAATGTCTAAGAGTTATTGGGAGCATCTACATTTCTTTATTGCCCTCAGTGAGAGTTACCTGATAAAACCAGTTCCTTGTGCAGTGGCTTTTGTGAATGGGCTTTTACTCAAGTCTTGATGTATATTCAAATATTATGTTTGTTTTCTCTGTGTCACAGGTGCCTTTGTGACTGCCACAGATTTGCCAGAACTACTGGGAAACCTTCAGCACAACGTTCTCCACAATACAAAGCAGAAATGCAAGCACCAGCCTTGTGTTAAAGAATTGTCTTGGGGAATTGATCTGGAAAAGAACTTTCCTAGGTCTTCCTGTCACTTTGACTACATTATGGCTGCTGATGTAGTTTACTACCATCCATTCCTGGATGAACTCCTCCTAACTTTTGATCACTTGTGCAAGAATGATACTGTTATTCTGTGGGCCATGAAATTTAGGTTGGAGAAAGAGAACCAATTTGTGGACAGATTTCAGACGCTGTTTGACTTAGAGATGATTTCTAATTTTCCCAGTTTGAACATAGCCTTGTATAAAGCAATGAGGAAAGGCAGGATGAAAGCCAGACCTTCCAAACTGATGGTCTGAAAGAGAGATACAGGGAGGTGACAATTTCAGCTGTCCTGCTTGTTCTCTGTTCAATAATTTCCATTTTAGTAGCTGCTGACACCTACATGAATGGCATTTCTAGATAGGTAAAACAAATCATCAGATTCCTAGTGCATTCCTATAAATTCCTAAATTCAATTTGCCAACAGTGTTATACACAGAAGAGATATATCTGTGACATTTTCTTGACTTTTATGTGCTAAGCTGACAGCTCTAATAACTTTCACAAGTCTTACCATTCTTGTTATGGCTCATACAATGAACATTTCCAAAAGTTTTCAATTGCAGCTTTGAGCAGTCTCTTACAAGTTCAAACAATTATTTAAAACTTAAGACTATAAATCTTTGTATTTAAAAGTTTTGGTGTCAAATCTGATATTTCCCCATTCTCACTATCATGTTAATCCTTCCTTTGAATACCCTTAATAGGACATTGAATTAGCTGAAAAAAACTCACCACCTGGGAAACACACTGTTATAATAAAGAGATAGAATATATTAGTTGCTCTTAATTTATTGATTATGCTTCCATTTTTTACTTAAATTCAGGGATTCTGCAACAGACAGCTACACACATGGGACAAGCGGGAGTTAAATGTTTTGTTGCTTGAACAAAGGCCTTGTATTAGAAGCATACAGTGTATCACCAGCTGCCCTTCGCAAAGACTTTAAATTCTTGGTCTGGAGGTCTGCTCCTCCAAAAATAGCTGGTTATCTGAACCTGAGGGAATAACAATGGAAAAAGGACAGTGGCCATCCAGAGAGGAGCTTTGCACTGCTGGCTGCTGGTGGCTGGAGGCAGAAAACTAAACCAGCCTGTCATGGTGTGGCTGAGGCATGGATAGGCTTAGATTTATTTATTTATTTATTTATTTTTTTAGTGTGAGCAAACAAAATTCTTTCCTCCTGGCCACTCAGTACTGCATGCTCCTGTTTTCAGTGCTCTATCCAAGAGTGTTCTTTTGGGAACATTAATAAAATTATTTTTTCCACACATCGTATTTTCTGATTCTGTATGTAGTTGATTTTGAGGCCTTCAAATCTCTTTCAAACTAGCGAAGAGAGCTTTACCAACTCTACTGTAGCAGGCAACTGCCCTAGTAATATGGAGGCTCTGGGGACTGGCAGTATTTATCTTTCTAGCTCCTGTTTGTATATTCTCTCAAGGAGTTTTTTATTTTTTATTGTTGATTTCCTGAACATACTATTGCTTTTATCTCTGATTGTGGCAGCTGCATGTTACTTATTTACTCTGGCACAACTGTGGGGAATGTGATGTGGAATGTACTTTTTGTCCCAGCTGAGCATTGGTGCCCAGTGTTAGACATGAAGTGTTGCAGAGAGGAGAGACTGAGCTGCCAAACTTTTCCAGTGGGAACTGGGTATCCCATGTTTGAAAGGAAAGCGGATGAGGATGTGGAAGGAGGGATCTGTTGTTGGAGGGAGGGTTGCAGAGAAAAGGTAGCTACAGGGAGAGGGTAAGATGGAGGAAGAAAAGGAGAATACAGTGAGACTGACTTAATAAATGGTTAGGAACCATAGCACAGGGGTAGACCATTTTTTTTGATACTGATTGTAATGGGGGCATCCTTGGTGAAACACGAAGGGTGACTCTGGGGTAAAATTAAAACAATCAGTAGCATGTCTCAGCCCAGAGGCAAAATGAAAAGAAAGGGAGTCAGCTGTATTTTCTACCTCTCCTGCTAAGAAATCACATGTGAGATTTCGCCTTGTAGGTTATTAGAGAAATATCTAATCCTCATCAGTAAATTTCCTTGACAAAGTTTGTAGACAGAGGTAGCATCCTTTATTGGATCAATCAGTATAGCTAGAAAATTAGACTTTTTACCAGCTGACAAGGAGTATTACCCCTCCTTACAGATGTTATTATGCATATGTCCTTAGATAATTACAGCTGTAGAAAAACATGACTGCAAAATGGAAATACTTGGAATTTTTTTTCCCACATTGTGTAATAGAAATAGTTTAGAGCAAGTGAATTAAGAAACAAACAGGGTTCTCTGCCATTGCTTGATTTCCTCTCCCTGCTTCCTTCTTGACTTGCTTGCAATCATTAAATCTACTGCAGTTGTAACCATAATCCTTGCATTTGAAAGAGCATCTCAGTCTACAAATGTTTCATGGATAAATGGATTGGCACTATAATTGGTGAAATGATCTTGTGAACTCCAAAACAATGAAGGTGAAAGAGGAAGACTACAGCAAAGTGGTTAAGTGGGATCACTTTTAAATAGCTGTCCTGCTGACTAGCCCTCCTGTTTCGGCCACAGACTGACCCCTGCTGAGCTTCTGCTGAAGGCAGCAGGAGATGTGTTTGTCAAATGGAGTCAGGATTCAGCACTTTAGGCCCAACAGCTTGTTAATATGTACTGGAATGTAACATCAGTTCTCTTTCTCACAAGTCTGCCTAGCACTGCTGTGTGAAGCTTCCTGGGAAATGTCTAGTGACTGGCTGCTCTATTGTACAGCCACCTTTTGTCCTCTGGTGTGATGGGCAGGTTATTAGCCATGACCAGTGGACGGTGAGCTTGTATGTGGCATTTGCCTATGGAGTTTATTAATGCTCTTTGAGAATAAGTCTCCCATAAATGTCAAGTATTACTGACCCCTAAAGTCAGTCATAATTTTAATAACCACTTATTCTTTATTCTAATATCTCAGATAAAGGATCAAATTGTCATTCAGTGCATTATAGTGCTAATACACATGGCATTTGTATCTGTAGTTTCTGAAAGGCAGGGGCCAAGAAGGTCAGTTAAAGCTCCACTTCTAAAGAATGCTAGAGAATCTGCCTATGCTGGTAGGCTTTTACAGTCGCTTATAGGGTGTTATGGTAATCAAACTAATTTAAGAGATAAATTGGGGTGTATGGTATAGGTTCAATCCATGCCTTGGGTTTTATGTATTTCAAGCTAAGAGCAGCAGTATATTTTAGTAACTTGATGGTATTTGCTAAGTTTTCTCCAAACAATATGCTTTTCAAGTGCTAATATTTTCAGGAAGGGTTCTTTTTGTATAAAGTGTATGTAGAATTATTACAGTGATTTACTCTGCTGCTTATTTTATAATTGCATCAAGGTTTTTTACAAATCGTTGCCTTTTGCCTCTCAGAATTAAAGAAACAAACAGTTTCAACATTGTAGAGTTTCCATATGGTCGTGTTGTGGTTTTGTCTCTCTCTTGCTGAGTTTCAGTGTTGCAGCTGAGTGATTTGGTTCTGTTTGTGTTACTACACCCACCCACTTGGGCTTTTACCTCTTATAACAACTGTAAGAAAAAGCTGCAGCCGCTGAAAATTTAGAAAAAAAATTCAAATGACAGTACAGATCTCCTGTGCAAATCTCATTTTCATTTAGAAGCAGTAATGGAGCCCCAGCCTAAGATAGGCAACTGCCAAAAATGCCCAAATAACTACCCCTGGCCCAAATTGCAGTTGAATGATGAACAACTTATATTGGCCATTATACAAGCACTAGTCAGTGCTAGGTGAGCAAAAAAGATTAAAGAACACCGCGTGTGTCCTCCTGAATGGATCTTTAAGTCCAGTAACATTGGGTATGTCAGCACAGGTGACTCAGTCATCTGAAGAAATCGTACATTTACCAAACAACCCAGGACCTTGAAACCTAAATGGATTTAGAAGTCACCAATTCAGCTAACACCCTTTGAACTCTGCAGACCTGAATGGTGCAGGACTTTTCCCTATTCAGCCATTTTTACTGCACTGGTAACCTTGAGGTGATCTCGAGATAAGTTCAGTGACATAGAAAGAAGCTGTCAAGATGTCATTGCTCCATGGGTGTGATTAAGAAATTGACATGTTCATTCTTATAATAGGTCTGTGACTTCAGGGTAATGTTGTTACACAGGTGTAAAGCAAAGAGGAAACTGAGCTAAATATCAAGGGATTTTAACCTCACTCACAGGGGAAAGTCCAGTACCAAAGTTCTTTCACAGTAAAAATAACATTTCCTGTGCTCCACCTTGTTTGAATTTGCTTACATTAAGAAAAAAAGTAAATTAATTTTATTATTGCATAAAAACAAATACTTCTGTGCCACTCTAGATAAATTATAAACACCCTAAAAGTATAAGCAGTCAGTAATAGGCCACATTCTCCACCAAGTGTTCTAAACTAAACTGCTAAACCACCACAAGGCCAGAATAATATAACAAATTTTCCTTTTGCATAATTAAGCCATCCAAACATACAATACACAGGCTGTGTTGGATAGCCTAGAATTTCAGAATCATTCGGGTTGGGTTGGCACCTCTGAAGGCTACCTAGTCCTACCTCCTGCTCACATCTGGGCTGTATTCAAAGTCTGAACAGGCTGCTCAGTTTCTCCAGTTGTACATGAAAATCTTGAAGAAAGAAGAATCCACAATACCCCTGTGCAGCCTGTTAATTTCTTTCCCCCCACCTCCACCTCAGATATCCAACTGGAATTTCTCTTGCTGCAGCTAGGCATCTGTCGTCATTTTGCAGTGCACCTGTGGCTTCATCTTCTCAATAGCCCTCTTGTTATGTAGCAAAAGACAGCTATGAGATCCACCACTGAAGCTGATGAAACCTAGTACTCTCAGCCTGTGCTTCCTCCTGCCCCTTTACCCTTTTAGTTCTTCTTCTTCAAACCCTCTTTAGTTTGTTAAGATTTCTATTACTAGTGGCTCCACAAGCTGACACGGTGCTGCGGATGGGGCATCATTATGCCATGTAGAAGGGTAATAATCATAATAATCACTTTGAATGATCTGCTGGCCACACTCTTGCCAGTGCAGTTAACTTGCATCAACTGCAAGGCTACAGCACTGTCTTTGTTCCTGTTCCATCAGGATGTCCAGCTCCTCTTCTGCAGATGCACTCTCTAGGTTGTCAACTCATGTTGGCATGAGTCAAAGCCTGTGCTTTTGCCTCCTGTTACTATGTTGGATTATGTGGATTTTATCAGCCTATTCCTTCAGTCTGCCAAAGCCCCTCTGAGCAGCAACTCTGCCCTTCCCCTGTTTGGTGTCTTGGTAGCGTTTAATTTCAGTTTATATAGTCCATTGTCCATGTCACTGATGGAAACTAATGACATCAGTCCCCGTCATGACCTCACCTGCATCACTCCTACAGTTTGCTTGCTTGGGCTTTTTTTTGTTCACTAGCTTTGAGTCTAAAGGCCCATCCAGTTTTTTAACCACTCCTCCATCTGCATCTCTACAAATGAGCTACAAAGCCTCTATAGGAAAAAAATGTGATAAAGTGGTGGAAGAAAAAGCGCTGTGCTCTGCTAGTCCACAGGAACAGTCATAGAGAGTAATTAGTTTGTTCAGGTCCTTAGCAAATTTGTATTGGTTGTTTGCAAACATATGTTCTTGGAAGTGTCTTCCAGGAGGGTTTCTTGCACAGCCTTCCTGGAGATGGGATGAAGCAGACTGGACTGTGGTCCTCTTGTACTTTTTGAATACGGACTAATATTTGCTTTTTTCCTTGGTGACTGGGAGCTGTCTCTGACTGTCACCTTTTCAAGCTGATAGCAATCTTACAGTGACATCAGCCAGCTTCCTTGGCATCCTCAGGACACTGCCTTGTCCCATGGATTTCTGTGTGCCCAGTGGGCTTAAGTGGACGCCAGCTTAGTTGTCCCCACTCCTACTGCTTTCACCAAACTCTGTCACTAAACAGGGAGATATGGAAATCTTGAGAGCTGGTCTTGCCAGTAAAGACCAAGGAATGGATTAGCTCAGCCTTTGTCACATCTTTTTTTTACCCTACCCCACTCAGCAGTGAAGTCACATTTTCAACTGACTTCCTTTCGCTGTTCATGTGTAAAGCCCTTCACATCCGTACCTTCTAATCCAGCTGAGCCTTAGTTTTCCTAACTCCTGCACTGCCTGTTTGAGCAATGGCTCTTATTCCTCCTTGGTAGCCTATCCATGTTTTCACTTTTTAGGTATTTCTTCTTTTTTCGGTTTTAGCTCACTCAGAATATATTCCTTTTCATGCATATTTTTTTCCAGAGTTTTCTTGACTTTCTGCATGATAGCATAGGCCAAACTTCATTGAGGAAGCTGTTCCTGAAGATTAACCTCTTGACACCTTTACTCTTCAGGGTAGTCTGCAATGAGGTCTCACCTATTCATTTCTTCAAACCTTCTCTCTGGAAATCTAATTCTTTAGAATCTTTTTTAATATCATAGAATCTAAGTCTTTATTCTGCTACTTGCCTTCTTCTCTTTTCTCAGACCCCACAACCCCCATTTCAGGGTTGCTGCAGTCAATACAGCCACAGGCTCTCATTATTTATGAGACCATTATTTATGAGTAGAATATCCAGCAGAGCAATTTCCCTATCTGGTCCAGCATCTGCATCAAAAAATTGATTTTTGACCCCAAAGCACTCCAGAAACCTCTTGAGTTCCTTGAAGTGTTGCAAGTTACCTTTCCAACATATATCTGGGATGGTCAAAGTCCTTGTGAGAACCAGGGACTATGATACTGATGCTTCCTCAGACTGTTTAAAGAAGGCTTGCCCACCAGCTTTTCTCTACCAGATGGTCTATGGCAGATGCCCGTGTTGGTCTCCTCTCTGATTTTACCCGTATGCTGTTGGCTCACCCATTGTCTTACCTATAGCAGGATGCCATTTATCCGAATCTCTTCTCACAGAGTACTAATCCACTCCTGTCTTTGTCTTCTTTTCCTGTCCTTCTTAAAGGCCTGTGGATCACAGCACAGCAGTTTTGCCATTTATCTGAAATACAAGGTGTCGCGGGTTCGGTTTGTTCCCAGGCGGAAACACCAATTTAGTGTAGTGGTTTGGTCCAAAATACTCATTACTGTTTATCTGCTGTGAGATAAGAATTAGGAGAAATGCAAAGCAGGCACCAAACTTGAAAGAATATAAAGAAGTTTATTAACAAACCTAAAAGAGGGAAAAAAAAATTATACCACCTTCAGAACTCTCCTCCTCCCCCCACCTTCCTCCCTTCTCCCACTGACAATGTGAAAAGACAACCCTTAAGATGTTCAGTCTGTTACCACTTCCATAATAACCTTGTTCAGTCCATTTAGAAAGAGAAGTCTCTTATTGCTCATGCTATGAAAACATTATCACAACGAGACAGCCGCCCACTTCCAAATATTGTTCAGTCCATTTAGGAAGAGGAGTCTCTCTGCCTGCGTGTGAGTCCTTTCCCCCGACTTGCAGCTTTTCCCGCAACTGCTTTCGAGGATCCACTCTTGAAGTTTTTTGGGGTACAATTTTAAGGTTGAGCCGTTCAGGAACAAAAACAGAGGCCCTTCTCCTTCCCTGGGAGCAAAGGGTCTTCATCATCTTCATCGTTAGGACTATCTCTGGGAGCATCTCTAGGAACCGACGTTTTCTCCTTTCCCGTTTGGAGCAAAAGTCCTCATCTGGTTCATCTCTTCCTGTCCAAATTTCTCATGAAATTACAGCTGCATCAGCATCTGCCTATCTCAGTGCAGGTGCTTTTGCTTAGGAGTTGAACACTCCACCCCCCATATCTTCATGAAATTACAACAGGATACTCTGATATATCATAGCTTCGCAACAGAATTTCAGCTTTAAGCATCTCCTCTCTCTCTTCCCTCAGGTTTTCAGCTCTTCACAGCAATAAAAGGGTTACTCTCACCTCGGCCTTGCAGCTTTGCAGCTGGAATGTTGAATTTTTCTTATTGCAGTGGAGAGGGGAGAGAGCCGAGCTGCTCCGGCTGCCCACGGCAAGGCAGTGGGGGGGGTTCCATGGCTGGAACAGGTCCATGGCTTCAGGATGGCCGTGGCCCGGCCCGGCCTGGCCCAAGCAGGGCCTGGCCGGGCCCACTGGGCCCCCACACGGGGCCTGCAGCCACCTGTCCCAGCGCCGGAAACGAGAGAGAGCTTGGAGGGGGAGTTTGCCTATTCTTAAATGTGGATCACAGAGGTGGTCACAACTTTAAGTGGCTTAGAGAATTGTCCATATTCAAACTGGCCAGCTGATAGGTTCTATCAGTTCCCAGAGGAAACTGTAAGCACCCCTTAGCAAGGACATCCCTTCCGGGACTATGCTTGCTAACCTATGACACAAGGCTCTACAATACACCAGTGTGACTATGACTATCTCTGGGGCAGAATGGTAATTGGAAATCAAGAGACAAGTAAATCAGGATTACTTAAGAGATGCTGCAGTTTTAGGGGCTATCCAGGCATAAAGTCCAAATGCATTGAAATCCTGAATGCTTATGTCCTAGAAGGTCCATAATTAGGTGAATTTTCTACAGAAATTAATTGATTTTTAGAGGTTATTAACCTCTAGTATGAGATGATTACTTTATCGGATTACCCAGATTATTATCAGATGATTATTATTACAAATTATCTATAGGCCATCTGTCCTCCATGTTATTGACCCTACTCACATTCTTTCAAGCTTGAAAGTACTTCATGTAAACAGAAAATGTTGTTGCTCTTGGGATGTCTGTGGTTATTACACTCCTGTGTGCAGCAATGAGTGTTGCACTCCAAGGGGCTCATCCTTGGCAGCAGAGTAGAAGGGTCATTAAATCTTGGCTGCATTCCCACCAACAGTCAATCAGTACTGTATTAACTGGTAAAAGTGTATGAACACTCTGAGTAACTGTACAGATTTCTTGATGGTAGAAACCCTCTTTGTTCAGAGCACATTGTTTCTCACGATTTTTTCTGCTGTTCTCTCAAAATAAAATTGTCAGCAATGTTCCCCAAGTGGTGAGAACAACCAAATTACATGGTTGTGGTGACCTAACAGTGAAACTCTGGAACATTCTCCCCCTCTAAGATTAGCTCAGTTGGTTAGACCAATGTGCTAACAGTGCCAAGGTTGTGCATTTGATCCCTGTATGGGCCATTCACTTTGAGAGTTGGATTGATGATCCTTTTGGCCTCTTCCGACTCAGAACATTCTGTGATTCTGCTGTTGTGCTGCCATAAACCATAAGAAAGACACATAGCTTCATTCCAGTTTATTGAATCAAATAGTACGGCTTTGCTTTAAAATGGGGAGACACAGATGGAGATAGATGGTAAATCCGAATTAGAATTTCGGAGACTATAAGCAGAAAAAATCACTTTCTTGCCCATTTCTTCATGATATGGATCACAGAATCACAGCATGGGTAAGGCTGGAAGGGACCACAGTGGGTCATCTGGTCCAACTTCCCTGCTCAAGCAGGGATAACTGTTGAAATATTTTTAAGTGCACTCCATAAGCACAGTTTGCCTCTTTCTGGGCTGTACTCCTTCATCAAAGAAGGAAGCTGTTGGAGAGTGTTTTAATCTGAATAAAATGACAAGCCTTACAGTTTCCCAGACTCATCCGGGTGGTCACACCTAATGTCTGGGGACCTCTATTAGGGCTCTGTCTCCTGGAACAGGTGGAACCCAGTGCTCCAAGAGAGGTGCCTGAAAGACTTTGGCTCAGATGAAACAGTGGACACAGACTCTTCAACCTTTGAAATGTGGTTTTCCTAGATGCACAAAAAGCAAATAACTTTCAGTCAAAGTGTGTTTGTTGAAACGGATATGTGCTGTAAACCCACTGTTTTATTCTGCAAATGAACTTTATCAGTAGAGTCCCAGCAAATTATAATCAGGAAAATGCAGTGGGAAAAAAAAAATATTAAACAAGCTGTGCAGGAGGTTGCAGAGATAAGAAATCATATGGAAATTATTTCTGAGCTATGTAAAATAGCTCAGCTTTATTCAATGCTTCTTTGCAGTTTAGTGCCCATTTTCAGTAACCTCCTAGCAGATAGTCCATGTAGCAGCCTTAAGCAACTGAATAATAGATGCAGGAAAAAGTTTTGTAAGACAAATTGTCTGACACAGCCTGTGAAGAGGAATCTGCCTTTTATTTAGTACATAAGGATACCCACTTGTAATCTCAGCAGTACCAGAGGTTGTGATACCTGCGGAAATAAAAAGGATGTCAGAGTATAGAAAGAGGAGGAAAGAATAGATCTGGGATGCTTTTTCATGTGTGTGGCCTCATCCATTTTTTCTGCCTCCTAGAAATTTGATATAAAATGTATATGCGGTTTAGAGAGTTATTGGAGACTCCTTAATGCATCTTCCCACCTGAAAGAGCTTTGTCATTCGTCCTGCAGGGCTAAGCTTAGCCTTGGGTATCTAGTATCTGATCCCATAACTCCTACCTTTCTGGATGCAGAGCAATCCAGATGCAGAACCAAAGCAGAGATTGTCCCCATCTAGCTCCATGATGAGAAAAAACCTTGAACTTCAGTCTTCATCTTCTTGAGTAAGTGCCATAGCCACTAGACAAATGCATAAAATTCTGCACCACTGCTTCCCAGACTGGATCAAGAGACACCTACTCTTTCTTTTAGTGGGAGAAGAGGATACATAATTTATGCAAACTAGATCATTACCACAGTGTTTAAATTCTGTGTAATATAAATGGAGAGATGGAGACACGGATGACAAGTGCATTTGAAGACTTGGCAGAAGTCTTGAGGCATTGCCTCTCTGCTAATTGTTTAAGGAGCCTCAAAAATAATACTGAAGGGACTGGATATATCCTTACAGCTTCAGGCAAGCACCTAATATTTCACTGAGGTAATATCAAAGACAAGCATGCAAATTAAAAACCTTAATGTCACTATTTATTTATTTATTATTGTATCTTACATTTCTCTTAGTCATTAGAAGAATTTACTGAACCAGTTCATTAGATAATTAGTGTTTTCTTCCAAGAGGAACTTTTCTCCAGCTAAGACAGCACTTCAGAGATAAGCCTACGATATTAGAGAGTTCAGTCCGTTGTGGCCCACAAGCCAAATACCAGATGTTCACAAGAGATATAGATTACTTATTAGTATGAAATAGGTCATCATCCCTTGAAGTTGTGTCCATTCCAGAGAGATGCAGACACCATGAAGTTCCCACAGAGACTCAAATTTGCGTACTGCCTGAGCAACAGGTAATCTGGGTCAAAGCAAACACTTCAGTATATCAAGAGCTGTTAAGCCTCTTCTCTCTTTTCTCTTCTCTTTTCTCTTCTCTTCTCTTCTCTTCTCTTCTCTTCTCTTCTCTTCTCTTCTCTTCTCTTCTCTTCTCTTCTCTTCTTTCTCTCTGTCTCTGCTGAAACCCAAACCCTATTTTTCTGTCTCCTTTTACAGGTATTCTTCTTCTGAGGGCTCACTGTAACAGGAGGTAGTACCTCTGTTGGTATGCAGAAGTCTCACTTGACCTTGTCTCAGCATTTGGAGTTCATGCCACCCTTCTGCCGTTTCTTGCAATCCAGGTTGACAGTGGCAGGTGCCTCCTCCTTCAGCCAGAACGTTCTTTCCCAGAAGCTAACAGCCTGTTCTCTCCTGTGAAATGCAATCCCCCCACAAATGTGCTGATGCTCTAAGAAGTTAGGAATCATGCCACCTTTTTTGCATGTTTAGGGCTACTTTGTGCCAAGAAAGATGCACAGCACCACCATAGCCTGAGCCTTCCCTCCCAGTGATCAGGGATCTGTTCGTACAGGAGATCAACACACTGAGCAATGGGTATGTCTGTTGCCAGTGTATTTTCCCAAAGCAAAGAGCACAGCTGTAACTGAGCTGAATGATGAACAGAAAGATTCTGACAGTATTTTAATATAATTGGTTGTAGAGGTGGGTTTTAAATAGCTGGACAACATGACACTTCAGGAAGACCCTGCTTGTATCTGTCTAAAGCTGAAAGTTCTAGAAGTCTTGGCATCTTGAGGCAAAGACGGGACAAGGTACTGTGATAATTCAAAGTGGGTTCTGTCACTGCTTAAGTGACTTTACTGCCTCCCTTTTGGGCATTATGGGCTTCTACTTGGAGCTTTATGATATTATTGGGATGTCTTATTTTGATAACACCTCTGTTTCATTGTCCTTCGGTCTTTTTTTCAACCAAGAACCCCCTCATCTCTTGGGGCATGTGTTTCTGTGAGTCACCGGCACAGTGAATGAACCTGTAGGGAAGCTCTTGACACAAAAAGAAGAAGCACCTATGCCTTTTAAACATGTAACCTCTGTAGGTACTTTAACACTTGTCCTATCAAGGCCTAGAAGATTTTCCTGGGAATCTGGTGTTGAGATGGAGTGACATGAAAACAATGCAAGTAGTTGTGTGGAGGGGAGTGGGAGCCTGTGTATACAGAAGAGAAAAATGGTTGTGCTACCACTGCTGGTGACTGCATGTGTGAATTCCATAACACTACTTGGAAAAGGACCAGTAAGAGTTGCTCTTCCATTATTTGATCTTGTATTAAGCCTGGGGGCTTTTTTCACTTATGCCTAACAACAATCAGGCTACTCATTGTATCAGTATAGCCTCGGAAACCATGGTGGTATTTTAGTAGCCTAGAAACCATAATGAGGAATGTCACTTAAAAAATGAGTGGTGGGCAAGATGGTATCTCCCACCTGAAGCCATGTCTGAGGAGGTTGAGTGTGCTGGTTTGGCAGTCTGTCTGCACGTATGTGGCACTGCGTGGCAGGGGCTAGTGCCAGAATAAGATTTAGCATACTGTGGGCTGTGTAAGGGGCTGCACCATTACATCCCTTCTCCCATGAATGTTCATCAGTCCAGCATGGGACTGAGCAAAGCTGTTGCACACATCTGAAGCTGAAATAGGTAAAGTTGTTGAACCAGAAAGTATTTAATGCTTAGTATATGTGTTTCTGCACTTTTCTTTCACACTTTAGCTGTTCCTTCTTGTAACTTGGAATTTGCTTTTCCATACTTTACAATATTTGATGGGCTTTTTTACTACTTGGGTTCATGTTTGATGAAGAGGCATGAAATTTATCCCACTAAACTCTAAATGAAGAGATGCTGAGAGAAGGATTTATAGATAGATAAACAAACTGTTTAATTAAAAGCATACCAGCTAAAGAAGTGTCTAGATAATGAATACTTTAAACTTCTCTCCTGTTCCTTAATTCGAGATAACGATGATAGTTAGTCTTCAGCTTTGATCTAGAAGTACAGGGATCTAGTTTCTGTCTCCATTTCCAGACCCACCTGTCACACATAGATAATAATCAGGTATACTTTTACCGTTCCTAAAATAAGTCTAGAAGCGGGAAAGGCTTCTTTTGGCCACCGGAGGTCACTGTAGCTCTAGAGAAAAAACAAGCCACCGACAAAAGAAACCACCCCCTTCCCCCCCCCCCGCCAAAAACAAAACCCCAAACCCCTAAAAAACATTAATTAACAACTGACCAAGGAAGGCTTTAAAGATTGAGTGTTCTGGGACTTTCTTTATTGTGTTTACAGTGTGAAAACTGTGGGATATAAAACAACAAAAAACCCCTCCACTGAAATATATGACATATTTTTGCACATTTTTTTTTCCAAATTGTGCATGTTTGGGATGTATTTTGAGCAAATAGTGTAGGAGTCCACTTCCCACGTGCTCCTCTACATGCTGTGAAGATTTCAAGTGCTCAGTGTGAGAGAGAAGGCACTAGGCTAATGCTCATCCTCTCATCTTTACATAGGGAAGGATTTTTTCTACCACAAATTTTTTCCAGCCTCATGTGACTGTTATCTGAAGCATCTGCACCACTTAGCTGGCCACCTCTTGAGGAGATCTATACCCTGAGGATACAGGAAACAAGGTTTCTCAAAATTTCGCCTTTGTCCTTCTTTGCCTCTCCAGACAGTAAAAGTGCAACATCTGCCTCCCAGCAGGCAGATGACATGCTCAGCCACAGCAAGCCCTGGTGCACCAGGGCCTGAAACCAGCTCTCATTACTCCTGGTTACTGATGCATATGCAAGCACTGGAACTGGCACTGTAATGAGCACTGAGCTGCCTTCACTGAAACTTGTTACCTGCTGCATGTGTAGCAGCAACACCAAAAAAGACTGCAAAATCTATGTGAAAAGGTGGTTAGACTTTATGGCTTTTATCCTGCCCGGAGGTCTGTGCTGCTGCAGCACTCCTGCCATCAGCTGTCGAGCCACCCAGTTTAAAGCCAGCTAAGGAAGGATGAAATTTTGGCAATAATATACAAAATGGTTTCCTGCAGCAGAGCATTTTAGCATATGCTCAGGCATAACTATGTCCCTGACTTCAAATAGTGTATAAGAATATGGTTGAAGAATGTAAAAACTTTTAAAAAGACTCAGAATTTGTTAAGTTCTTGTACCAGAATGGTTTCCTGTCACTTGTACTCTAATAGGTGCAGCTTGGAGATCTGTCACTGGAAGATATAGATCTTGGCCCAAAAAAGCCTCTGGCTAAAGGCAGTCAATCAACAGTTAATATGAAAAATACAAGTGAGGGAAAATACAGAGAGACTAAAGATCTGCTCCATTAGATTGACGTCTACTAAAAGCACTGAAACCGAGGTTCATCCTGTGCAAGGTACAAGCCTCAGTTTCCTTTTACAATTTAGCTCTGAGGGGATTCCTCCTCTCTGCCTCCCTTCAATTGTGCAGAAGAAAACATGAGTAAATGAGGGTTGGCACCTCCCAACCCACCTTTAGGTGACAGTCATGCCCTGTGGTGAGTAAGATGAGCTGTGCTATCAGCAACATGAGAGACATGGCTCGGAGCAATCTGCCTGTTTCCCCAGGAAGGCTTCATTTTAAGCGAGACAAGCTGGCAAATGAATGACAGAAAAGGTCAGAAATGTGCATTTCAAAGAGAAGCTGTGGTCACTCACATCTCTTTCTTTGAGGTGGTAACAAGCCAATTTAATAGAAAATTCATGCATGCTTAAATGTTGGTTGTTTATTATGTGTATTGATGTCTGATACTCAGTGCAAATAACCTTCAAACACATGTCTGGACACATGATGCAAAGTGTGGCTAATAGGCTCCCAAGAAAAAGTTTGGTGGATTGAGATAAAAGATGACCAAATAATGGAGTGGAATCCCCTGGATTCATCTGTCTGCATAAATACTTACACTGCACTCAGTCTGCATGTCATGCCTGTGACCGGCTCGTGCAGAGGACAGCTGCCCTGCAAGGTGTGTGGGGTAGGGGTGGAGAATGCAACATTGCAGCCGCTGGCTTTATGTCTGTGTCTCAATAAAAGGGCAACAAATTTGGAAAGGGCTTTAGACTGGTGTTTCCATTTCAGACCAGTGTTGCCTTATTTTCTGGTGACAGAAAGTCCAAAAAGCCTCTTTGTTTCGTGTTAGAAATGCTCAAAATAATTATGAATGGGGCTTTCACTAGTGCCCACTAAGCTCTCTTTTAGGAGTATTGGCACTTAGATAAGGCTGGTGCTATGTCTAGAGTTGTTTGGTGTCTTCATGGACTTGCACAGCACCTCTCACTCCTCTGAGGAGATGTTAGGAGGTTAATATCAACATATTTGACTTTGCTATGTGCGTAAATGTAATCGGTACGTCATTTGGATTGAGTCCCGAGCTAGAGTTTGAAGGAGGATAGAGGAATGCTATTCCAGAACAGCTCATTGCATGTGTGCCATGCACAAAAGGTATATAAGGTAAAAATGCCAGTGAAGACATGTGGAGAAGGTGGTAAAATAGGGGAGTAGGTTCACAGCTGGTCTTGTGGTTGGGCATTGGTACCATAGGAAGTACAACTGCTTCGACACTTAAATCCTTTCCTGTCACAAACTTGTCTCACAGGATTGTAGACAGAAGGGAGAGGCTGGTACAAAGGACACCATGTGAGCCTCAAGGTATGTGCTCTACTGCTTCCATCTGGCAGAAATTTGAGACATTTAGAATGCTGACTTTGGATTTTCATCTGATTTACTAGCCTTCCGGGCTTATTTCTTTGAAAGTCAAGTGTGGGAAAAGGTCTTACTTGAGGTCAATTTTCCCTGTACTGTGTGAGTGTGTGCTTGAGTCACAGAGAGAAGCAGAGAGCAGTAGTACCAGTTTTGCTCAGAGAGGCCTGATGAAGGCTGCCAGGAAAAAGGGCTGAATGCAGAGTGTGAGCTGAGTCTGGATGCTGTTCCTGTAGAATAAGGGACAGGGAAGTCTCCAGGTGCAGCAGTGATCCCTTGAAGAGGAAGGAATGTATCTGGATGGGTCTGGAGGTATGCACAGAAGGGAGAGTTTCAAGGGCAGGTGCTGCTGGTGCTCCTACTCATTACTGAGAAACTTCATTCTTTTTCAGAGTGAAAACAGAAATTATATATAATAATATTTAATCAATTTTTAACACCTCACCAAACAACTCCATTGCTTTCCAAATGTTTTGTGTTTACATCCTTTTTCTACCATTCAATTTGAATATCAGAAAGGAAGAAGTGCTTCAGAGGAAGAGAAGGTAGTTTCTAAGGGATTTGCAACAAGAATTTCACAGTAGGAGAACTCAAAGGGAAATTTTTTAGAAAAGTTAACATTTGATCCTAACCTCCAATCCAATTTGGAAAATCAGCTCCTTAGCTCCTGATTAAAAACTGTGGCTGACAACTGTACAAAAAGCAGTCATGCTTTAAACAGGAGACCTGGCATCTGAAAGACATTATCCATCAGTCTGTCCTTAACACCACATCAACATCTTTGGGAGAAGCAGGACCAAACACAGGGTGACGTACTTGAAGCTCAACTTCTCTAATTATCTGTAACTGCCTGAGTGATGTTGGGCAAGCCTCTGCCCTCCTGCCACTGTTTTCTTGTCAGTCAAATACGGTTTTCCTGCTGAGTGCTACGAAGTCTGCCTTTTCTCAGGCACTCCGATGTTTCCAGTCTGTTTACTAGTTCCTCCCTGTTTTTCTAGGGCTGTTGCTTGACCTGTTACCATACATTTGACAGGGATATCAGGCAGCCATGGGATAAGCTGCCTTCCCCTCCCAGATCTCCCTAAGGAGCCTATAATGCAGGTCAGCCTCCATAAGGCTGTGTGGCACCCACCATCTCGTGCTGACCTATGTCCACCACAGTGGCGTATCTGAGAGCAATAACCAAAACCACCGCGTCTGTGAGGTTTCAGCTATCTCTATCAAAATCTATCCTAATGAAATGGTAACTCTCTCATCTACCCAACTTCTAGATGGTGGGGACAAGCAGGTTAAAGCAAGTCTTTTTATGCTTCTGAGCCTGGTTCAGCGCTAAGCTTGTGTTATTGTGGGTCATGAAACATAAGAGAGGGGGGTGGTAGTGATAAGTGCATGTGTCAATCTGTGCCAACAGTTTTACCAAGTCCTTTCTTGGCTCCTTCATGTCAGGTTGCCTTTGGAAGGACAGTTCAGTCTCTTGCTTTCTCTTCTCCCTTAGTAAACACAGTCCTGGTAACCTATTTTGTTATTTCCCTTTTATTCCTCTGAACTTTCCAAGAAAATGTTGTCTCTGCTGGGATGATTTTGAAGTGCAGGCAGGTTGTGCAGGTGTCACTGTTGTGCAAGCTGTGGTCAGAGCCCTGCTCAGTTTCAGGACTCAGGCACATCAGTCATACAGGCTGAATGAAATCTTCTGCTTATCAGAACAGGTGAGCCTTATTTTCTGGCTGCTGCAATGCTCAAAACATTGCTGACAAAGTTAGGAATGCTGTAATGGTATTTGCCAGGACATCTCCATGGTAAAAATGAACCTGTTTCCATGCTTCATGCTCATGCAGAGGTGGAAGCGTTGCCTTCACTGTCTATCACAGCAGCTCTACACAAGACAGGGGAAGAAGAAACTGCCGCTACTCTCTAAGCTAGTCTCCCTTTCTGCCCAGACAGACATGCCGGGACAGAATATCAGCCTTCCTGTTCTCCTCCTTTTCCCTGCCTGCTGGGGCTGTCCTGAGGGTCTTTTCCCCAGCCAGCAAATTCTCTATTGCATTTGTACCTTGCTCTGCTGGAACTCATTTCTGCTGGGAGCTTGGAGATGTGGCCCTCCTATGAGGCAGTTCCTATTTTTAACATTATCCATTTTTTCACATTCCTAATTTTAACATCATAAACTGAAAAAAAGCCACCCCCAAATGAACAGTTTGTCAGGTCTGAGCTATCCACTAGTGAGGATGAATCATACACCCAACCCACTTTGACAAGATTTGACCATGTAGCAGTGGGTGTGACAAAGACTCAGAAAGAAGGCACAGATGGACACATAAATGCAATCGCTCACATGCTTATGCTGTGTGTACCATTGCTTCAGTAGAAGCTCATGTCCCTTCTTTACTTGTTTTGCATGGACAGTGGAGGCATTTTCTCTGATTGCTCGTGATGTTGTGTTCTTGAGTCACTGAGGGTGTGCAATTAACAGGTCTTGTTTCTAGCTGTTGGGATTTTGGTTGCTACATACACAATTTTGGACGTGCTTCAGAAAGGTCCTCTGTTAGAATGAAAATATCACAAAGGAATTTCATCTTTTATTTTTTATTCCTTCTCGAAAACAAACAGCAACCTTTCTGTGTTTGTTAAAAAATTGTTGAGAGGTGTATCCTGAACTGCTCTTTTCAATTCCCCATGGGAATTACTGCAGTAACGCATGATCATACATATCCAGCCAATCTTTCACTACACTTTGTACATGGTGAATAATAATGTCTGACTGTGGGCCACAGTTTAGAGAACATAAAATTGGGCAATTTGCAGTAAAATTTGGATTTAGACACATTACTGCTAGTCTCCATCATTCCCAGTATAACAGACGGTGGAAAAAAGCATTAAAATAATAAATTGTCCACTGAAAAAGCTGTAAATCCAGACTGTGCTATGAATTTAGCACCTCAGAGCTGCCTTAATGAGCCATGGGCTGCCACCTACTGACATGCTGTTCAGTGGGAGACTGAAAGCAAGACAGCAGTAATGTTAGAAATAGTATGGGATTCACTGACAAGCTGCAGAGGTATGAAGAAAGAGGTGAGGAGGCAAATCATTAGTCTGCTAGTGTTTGGAGTAGGAAATAACAGCTGCGGCTCAGGGAGGTGGTGTTGTCATACTGTAACTGCTTAAACACCATGTAACTTTGTGGTAAGTTTTTCTTAGGATTTTTTTGCCACTGTCCTTCACCCTGCAAAATGAGCATGATATTTGGTCAGTGCAGTCATGCCAGAGGGATGGGTACTGCGAAGAAAGGAGGCAGAAAGGCATTCCTTTGACCCAGTACAACTTGAAGGAGTTCAAGCCTGAGTCAATAAGCTCAAAAGCAGAAAAGGAAGGCAACTACTTCTGGGTTTCAGACAAGTCTCAAGATTGTTAGGATTTGATTTAGCACAGCAGAAATCTTCAAATTATCAATACTGTAGCTATCTGAGCCATTGAGGTGCAGAGAACTGCTGAAGAAATTGCAAACTAAGCTGGAAATCAGAGATTTATATATTACTGAGGGAATTATTATTTAACATCACCAGTATTATTACCTTAATAAAAAAATAGCTATATAATATAAAATACAATTCTGTTATTAAGAAGCATTTAGTTTTTAATACTTAGATATTAAAAAAAATGTAAAATTCTGCTGTTGAATGGGCAGTGTAATTTCCCCCTCTGGGGGAATTCAGCTTCTGCATGAAAGAACCAAATCTTTAAACAGCACAGCAAAGGGATTTAAAATGAAAGCAAAGGTAAATTATTTTTCCCTTCCACTTCGTGTCTGTCATTATGAAAGGTACTAATGAATGTATATTTCCCAAACTATTTGCACAGTGTGTGCAGGAAAGGATTAGATCATTATCTCTGGACTTTGGAGTGGGACTTATGTTGCATAATTTAAGACACCTTTTCTTTTTGTACATTGTCTGCTCGATAGAAGGCTTCCCAAGCACCTTTGAAATGCACATTCCAAAATGTGGTTCCCTTCTCCTGCTTTAAATGTCTAGCTGAGGATGAGACGTGTTTCTTGCTGCTGGTGGTGAAGGGAACTGAAAGAGCAAGTTCAGACAAGTTCACCCCATCTCTCATCTGAGTACCCAGAGAGCGGACACAGCTGGAAATGGCAGAAGGACATTTCCCAAATCCCCTGACACTACCTCCTGCCCTTGATTTAGAAAAGCTATGCAGAGGTGGAGAAAAGGAAAGTCAGTTTCTCTAACCATGTCTCTACATGATCTCTGAGAAGCAGCTGTGAGAGCATCTGCCAGCACAAGGTGCCCATTGCTGCCTGAAAGCTTTGCAGACAACTCCTTGGGGTGGTGGGAATTCATCTCACGGTCTGCTCTCCTCATGGAGTGCCCTCTGCTTGCATCCAGACAGCACTGGCTAGCTCTCAAACACTGTGCAGACTATCTCCTTTCAATTCTTGCCTCTTCTGTTGTCAGAAGAATCAAAAAAGCCAAAACAGGGGATAGTTCTTGTGAGGACACACAGTCACCAAGATACTGACTGAAACAAGCAATTACTTCCCAGGTGAGAACATTTCAATGACAGGCTGCCTTAGGATGAGAGAAGAACAGCAACTGAGTGGGGGACACATTCTCACATACTGAGAATAGGCTTCAGGAACTTGCAAATTTAAATGAAAAATAATGAAAATTTAGGTTTAATTTTTAATTTTTTCCCCATAACCGACCTTACATCTCACAGCTGATCGATAATTTGCTTTGACATCTGAGTTGCAAAAAGAAAAGAGAAAAAGGGAAAATCATGGCAATATGCCACCTAATTATAGCTACAACACAAAATCACTACTCCAGCTGTATCTGACAAACATCAGGGAGGCTTTAAATCTAGCTATGCATGAAATTTCTAACAGATTTACCGCATGTGTGAAAATTTTCTGCAAAACATTGAAAAGGATAAATTCTACACTTTATTGTGTTCTAATTAAATAGACAATGAGGCACCATATCTGGATTTTTTTTTTGAGCCTTAGATACTTGCATATCTCATTATAATAATTAACAGTACCACTGCAAGTGAAAATCAGTTTTGTGGGAGCTGATGCCCAAGTTGTCATGAAAGGGAATAGTGAGGAGAATTGCTTTCTACTTGGAGAAAATCAAGCTGTGAGATTTCAAAAATAATTATCATGACTGTGAAAAATCTGCTTGGCAGCTCATTTCATTTGTGTCTCAGGGTTGCCATTCTTTCTTTTCAATGATTTCTTGCTAGGTCTAAATACAGACCTCCAGTCTGATGTTAATTCCCCACCTCAACTTCTAAACTCACTTTTGAAGAGAACTGGGAAAGAATTATGTTTGGTGACTTCTATGATACTTGGCATTTAACTGCACTTCATCTTCACTCCTGGATGTAGACTTCAAAGTGCCACAGAGCTATTAATCCATCCTCCAGTGTTCGCCATTAACTCCTACTCTAAGTTCTTATTCTGCTATGGTTGGAATCAGAAAATTCAGGCTAGGCTTAGCAGGGACGCCAGGAATGTGTCCAAGGATCCACACTCTGCGGTTTTGCTTTTGTGACTGTGTAAATGCTTACTTCTACTCTCCTTAGTAGTCTGAATATGCGCATCACAGTACATTAGTTTTAATTAAAAAGTGAAAATGAGGAACCCTTATAAACAGTTTCAAATGTTAAGCTGTGTTGTAAAGAATCTTTTGATGATTTATAATGTAGAAACAGTGCTCTGCTGATCACATATAGGGCTGGCCTAGTTTGATTTTAATGCACTTCTATGGGAAGTGTCAAGGATATCACTATAAGGGGAACTGGAATGAGCAGTCCTTATTATGGGTTCTTGTTAGCACTCTGTACTTGAAATAAAACTGAACTGTGCTCTAGTAAATTGTGTCTGTGCACTGACCCCTGGAAAAGAAAAAAGAACCAAAAAAACCACAGAGGGTTATAATCTCCTAAAAATGAATAGGCTTGCATGCAGATGTTGCTGACACTTTTCGAATCTGAGAATATATTATTCTGCGAAAGACACACCATTAAGCAAATTTGTTTTCTCTCTTGCTGCCTATTTTGCTTGTAAAGAGTACCTTTTAAAAGGTAACTCTTGATGCCAAGTCTCTTCTGAAACATGCTGTAAACCTGTGCGTAGCTAAGATCATGGCAAAACATGGCCAAAGGAAGCCCAGGCAGAGGGAGAAGGATTCCTGGATGCAGCAAGAATTCTGCCTTAATTTGAAAAGGCATAAGAGGATTGTACAGGTTTATCTGCAGGTATTGTATCATGAAAAATTTGAGAGTAACTGTGAAAGTCTCTTTGGTTTAGACGAGACTTGTTACATCTGTTGACCAGATGCTCCATTGCTCCATTAGATTTCTTTTTATGCTTATATTTGCATGGATTTATACTGTATACTTTGAGGGGCTTTTTAAAGAGATGTGATGTTACACCTGCTATCTCTGCTTTGGGGGAAGTTCTCTCCATAAGTACTAATGTGGGACAATGCTCACTTTTTCCACATCTAACTAGAAGAACTGGGAAGATACAACTCTCAACCCTTTGGTCGGGAAGCAAAATATCCTGCATATTAGGCAAGAGCTCAAACAGGTGGGCAGTGACACAAAATGAGGGCACAGCTTTTTTGCCTGTTTTTCGCCCTTCCACTGTTACTGATGGACTCTGAGCAGCTGACATGGGAAGTCTAGGGTTTGCTCTCCTCAGCTGGTCCAAATTCCTCCTGGGTTCTCTAGGACTGTTCTGCATCAAATATGTGGATGGTGACACATGACATCTTCTGTTTTGAAGAAGAGCAGGTTAAATGCCACGGAGAGCAAAATTTTCTTTAGCGAGCCCTCTTTATTCCAATGAGCACACGCCAATCACTTGTTAGTGGATATTTGAAGAAGGAGGCAATTCCTGGTGCTCAAACCACCTGAAAACTGTTTTCCTTGCTTACAGATCTGACAGCTCTCCTCTCCTGCAGCTGTATTTATTGATTAACTGAGACAAGTCCAATATTTAGCAAAGCAACCTGGGAGGCAATTTTTAATAAAAAAATCTATACAAAATAAACTTTACTGTATTATAAAGCTTCATGTCACAACTTGAATGTTACTACTGGCAAATCAACAACAAAACCCACATGATGATTTGTACATTCTGTTCTTACCATCAGGGAAGGAATTTTGCTCTCAAAGCACTATGTACTAATTTTCCTCCTCATGGCTGTCAAAAGTAGAAGACCAGAAAGGCACTGCCATTTCTTTTCCTGGACATTGGAGAAAGCTCCGTGTACCTCTGCACTTTGGTGCAAAGCATATGTTCAGGCATCAATGGCCTAATTACATGATGTTGACTGATCCCTCAACGACTGACTCTCTGTTTGTGGGAAGCAAAGCTGTCTTTGTCTCTCCATTTCTCCTGCTGTAGCTGTGGCTCACCTTTTACTTAGATTTTATCACCCCATGCTAATCACCAGCTTTGGTCATGGAAGTCTCTCACTTCAGTAAGTTGGGGAAAACTCTGAAATGATGGAGAAGCTACTGAAAAGCGTAGGTACAAGAAACACATTTCTGATTTCAGGTGTTTTGTACATGTCTTCTATGAGCAAAAATGAAATTACATTTCTATGACTGATTACAATAATTAGTGAAAATTTAACAAAAAATTTTGCAACACTGTAAAAATCGGAAGCAGAAATATATTTTTTTACATATGATTTTTCTAAATACATGTGCATCTTAGGGAAGAGCAAAAAGGCTTTTCATATGCTGCTGAAAAAAAGTTAAAAGATCCTCTTTGAACTTTTTAGCACAAGACTTTTATTTTCCTTACAAGACTATAGACCTTGTGCGAACAGTAAGTATCTGCTTATTACTTTTGTTTGCCCTGGTTTGCTGCAGCTGGGTGGATACTGTCACCCCCACTTCTGCTGCTTCAGCTACTGCTCTGAGCATGGAGTGCTGCTGAGCCCTGGGCCAGCTCTCAGCACAGTTGGCTGCACTGGTGTTTTACTGACTGTATGGCTCCCCAAGGACCTTCTCAGATCCTTCAGCTCTGCTCCTCGGCTTCTGGCGTCTAGAGTTCAAGCATTTGCATTTAGCATGCACATTCTTCAAATCCTTACAGAAATGGGACAAACGGATACACAGTTTGGTCCTGAGTTTGAGTTTGGAAAGCTTTTAGCTACAAATGCTTGGGCTGGTGAAGGGAGAGTTTATCAGGGAAAAGATTAAGTTTAAACCCAGTGTTTCCATGTTGATAACAGCATTATTATTGTCATCAAGCACATGCACTGCCTATCTCACTAGTAAATAGCTCTGGTGTATCATTCAGCTTCAAGGTCTGTTCAAAGGATTTTTTGTTGTGCTCTTGTTAGCTTTGGATTGACCTTGCTTTGTTCCCCTTAAGTTTTTGTTTGTCTGAGGAACAAGTTTTAGAGAAATTTTACAATCATTTACAAAGACAAAGCTAAATCTATTCAGGTTGTCTCGTCATGGGGCACAAATGCTCCAAGTAAAAGTTAATGTACAGTTTTTAAGTATATACATTTCACCAGGTTAATATTTAATATTTGAATTATCTTACTTAGATGTGGCTGTTGCAAGGGAAAGAGTGTCAGTGCTCTTGTTGGCTGAAGCTTCCTCGCAAGCAGATACTTACACATTCTCTCATGCTTCCCCTTAGCTTCTGCAGTTCACCTGATCCAGTTGCCCATGGTGCTTCTTGGAGGCCAGCCGAGGTCCTGGGGCATGAAGCTGGGCTTGTGTCCAACGTGTTTGGATGATTTGTGGGTGCCCATTCAAAGAATATCTGCAAAAGCTTCCTTTTTTTCACAGTATACGGTCCGATATCTTCAAGGATTTTCATCATGTCCTCTTCTTTGCCTTCCAACAGTGGTGCTCCTGCGACTTCTCAACAGAGTCTCTGTCCTTCATTCTTATCAAAGGTGACACTCTTTCTTACTTCAACCAGCAACGTCTCTGTTGTTTAAGAACAATTCTGCAGGTAGCTGTTTCTCTTATCCCAAGCTGAAGGTTGAAAAGGCCAGAACTCTACAAAGCCGTTGTTCTTTGGGCAGTTCTGCAGATTGTGCCTGGTCAATGTCACACACGAACAGTCTTCCTTCCACTTGATCAATGTGATGGACAAACAATCTTCAGTGCACCTTGTGATCAAAGCACATTCACCTTCATCAGACTCACAGTGGTCCTAACAAGTTGAACATGGTGGAGCATTTGTGAATAATGAAGTTGTTTTAAATATAATATATCGGAGTGGTGTTTTGGTATTCCTCAACACAGAGGACTAAAACACTAATATATTTACATTAAACAAATGAATGAAAGTCTTTGATGTCCATCTTCCTACTTCTGTGTCAGTCTTGGCTAGTCTACATGTATTTCAGTATTAACATTCTGTCCACCTCTTGCTCAGTCTCAGAATTACACAAAGTAGAGATTATTTCAGAACCTGACTTGAAGTATCTGCTATGGGTGCCCAAAATAAAATTAGCATAGACAGAGTTCAGATGCTACTTCTCTGTGCAGACAGCCTAGATTTCCAGTGCAGGAACCTGCTTTAGGATCCTTGAGCTGGATAGTGCCATAGCAGGATAGGACTGTGCCTTTTTATGTTCTGAAATTATTGGTTAAACATGTTCAACCATACATCATTATGTACTGACTGTAAATCGGGTGAACAGTTTTCATTTGTGCAAAGAATGTGTCCTATCTTGCACATTTGTTTAAATAAAATCTGCAATTGCCCTGAGAGACTATTGCATTTTGCTTGGCAAAGTCTCAGTCACAGTCTTTAGTGGCCAGTGTTACAAATATCACTGTAGTCACATAGAATCATATATTCCACTTGAATTGAAACTATATGCGCCAAATAATTTTTCTTCAATACATGAGACTTCAGATGGTTTGAAAAATGGACTGAAATTTCTCCTGATTGCACAACAACATCGATCCTCATAAGATGGAAAACCTCTCGTATCTCCTCTTAAAAGTCTACTGTGTTGCTATAAAATGAATTGTTTCATATGAATGTCTTCTATGATTAATGATAAAACTGAAGGTTTTTTTTATGATACAGGAAAATATTTAGCTTTATCCAAAAGGGAACCCCAAAAGGACAAGTGGGATGTTCATCAGGCAAGAAAATTTGACAGAGAAGAATTTAGTGATGGCCAAAGATTACAGTTTTGCACATTCTGGCTTTTTCTTTGGTTGTTTCTCTCTTTAAGTGTTATTTCTATAACTGTGATAATGTCAATAGGTGTATAATAAGAAACGTTGCAGGAGAATGGGATTTGTGTTTATATGTGCCTGATGGCTGCATGACTTGGTATCAGTTGGGAGTGGGTTCAGGCAGAGCATGACACATAAGATTTATAATGCCAGTGTCTCAGCAGTTCCCTTGCCGCACAGGAGCGCCTCACTCCAGAACAAACAGCTCCATGCTCATGGCTTGCCCTTAGCAGCTCCTTGCTCCTTGACTCCCTCTTAGCCAAACCATAGTCCTTCAGCTTTTGATACCCTTCACCTGAGCCTATAGCAGTGGCCCAGTGGCCCAGGCTCACCAATGATGACTTCAGGCCCTACCTGAAGCATGCAGAATTAGCTATGGTGCAACTCATAAGGTGCCATTTGGGATTCTCTGGGGTACCTGAGACACCTGCCTAGGCCTGGCAGATATATCATGAGACTTAGGAGAGATCGTGCTCTTCCAAGGGGCAGGTGCAGGCTGGGTGGATACCCTGTGCCATCCAAAATACTGTTGGTTACCAGTGCTCATGCAACTAAATCACACTCTCAGACCCCTTCCGTAGTCAAGGAGGAGCAATAATCATTTCCAGAGGATTGTTCAAGATATTAGGTAAGTTGAATCATGCTGCTATTTCTTTTTCTGTTGACTGCAGAAGACTCTTCAGATGATAATGCTCCCAAAGCCAAGCATCTCAGTTTGATTAGATCTGGGTTTGTACATCTCGTGTTCCAGATGACACGGTAACTGTGCAGAAAAGCATATGCTGATTCTAATTAATTTCTGATTGGATCTAGGCAAAGTGTTTTTCTCTGAATAACATATTTACAAAAAAGCCCTTACTGTTTCAAGGTAGCTGATAATAATTCATGATATTTGTCGCAGTTCTGCCGAAAGACTAGGTTACATAAAAATGAAAGTATGCTGTAAGGAAAAGTCAGAGGAGTTTACTTTGGTCTTTTTTGAAATGGTTGTTCCCACATTTATCTTCACGATGAAGTTCTTATACTGACAAGAGAAAAAGGGAACAGATACCATATTGCCAGAAGAGGAGAAATATGCTTCTTCTTCTTCCTCAGACCCCTGTGTTTTGCCTGCTGGGAGTAATTCAATGTCTTATTCTCTTTGTTTTTCAAATTCTGATTAGAAGCCTGTTAATCCTTGAAAATGGTGGTAGACGGAGTCTGGTAGACTTGGCTGGTAGACTGAGGCTGTGGTACATCATGCCACTTACCTCTGCTTCTCTTTGCTGCTGGATTGTTTTTATTCACTCTGCCTCAGAGCAGCTGCCAGCTTGCTGGAGGCAGGGCTGGACTCCCTGTCCTGGGGCTACACCTCTGTCTCTCTCAGGCTGTTGCAGACAAGTGTTCAGCTTCTTCTCCTGCTTAACATCCTTCTGGTCTTTCCCGGGGATGTGGGGTGAACATACATGTCCTCTGACAATGTTGTCTCAGCCTCTTCTGCTGACGCTTATCTTGGCTTTGTAAATATAAGCCAAGAATGAACTGGATTAGAAAGGGGACTGGAGCTTAAGTTTCTCTCTTTCTGAGTCATTCTCATTCTGCTTGGAGTATTTCAGAATATTACACAAAACAGAGAGGGATCAATGGGAGGGATTACAACACCCACAGCTCGGTTGTTAAGAAACTCTCCTGGAGCAGGGGCATCCCTTAGGTGGGTCCCACACATCCCTAATGTGGATGCTGTAACTGTCAGGCTGCTACCCATGACCTCTACTGCCTCCTTCAGCAGGCTTTCGAGACTAGACTTTCGATTCCATTCCCTTTCTCTGCCTTTTTTTTTTCCCCTCTAGAGAGCAAATGTCATGATGACAGCACATTTTTCAGGGGCATTGTTTTGCTGGGTTGTTTTGACAAGAATTGGCGCATAGCACAGCTCTGTCCCCGTGAATGTGTCTGTGTGACATAATGAACAGCAGTCATTACAGAGCATTCCAACTCATCACAGAAAAGGCAGGGGAAACCTGAGATAACTCAGCCTAAGCAGCCAGGACTTCTGAGGTTTTATTAAACACCTAATTTCCTCCATCAGCTAAAGAAGGAATAAACAAGTCAAAGGGTGAAGAACTGCTTCCCTCAGTGCTGATCATATTGAGCTGCAAGACTAATGTCTAAGCTTTTGGCCCTTCCTCCATCTTCACTGCATGCATTGGCAAAGACTAGAAAAAACCTTGCAATGGCATTAAAATATATTAATAAAGGATTAGTAAGAGATATTGGAAATTCAGTTCATTTCAGATCTTGAGTAAATTGCCTTTTAAAGCCTTTCTGTGTATCAACAGGAATTGCTGTAGAAGAAATGTTTAATTTATTTACTTGCTGTATTAAATTAGATAATTTACAGAAATTATCAGTCATAAATTGGCCATGGAGTGAATCAATCTGATCTCTATGAATTAGTTTATCTGTGACCTGTTTTAAGATATCTGACAGGATTGTGATAAAAAATTAATTAATTATTTGATTAAACAGGGCAAATGTTGTCACTCTGAATGAGGTTCTAGCTCGCTCATCTTACAAATCACAGCTGTAAGAGTTCATCTCATTCGCCATGCATTGCTCCAGGATGTACTCCTTGCCTGAAAGACTGCTCTCTCTCTCCAAAAAAATCTATAAAATATTCTATTTGATACCCATCGACTTGATTGCTTATTTCTGTACTGCTGAACTCATTTCCTCTGAGGTAATTGAGTCAATCGGTTTCTCATTATTTATCAGATCCAGCTTTGGCATTTTAATTTTAGATATTCAATAATTTCTAGTCTGTCAGCTTCTCACTTTGATGTACACATCTCTTTATTACTGTATATTAACAATTTCCTTATTTTTAATTTTGATGCAATTGATACACTTATTACTTGTGAATTGCTCTGGTTTTTGAATTATTTTTATAATGTTTTTATTAATAACACATATATGTAACCTGAAATGGGAAATAGATGTACACACTTTTATATACAAAATTATGGACAGTAAAACTCAATTTGTTGGAAAGTTGAAAAAGTTATTTGGAGGTTGTTATAGCTAAAGAACAGTCCGATATTTAAATATCTATATTAAAATGACATTTACAAAATATTTGTTACTGTTAACACATATTCAGCAACTAGGAGAGGGATAGGTACTTAAAAGTAAGGGGAATGAAATAAGATATACAATATTTGATGCATAAATTTAGGCATAAATGGATAAGCATATGTAAGAAGTTGATGTTAGAGAGAAAGAGGAGTGTGAAGAAAAAAACACTGCTACCACACAGTGTTCTCATTTTTCAAAATACTCTATTGTTCTTAAGGAAGTTTTTCTGCCTCTCTTTTTCCTCTCCATTTAACTGTGGAAACTTTCAGCATTTATCAAAAAGTTCTTTACTTGCAGCAGGTCTAGAATGCCACCTTTGACACTTTAACCCCCTTTTCTTCAAGGTTGTTGCTGGGATAAAACAGCACTGAAAAGATAACTTTCAAGGCAACCTTGAGCTAGTGCCAGCTCGCTAACTTGGGCTCTGAAGATCTCTTTTAGCTGGAGTTATAAGGAGTTGGTGTAGTCTGCTTGGGAGATGTTTCATGGTGAGCCATGATACAAATATATTTTTATTTAAACACTTTGATCAGGCTGTTTCCTGTGGTTTTGGTGTTATTGGCCAACGTGTGGTCTGGTTATATCCTGATTGCACAGTGATTGATGGGCATGTACAAACTAATGCTCCTTTACCATGGTGTCCTGGAAAAGGAAAACTCTTCATGTGCTCCAGCAAGCAGCATCTTTGTGACTGCAGTGTTCTGGAGGCTGAGCTTTTTCCTGGCCTGGCATGATCCCAGGATGAAGGGTGTTACAGCAGGTTTTGCCTACTGGGATTCTGTTTACATGGCTGGCCTTTGCTGCTGAATCACAAGCATTTATTGACTGTATCTGACAAACTGATGAACATGCTTTACCTTTCTGAATGCTAAGATGCTGCTTGTGAATTTAATGCAGGACGTGAGTCTGCTTCTGGCGCCAGAAATGTGGTGAAAAACACATCTGCAACATGAAAAACTAGAAAATCAAGGAGGTAGTGACAACAGGCCAGGCACAAGTCAAGGCAGATTCTGGGAAAGGTCGGTCCTGTGCACACAAGAGGGGAGGAAACCTAGGGCTAATGAACTTACATAAATTAACTTTTGGCACTCCCTTCCCTCTTGGGACTCTAGACACAGTAGCACTAGCAAAATACAGGCAGATGCTTCAGTTCATAGTCTCTTCATTAAACTAGAAAGTGTCTCCAAATAAAAAAAACAAGCAAAAACATGAAAAAAAGATGAATAGAAAAAAGGTACCCGGAGTGTGTAAAAGGGAAGAGAATGACTGCTGAGGAACCCTTTCCTCTGTCTCACTTCTTCATGTGTTGGAAATTGCATCCCAGCAAGCCATACCTTCTTGTCAAAGGCTTTACTTTGGTGCCACCCCCACAAAGCAAGCTCTATGGGCAATAACCTAAAAGTAGAGCTTCTGCCCAAAGAAAACAGAACTCCCAGAAAACATCTCCTCCACTGTCATTCTCCAGATTTAACAACGTTATATGATCATCAGACCCTTCCCAGAGTTTTCTCAGAGGAATTTCTGCCCTTGCAAAATGCCTCTTATTTTCCATCGCTCTGATCCAGTGTAAGGCAGTTGTTGTCTCCCCTGGTTTTCTGCAGTTGTCACCTGTAGTAAGTAGTACCTAGGCAGTAGTACTACTAGAGTACCAGTAAGCAGGACCAGTAGTAGCAAGTACCTAGGATGGGAGTAAGTCATGAACTTCAGGTCTAGAAAACAACTCTTAGAGCTTGGAAGTTCTGAAGAGTTGGCACTAATTCCAGAAACTGACCAGTCCCTTGCTCTATGCATTCTTGGTTTTGTTGGTGACCATAAAATGCATCAATTAGCAGGCACTTCCAGAGTGCTCTTTTCCTACATGGTAAGGAACAAGGCAATTTAGAAGTTAAATTTGGTTTCACGTATTGCGCATTAATAGATCAATTCTCACCTAGTCCCAGCGGAAGAGACAGCACTCAGTTTGCTAATGTGTTTGTAATATTAAGACAGCCCTTGAAATGTGACGCTGTATTTAAAAGTGACCTAAAAGTCATTCAAAGAAAATGTCATATGGGACAAAAATGCTGATGGAGTGTTTATAAATATTTACATATTTGTTAAGTACATGAAACTCAGCACTAATTTTAGCACTGTGGTAACACCAAAGAGGGCAGGATACTTTTATGGTTATTCTGAACTTCAGTTTGTGTAAACATGTGGTAAGCATCACTGAGCTTCAGGTCGTCCACTGTCCTTGGAGGGCAGTATATGTAGAGCTGATATTTGTGACCCTGTAAACTACTCTGCCCTGCCAGACTGTGTCACTGGCAAATTGTCACCAATGACCCAAGATGAAATATCTTCCCAAATTCCTGTTCTTTCTGTGCTTTGCATAGTTTCAAGAATACTGCCTGGGAGAAGGCAAGAGTGGCAAATCATAATGTGCTGAGTAACCTAAATTCAGCATCTCTAAAAGGGATCAAGTGTGTGTGTGTAATGCAGAGACATCTTTGGATGGGTTCCTCAGGTCACCTTCCTTTATAGGTCACAGGAAGGAACAAGCATTTCCAGTCTAAACAAGGGAGAAGCCAGCACCTCCCATCCTAAATACGAGGTTAAGTGTAGATTGGACAAACCACACCTAAAAATACACCCTCTAACCAGGCACTCAGGATGACTAACTTAGATGTATATTGTAGACATTGGAAACATCAGGTAAAGATGAATCCTTCTGTGTCTGAATCCTCATTTTTCAGAGAATGTATATTACAGCAACATTTATTACTCTAGGTGCTTTTGATCAGTCCCAAAAGTTATTTGCTTCTGGCCCTGTATTTTCTGCTGAGGTAAGCTACACGTAGTTTTTCTGTTCTGAGTCTACTTTAAATAGATAAATGTTCCACCATCCCAGAGTTGTCCCTTATTGCATTCAAATCTGTCGCTTTCCTTGAGGAGAGAACTGAGCATAGAGTGTAGATTTTCATTTCATTACACTTCTAGATGTGTGTATCAGCAAAAACTTGTTTTATAGAGCATACTTTATGCAGAGTTGAGGGTCATGAAATATGTGATGGTTTAGCATTTCAATGGAAACCATATACCACATTTGCTGTCATTACGCTGCTGATGGAGAATAAGAGAAATTAGTTTACCTAGCTACTGTTTCTCAGGTACCCAAATGCAGCACTGATTACTGCTTTTCTGAGCTGGATATACATTTCTACATCTTTAGAGGGAAAAAAAGGATTGAATATTACTGAGACTTCTTAGTTTCTCAAGTCAAGTGAAGTGTGGGTCAAGAATATAACTAGAGGAGGCAATATACCTGTTAGGAGGTTTAGACCCTTCTGCTACAAAGACATGCATTTTTTGTTACAATACACAAATCTCTTTGTAATGAAAACAGAGGGGTCTCAAAACAATTCAGATTTCTCAAGCAATGATAAAAAAGATCATATGGCTCAGTCAATTTTTGTTGCATACAGGATATAAGGACATTTTCAGCCAATAGGAAATAATTTTGTTTCAGGCTTTTTATTGCCAGCGCCATGAAATCTGCCAGTCTCAGTGTCTCCTATTTTCCAGCACCAGTTATGCGAGGACTCCAAAACTCAGATGTCCAGGGTTTCCTGGAAGGAAGAAACTTGATGAGAAAATGAAGAAATCCATCATAAGCCTGTGCAGCTCACTCTGGTTCCTGCATTATCCTGCACTTAAACAGTGGCCTTGAACTCCTGACAGCATTATGAAACAATGTTCATCAGTTCGTTGCTCTGGGCAGCACTTGTTTTGCCAACTTGAATCACCTCAAAGTTAAGTGCCTGAATTCTTTTACCAGTTAATGAAGAGAAATTGCCACTTTCACAGTGTAATTCATCTCTGCTGGTTTAGACATCTTGGCTAGGGCTTGCACTCCAACCCCATGTTTCTATGGGATCTCTGGCTATGTAAAAGTCATGAATCTACTCACATATATGGTTGGCTTCTCTTTAGCCTTTCATAAAGAATATATGTTCACAACAAAAATAAAAGAGAAATAGAGAAATTCTTTTACTTCAGTGAGAGAAAAATATCATCCTTTCCAATGGTGGGAAAAAACATGCATGAGAATCAGTATGTGAGAGAAAGATGGAAGATGGCTAAAGTGAAGGAAAAGTGACTATTTCCAAACATATTAAACAGTGAACTTACCCTGGCTCTTCTTCCTTTTAATTTAATGGTAACAATTCTGCCTACTTCAAGGTATGGGATAAAGCCAGACAGCACTGCGAATGAGCACATACCCATTAGGAAATTAATGATCACTGTGATAGGAATGTTTAGAAGGCTGAAAAATTAGGCCAGCTTTAAACATTAAAATTTAACTTCAGTAAATTAAGTGCTTAACATCATACTTCTTGATAATGGCTAAATCTTACAGAATATTAATCATCACTGTTTTGTACACAAACCTGTTAGTCCTTAACACTTTTCCTGAATTAGCTGCGAGTACATTATATCAAGTAGCTGTTGCTGTGCAGTTAGCATCAGCTGTGCCTAAAGGAATCCACACAACAAATGTTAGTTTTTATCCCAGGGGCTCATGCATCGAGTTCTAGATCTCATGGGTATGAAAGCCAACAAATGACGTAGCACTGTTCTTTTTAAGTAGCTCATTTAAAACACTTTATGATGAGGCTAGGGCACTGTGGTGCTGTGTTTATAACTACGAGATATGCAGCGAAGCTAAATTAAGATTCTCGTTCTTTTTAACTACTCACCACTGTGAACAGTACTGACTGATACAGTCTGTAGGAGTTTTATTTTTATCAAAGGCAATGTTTGTACTGTATCTGAGAATGTAAACCTTCGATAGTTCTGACCTCTAAATTCTCTAAATTCCAATGAACAGTAGCTATAGTATTTTTTTTTTTATTTCACGATGTCTTTATCAGTGATTATCTTGAACTTTATCCCTCTTTGATTTTATAGAGTTAACAGTTGATGAAATCAGGATAGCACAGTGCAGGCAGTATTGCTGAAGCTTGTGTAATGATTAGCTTGACAATGTATCCTTAAAGTGAACGAAAGAAATTTACTCCAAAACTTTTTCATCATGCATCCATGAGACAACGAAGCAATAAAAAAAGAATTATTTTGTGAAATGAAGCTTCAAATTAATTCTATACTTTTTCTCTATATTTTCTGATTGGGCTCTGAAAACCTTTCTTGAAACTCAGGGATAGTTCACATGTTCTAACTTTTAGTACTAAAACTTTAGGTACTCAAGTCTAGCTTAAAAAGTAGTCTCCCTCTTTTCTAACTATAAACTCCCTTTAGAGAGAAAGGTTACCTTTGGGAGTGATTGAAAACAGAAATATAATTTTGAGTGCTCTGAGATTGCATACAGAAATACACCTGTGTCACAGTATCTTGCGATGGCTTGTTTCTTCAGCAGGAGGGACACTTGGTATGTACAAAAGCAAAGCCTGTGGCAGTCAGCAATGCAGGTATTGCTCCCACTGACTGGGGCTCTGGAGTGAAGCTGAATCAGTTTCAATGTGGCGATACTTTTATCTCCCCCTTGTGCGTAAAGGGAGCTCAGGAAAATCAGGCTTATTTGGAAATACTGAGTGCCCAAAAGCAGGTGGTGGGAAAGCTCTCCACCATGGTCATTGTTGGTCAAGGATTTTCCAGAATGACAAGGCAAATATTTGTACCACGCTGGTTTTGCTAGTATCTGATGCTTCATGCATCCCTGTACAAGTTTTAAAAGGAGTGACAATATTTACTGAATGCAACTGCAGCCTTTGCAATCACTTTGCCTTCTGTTTTTGTAGTAAACTAGATGGATACATCAAAAGATTCATCTTTGTCTTGTGGAATATTACAGAGGATGATGTAAACTGCTACAATTACTGTGAGATAGAGGTATAGCAGATGAAGGTTTCAGTTTTATCATTTACAGAGGCTTCTCTCTCATACCAGTAGGAGATCAAGGTTATATCTGGCATGTTTTCTCTACGTTGATAATGGTACTCAATTTTCCTTTTCTTGGCAAAAATATATATACTCATAGTACACTACAAGTTAGTCTTTAGCCTTTTTATATTTTATTTGAAAGTGAATACGTTTGCACAAAATTATTATCAAGTTAAATGATTTAGTCCTAGAACTTTCTTCAAAGTACTAGGATTCATTAGTTTCATAACTGTCAGCCTCACTACTATGTAAGGAGGTCTCATATATTCAGTTTCAGAAAAGTACAGGAAAGAGGAAGGCTTATGGGAAAGGCAACCTTTTGCACTGAGTCATGTGCAAACATCTTCCGATCTCTCCTGATATGATATCAGCAAATTTCAATGCATGGGAAAAAACACATGAGTGGATGAGTGCTAGAACATGCTAGAGGGAATGGAAAGTTTCTGCTAGACTGGGAAACATAAGAATCTAAAATGTTTATATGTAGTGGGTCAGCAATGTGCTGATTCAAACTTGTATAGTTTGTCCTCTAGTCTAGTTTAGACAACTGATGATTTTTCTTCTCTCAAAATGCCATTACAACATAAAAAAACCTGGTTATTTGCTTTCCTGACAATTAAAACCATAAAAAGTGCTACTCACAATCCAGACATTCACTCAGAAACATCTGGTGGGTTCTTGTGCGACAGCAGGGTCTGGAGGCATCCTCTGCCCTATGTGCTGTGAGGTTATGGCCAGCCCCTCACACTGAAGTCCCCTGGGGCTTTCCTGTCCATCCTTCCACAGAGGTCCAACTCAAATGCCTGATGTGATCCCTCTGAATGGGATGGAGAAGGGCACAGAGCCTCCAGCAGCTGCAGGTCCCCCATTTGGTTGGTGGGGGCAGCTGTCCAGCAGCCTAACCTGGCTCTGCCCAGAACGAGTACCAGCTTTGATCCACCCTTGCAAGAAGGTCATGGTGGCCTTCCTTTCAGACAAAAACTTTCACTCTGAGAAGAGCAAGTGGGGGAGTTCTCCCTTTTAAGAGTTGATTTTTTCTTTGTTTTTGTTTTGTTTTGTTTTGGTTGGTTGTTTTTTAAGTCTGTTATCTACATTGCATAAATTGATGTTTCTGTTTGTTGCTGTTTGAAAACTGAATTGTATTTTTATGTCTAAATGCCTGTTTATATATGAGCAGCATATTTTTAAACATTGCTAGGGATTTTCACGTTGACACTGTACTGTCTTAGTGACAGTAGTTGAGCGGTAAAAGTTTTTAGTGACAGAAGAACACTGGATTTGGACTTGAGTAATTTATGGGAATTATTTTGATGCTTGTTTTTACTTCTGTAGGTTTTTTCACGGGTTCATTTTTAAACTATCCATAGGCAAAAACAGTAATGAAGGAAGAGCTAGAGTAGAAAAAAACCACAATTAATATTGGACCAACTATTAAAAAACATCTCCAACTCTTCTAGGAATCAAAAATGATTGCTTCATTAAATAAGAAATGCAGACTAGACATGATGATCTTTGTGGTGGACACAGAATTTTAAAGATACTTCTTAACAGCAAATTTCCAGAACTGTGAAAAAGTAATTTGAAGAATGTAAGACACAAGTAATATGGATTTCTAGAAATGATTTTGAAAGACTTCAGTTGGAAATAAAAAAATGAGCTCATTGTGTCAAAACTTAAAGGCAATACTCCAGATGAATGACCAGCAGAAAAATCCCCCAGATCTTCAAGCTTAACAACTTTTTTTTGACTACATGGGTAAAATTAGAAGATTCCGTGGAAAGTGTTAAAAATGTGGTCAAAATACATAAGCACATCTCCTATTTTCATCTGAAGGACAAAGATATTTTACTCTTGCAATACATAAACAATTCCAATGAATCACTTTTAAAAATTAAATAAAATAGCAAAAATATAAAAAATAAATAATTTTTGAATTCTCTTTGCTCATAGTTCAAGACTAGTGCAGGCTATCTTCAAACTGTTATAGATTGAAAATTTTTTCAATGCATTAAAAACTCTGTACTTGAACACTTTACATTACATTGCACTTGTGACATCTGTGGTGAATTTGTAATAGGTAACTAATTTGGGAGATTATTTTAAAGTATTATTTGGACTTGTTTCAAGGTTACAGTGTGAAAAGCAAAACTGGTTTTTAAACAACTCAGTACAATGAACTTGACTTAAAAGCATTCCTTAAGTTTCAAAAGAACTATATATATCCTTGTGAGAGTACTGCAGCACAATTCAGGATGATTTATTAGGATCACCAGCTCTAAGGCTTATGGGCAGAAAGATAAAAACTTCAGTATTGACACCTTGAAAGCCTTGTGACACAGAGACAATTAGCCCTGTAGAAGTTATAAAAAGAAGCTTGGGTCAGGAAAATGCTTTGACAAGAATGCTGCCCAGTCATTTCCTTTTGAAGAAGACAGAAAATGTGAGCTTTAAAAATGAGCATGCTGGCACCTCCTAAGAAAAAAACACTGTTTCCTCTACCTTAAGGTTACATGCTATAGCCTTACTAACTACAGTGGAAGGAAAGGGGACACTGTTGTAGGAGGAAGTGCAAACAGTTGAACACTACCAGCAGTGTCATTGTCTCTCTTTTTCTTGAAGTCAGAGAGAATGTTTTGGCAAAGGTGACAAACTGTCCCCATGGTTGCTGGGAGTGCAAGATCCAGCACAGCTCTGTGTGGGAAATGCACAGTCAGCTGCATGGGGAGTTTGGCAGAGAAGAAAAAAGCAGTGATGTAAGAAAGCCATAGTATTTGTGTCAGTAAGTGATGACAAGTTTCCCAACAACTGATGAAACAGAAAATTCTTACCAAAACCAAGAACTGTTGGAATTCTTTATCTGGATATCATATGTAAGAAAAAACCCCAAACCCCAGTGTTCATTTTTACATCTTCTCCATCTTGGTTGTTGATCCATTGATTTCCATTAAAAAACCCCACAGAAAAAAAACCCCAAAATACAATAGCTGTCATAGAACAAAGTTGATGATGTCCTCCATATGTGACTTGGAATAAGTTTAAAGAAAAAAACGAACTGTTCCTTGTGAAATTATTAGAAGGCAAGTTAGCAGAAGGCAAATAGGAAGAATTCCTTTATAGTGAGGAACTTGTAGCATCACCATTCATACCCTGCAGACTACTAACAATATGATAGAAACTGTAGTATGTACCTGTAAAAGATGATTTTGCTATCTCAGGGCAAAAGTTTATGCTTCTAAGTGTAAGTGGTCTGATTTTCAGGTGCCTTTAACCACACGTATGGTGCACCAAATTTCGTGGTATGTGCTGAATTTCTGCTGTATTAATCAAAAGGAGGATGTGGATGCCCAGTATCAGTTAAAAACCAGGTCACTTCTTCAGGCAGGCTTAGGTATTGATGTGGGCCCTTGATTTCAGATATTCATGTTTCAAAAATTTGAGTTTACTACAGATTTATAAAGCAAATTCTTCATCCAGTGAAGAATTTATTTCTGTGCTCCTCAGTGCTTTTTGTTGCTGTTCTAAGGGAAAGCACTGCAAGCTGTCTCTCTAAGCAGATAAGATTGTGATAAGCTGCAGCAGTTTAGTAAAGTCTTTTTCACTCATTTTATAACATAAAATAAAGTATAGTTATATTTTACTTTTTTGTTCTTGGAAATTTCCTTACACAATTCATGGGATAGTTTTAGTAGATTGTCACTGGTCAAGGATCATCAATAAGTTTGGCAGAAGGCAATGGAACAAGTTCTGTTAATTGCACACATTCAAGCTTGCTAGGTACAGTGGTGTGGGATGCCTTTGAGATGAAAATATGTCCCTTTTTTTTGTAAAACAAATACATTTTAGGGAGATTAAGAACAAAAGATACCTGTCTTGCACATGATCAGTTGCAGATGATTTTGAAAAAGCTCAGAGCTCTTGGTGTCTCTGATGATAGGCCTTTGGACTCAGACCTACTCCAGTCTGTCATGTTATTTTTCATGTATTGTTCAGGCTAAACTTCAAATCTTCAAGTCTTCAAAGAAAGAAAAAGGTTAAATTAAATTAAATTTATACATTGTAAAAGGTGCTTGCTATTTAAACAACTTTAATTTTAAACATGTATTTTGAAACAGATAGAGGTCCAGCTTCTTAATATTCCTTAATAAGCTCCCAGCTCCATATTTGTGCAGACATTTAGGAGGGATAATTAATATGTAAGCTCTCCACCTCCCATCCCCTAGGCTTTGCACCAATTACACTGCAACAGTAGCAATTGTCTGCATTAGTAGCTGAACTAGGAATTTGACTGAGTGAAATGGAGAATGAGAACACTATTTCTGACAGGTGAGGAATGGAGAGACAAAATTCCCTTGCAAGTGTCTCTATGAGAAAACCATCATCCACTGTGAGTTCTCCATTGAGTCCTGACACTTGCCATGCTGTTGAGTTAACCAGGTAGAAAATACCTTTGAGTGTCAATATGTGTCTGTTTTAGAGACAGTTCAGGGAGACTGAGGGACTGGAGTCTCACTGAATGTGCAGGGAGAGCAAAGCTTGACTACTTGTCACCATAAGAAATACAGGACAGAGTAGGTGCTGTTCAAGTCCCCATTTCTCTTTTATCCAACACAGAATCAAACATATAAAAGTTTAGTGGATTTGGGGGTCTTTAAATCTCATTGTAGACAAAAAAAAAGATAACGATGCTCTGTAGCAAATGACATTAAAATATTGATATAAAATAGAATAAATTAGTAATGAGAAATAAAATATTTACAGTATAACTATGTCTCCTATTACAACTTCCTCACTCTGACAGCATTGTCAGCTGTGTCTTGCAGAGTTTCTGTGGCTCAGGCTCATAGTAGAGGGTAAATCAAAGCCATGGAATCTCTATATTTCAGATACCCCTAGTTTAATTGCATAAGACCTTCAGTTATTCAGGTAATCACAAGTGGGGGAACACTTTCAATTGGAAATCTGACACCAGTACTGCAGCAGAAGGCTGCCTACTAAAAACTTGTCTCATTGCAGACAAATAAGACTAAGTGTGAAATTTCCTAAATCTCACACAGGTGTCACAGCAGAAGCACAGACTCCTGCATAACCCAAAAGCTGCTAAACTGTGATGAAACTTAATTGTGCACTTTTTCTTGAAAGTTAGGAAAAAAGAATTGAGATTCAGGGAGGTTACCTCTGTCTCATGTGCTGAAATCCCTTGGATTGTATAGGCAGTGGGAGCACAAGAAGCCCTCCAGAATACTTCAAATTCTGGAAAAAGATTTCTACCTTGAATGATGCTTCAGGCTGTGTCTCCATGCTTTTCCACTGAAAAATTCAGTAAATGAGTGTCACCCAAGGTACTTGCAGTGGATGAATTCATGTGACTTCCTCTCTAACAGCCTATGTGTTCAGGGATAGTAATTAGGGGCAGTGAGATAACAATCATCCCTCTCTCCCTCTAATCACTAAGTCCACTGGACTTGCTCCAGTATGTCCTTCTCTTTCTTGCAGTGGTGATCCCTCAGACAGAATATAGTACTACAAATGCAGTTTCAAAAGTAGCAAAAAGTCCTTCCCTAGATCCGTTGTCTGCACTTTTATAGCCAGGATACTGATGGCCTTTGCTGCAGATGCTGCTACTTGTTTTACTTGTCCACCAGGCCCCTGAGGTCCATTTCTGCAGAGCTGCTTCCTAAATGTGTGCCTTGTAGCCTGTACTATCTCATGGAGTTGTTCCCATTTGAGATGCAGGACTTTGCATTTGCTTGTCATAGAATTCCTTCAGTTGGAATGGACACATAAGAACCATGAAGTCCAAAACCCTGCTCCTCACAGGACTGCCTAAAGCTAACCCATGTGACAAGCATCGTTGCCCAGGCTCTCCTCGATCTCTGACAGGCTTGGTGCCATGACCACTTCCCTGGGGAGCCTGTTCCAGTGACCAGTCATCCTCTCAGTGAAGAACCTTTTTCTAATGTCCAATCTGAACTTCCCCTGCTTCATCCCATTTCCTTGTATCCTATCTCTGGTCACCAGAGAGGAGATCAGCACCTGCCTTCCACTGCCCCCCTTGAGGAAGCTGTTGGCTGTGATGAGGTCCCCCTTCAGCCTCCTCTTCTCCAAGCTGAACAAGCCAAGTGACCTCAGCCACTCCTTGTAAGTCTTGCCCTTGAGGCCTTTCACCAACTTTGCCCACCTCTGGACACTCTCATAATTTGATGTTCTCCTTGTGTTGATGTGCCCCAAACTGAGCACAGGACTCAAGGTGGGGCCTCACTGTGCAGTGCAGAGTGGAACAACCACCTCCCTTGGCGGGCTGGCGATGCTGTGCCTGATGTACCTCAGGGCATGTTTGACTGTTTTGGCTGCCAGGGCACTGCTGACTAATATTCAACTTGCTGTCAACCCAAACCTCCAGATCTCGTTCCAAAGAGCTTCTCTCCGGACTGTCATCCCCCAGTTTGTACATGTAACCAAGATTATACCCACCCCAGGTATAGAATCTGTCACCTGCTCTTGTTAAATTTCACATGGTTGCTGATTGCCCAGCTCTCTGTCCAGAGTATATCCAGGTCTCTCTGTGAGGCCTCTCTACCCTCAAGGGAGCTCACACCCACTCCCAATTTAGTATCATCAGCAAACTTAGCTAATTTGCATTCTAGTCCTGCATCCAGATATTTTATAAAAATATTAAAAGTTTTGCTGACAGCCTGTTTCTCCAGCTTGTCTAGGACCTCTGAATAGCAATATATTTGGTATCACCTGCAAACTTGCAGAAAGTACACTGCTGCCCATGATGTTAATGGAGACACTAAGCGGTGTTGGTCCCAGCATTCATCACTATTAACTGTCTGTCAGCTGAAATTTGCACCACTGATGATGACTCCTTGAGGCCAGCAGTCCAGCAAACTTCCCACTCACATTATTGTTCACTCATCCAGCCCATATCTTACCAATTTGGTGATACAGAGACTGTGAAGACTGTGTCAAAGGCCTTGATAAAGTCAAAGCATGCGGCATAATCCTGCCCTTTCCCTTGTATCAGTGCCAGTCATCTCATCACAGAAAAACACCAGGTTGTTCTGGCATGATTTGGCCTTGGTAAATTAATGTTGAATCTTTGCAGTCATCTTTTATACAACTGGAGAAGACTCCTAAGCACATTTGGTCCATCCTCTTCCCAGGGTCTGAGGTGTGGCTGACTAGCCTGTAGCTCCTGGGTTCTTATCAGTGAAAACTGAAGCAAAAAAAGGGATTGAAGACCTCATGTTTCTCCTTGTTACCTCTCTGTCCTGGTTTCTACTGGGATAGAGTTAATTTTATTCCTACTAGCTGGCACAGTGCTGGGTTTTTTTATATTCAATATGAGAATAATGTTGACAACATGCTGATGATTTGGTATTCGCTCAGTAGTGCTTACATTAAATCAAGGGCTTTTCAGTTTCACCTACTCTGATAGGAGATGAACAGGAAGCCGGGAGTGGGCATGGCTGGAACAGCTGATTCAAACTGACCAAGGGAATATTCCATACAGTAGAATGTCATTCTTGGTATATAAACTGAGGGGAGTTGTCCAGGAGCTGCTGGGGAATGGGGTGGGCATTGGTCAGTGGGTGGTGAGCAACTGTGTGGTGCATCTCTTGTTTCTCTTGGGTTTTATTCCTCCCTCTCTCTTTTGTTGTCTCACTTTTCAATCTTCTTCTTCTTCTTATCCTTATTATTATATTTTACTTTATTTCAATTAGTAATCTGTTCTTATCTCCATCTATGGGCCTTGCCTTTTTTCCCTGATTCTCCTCCCTATCCTACTGGGGATTGAATGGGGTAAATGACTGCATGGTGCATAGTTTCTGGGGTTAAACCATGACAATCTCAGTCTCCTTAGATGTCCTTTTCCTACCTCTGTCCTTATAGAAAAAATTCTTGCTGACTTTGTTTTTCCTTTTTTCCCCCTAAAAATATACTGTCTAGATTTTCCACATAATGACCAGATCCTGAATTTCTTGTGTCCCATGTGCTATTCATAGAGGAGAAACACCAAGAAAAAACACAACCATATAGCTGATTTGCTATAGGATATAGTGAATCCCACCTGAGGATGTCTGGGATTCTCTCAGCACATCTTCCTGGATGGTGAACAATTATTACAGCAGGATCTCTGCAGCTTGCCTGCCTTAATTCTGTCTTCAAATTAAGAGGAACAAACTGGGAGGAATGGCCATCATTGCAATGGACTAACTGGTACAACTGAGTGGGAGTTCATGCCAGCTGTGGAAGAATACTAAAAAGGTGTTTATTTTTATGTTAGGAGCTACAATGAAAATATTCCTGTACTTTATAAAATCATGTAATATAAACAAGAAGAAATTCCTGTAAATAAAAGTTGTAACTTCTGTATCAGATGCAGGTATTCTTTCTGCTAAGTTGTCCTTCAAATAGCAGCAACCTTTTGGTCAGAGTTTATAGGGTAATAAATTCCAAGTATTATATTTACAGAGATATGTAGACAGCCAACATTATGTTTCACAGTTTCTGTGGTTCCATCTGCATCAGTCTCGTACATGCCATGTGGTGCCCAATGACTCATGGCCCTGTGCCTCAAGGCTCACCCTACCCAGGGTGTGCTTCTTGCATCTGCTGCTGCTTGGTCTTAGCTTTGGGTATCTGATGGGATTGTGTGCTCTTAGGACATCATCATCATCTTCTTTGTATGACTGTTCATTTCTATGTGTCTGAAATAATGCAAACGGTTTCGTTGGAGCCTATTAGGGTAGCGATTGTATAGCATGCAGTGGAATACCTGTGTTTCACAGGAACATGGGAAGTCACAGGGGAAAATATCCTTACAAGCTGCCTGACAGTGAATAATTAGATAGGAAACTGGTGTGAAAATATAATTCCTTGATGTTGAATAATTTTTTTTCTTTTGAAACCAAACTTTGCTTTAATTAGCAATAATGACAGGATCCTTCTCTTCTTCATCTGGCTTCAACTCTAGTTTCCTTTAAAATGTGGTTTTATGGAATCCTTTTATAGCTCTCACTAGTGACAATGGTTTTCAAATGTCATCAGCTGCTTAATGTTTAACATGCTTTCTGGTGTCCTTAACCTCAGAGTTTACCAGATTAGATATTCATTTCCTTCAAGGGGGATAAAAAAAGGAAATATTCCTGGCTGATGTTAACAGAATATTCTATATTTACAGTTGTTTGCATTAAGCCATGATCTGTCAATACTTAGGAAATAGCAAAGGTGTTTTCCCATTACTACTAGAGTATGACCCTTTGAAAAATGTTCTTTCTTTTAGAAATTGAAAAAATGTTCCATGACAGTACTGCCTTTGAAGGCACAAAGGTTGTTGAAGACAGCAAACTTTTCTCTATACGTAAAATTGTGAAAAACGGCTGTAAAAAAACATACTGATACTAATGACATATTGAGTTGGTCATGGAGGTCTAGAAATGGCTGAAAAGCTGCATGAACGAAGCTTCTAGTTTCCATCTGTAAGCTGTGCAAGGATTGTTTTTTAAGTACATACAGGTATCTCTGATATTGTAATTGTGTAAAGTGCCCCTAAAGATCTGTTGCCCCTAACTACCCTTTGGTTTGTTTTTTTTTAACTTCCTTTGTGAGTATTTTGTTGTAAAATACTTTAAAATATATATATATTTCTAACATAAAAAACAAGAAAACCACCAGTGCTGACTCGATGCCTTTCTTTTAGGGAGGCAGAATGGTGTAGAGCAAATATTCACTCCAGATCCATGGGAATCTCTCATGGGGGACCTTTGCCATGCAATGTGAACAGATAATTCAGGTTCTGTTTTATTTTCAGTTTCTTTACAGAAAGCTGAAACCATCCAAGTACATTGTTGACAGAAAAGGACTTCTAGAAGATACTTGCCTTTGATCTCCTGCCATACTGTGCTGTGGAAGTTATCAAGTGCTCTCAGAACTGCTAGAGCAAATTTTGCCCTCTGAATGCTCTTATCCATCAGAGCTGTGTCCCATATCTCTAACAGCTGTCACAGTTTTCTCACAGAGTTATCTCCATCTGAAGGAGAGCAGGTGTTATTTCTAGCACTCCTTCGTGGCCTGGCATCAGCAGTCTCTCACTATCACTGCAGGACCATGGCAATGCTCCAAGCTGCACATTTCCCACAAACACCGGATGGCAGGGATCTAGGGATTAACGACAGGGCCCACACCTAATTTTCTGATATAAAATTATAGCACTCAGGAGGTTTATTTCACCTACCTATATTCTTTTTCCTCCAGTCACATTACAGTAATATTAGAGTTCAAATTGTCATCATCCCGAGGACAGGGGGTCTCGTTTTTGCTTGTTTTGGGCATACGCTCTGGCCTCACGAAAATCATAATCTTAGCTAAGTGAAAAAAAAAAAGCTTCCTTTTCAACACCTCTTTCAAGTATGGGAAACAGATGGCTCTCTCCATGCTTCATGACTGTTACCATTTGATGTGAAGTATCTCCAGTGTTTGAGTTTGACACATGCAAGGGCACCGCTCTCTGCTTTAACACATCTTCCATATCTTGAAGATATTTAGGGATGCTACAAGGCACCAGTTCAGAACAGTTCCTTAGGCTATGGTTGCTTTATGATGTAGTTGCTATAAATGAGAAAAATGTCCAGTAGCTATTATGGAGAATACTGTGCCTCACACCAGATATGCATCTTTATTGCCTGGCTGCCCATTTAAGACAAAGTGACTGTCACAAAGGAAGAACCATCTCTATTTCACGTCTCTGATGCAGTTGAATAGATCAGAGCATCACCCATGTTCATGATCCCTTTCTGCTAGACAGACCAAAATCATGTAGGAGGACCGAATTTTTCTCTGGATAGCTCTAGACAGCTCCAGATAACTTATCTTGCCTATCTAAAGTTCCCATTTACCTATTTTTGCTTAATCACATAGAGCATCATTTAGCCTGAAACAAAAAACTTGGAGGATTGGAAAAAATCAGTGCTGGATTCATGAATCTAAGAAACTCCACAGGGTTTTTGTTTGTTTATGAATTTGCTGTTTCTTTGCTACCTACTTGTTCTCCAAACTGTGTGTTACTAATGTTGGGGGTTCTTAATGAATGAGGGATCTTCATTAGAGTTCTTCAGCAGTGTAAATAATACTTTCTATACCTAATTTGTTTCAACAATCAAGTTTGCTTTTTTTAAATTACATGGTAAGACTTTAAAAAGTGGAAGATGAGTAGCAAAATTTCATCAGTTTTAAGTTAATGTAATACAGTAAAATTTCCTTGACTAGTTTCAAGGAAGCTTATGCTACTGGTTTTCCACACTGGAGTCAATTAGAACCTTAATATTATCTTAAATTTTAACATTCAGTATCCTAAGTCATAAAAAGATTGAGTATGGAACACTCATAAGCACAATACATAAATTACAATTCCCCAGCAGTGATGTACTGTTACACACAAAACCTTAGCAGAAAAGGCAGAATATTTATAAGTCATCACTGTGGTTTTGTGCTGCAGGAAAGAAAAGCACTAAGGACTATTTGGAATGCTTGTTATTTATTTCTTTTCCTCTACTGCTTTCATTGCAATGAAAGAAATACTACAGGAAACTATTATTTCAGTTATTGTGCAAAGGATGAATGGCAGCAGTAATACCATCCCCTGTTTCAGCTATATTTTGAAGTAGGGTACATTAACAACCAATTATATAACTTTGAAGAGGTTTGATATCTGTGCCTGGGAGTCTTATTCGCACATTTCAACAATTTTGGGTATGTTAATTTCCCCACTGATTTGAAGCTTACTATCTCATGCTAACCTGCCACTTCCTTCATGGCTCCAGAAACTGTTGCTATGAATCTCTCTTTCTACTGCCTTCCTCTCCCTCTGTGTCACATGTGGAGTTCAGTCAGTGACCTTGGCATGCTCATGTCCCTGAACCCTGTCATTTTTTTGTGGGTGTAGTCCTAAATAATGTGCCAGGTTGTCCCCAAACCACTTGACTAAGCAGTAAATTGAACCCAGCTCCTAAACTGTCCTTCAAACCATTTTCCTAAAGTCTATTTGTCTGTGCATAAAATATTGTGGCAGACGACGTTGCCACATCAACCACTTTGTAAAGAATTATGGCTTTGGAATGGTGATGACTGCTTAAATATCAAATGGGCATATTATGTGTTCTTTGAAGTACACATATTGTTTCTATTTGAAATACTGTGCATTAGATAACTGCAATGTCCCACAAAAACAAATAATTGGTATCTGAAGCTTCCTATAATTGAACATTTTACCGATAGAAGGATTATAACTGATGATATGGACAATGCAATAAAACACGACAAAATGTAATGAAATCCTGTACCTTGTCTTAACAGATTTACTTGCTTACTTTCTTTTGATGTTTTCAGCAAGACTAGAAGCCCAAACTGCCCAGTCTACTGGTTCTAGGTTGTGATATCATGACAATGCCTTTTGAACTGGCAGAAGAATACTGCCCCAACCCTAAAACATGTCAGTGACATTGTGGAGAAAAGCCATTTTCAGGTGATGCTTTCAAAGCTCATTTTGAAGAATGCAATGGTTAAATAAAAGTGACTAAAAGTAGAGCAAATAACAAGGCATCTCATTTCAAATCAGTTTCTTTTACAGCCTGCAGTAGTGTCATCAACCTGTAATCTGCCTTCTAACTTCAATATTTTTGTTGAGAGAAGGTGGGGAAGTGAAATTTAACTTTCAAATCTGATACATAGTAAAGGAACAGACCATCCTGGGAACAAGCACTTTTCAGACCAAAGGTGACCAAACAGAGTCTGGTTTCTCCCAGAAGACATGCCTTCTCAGCCCTTAAATCCATGTCTTCTCTCTTGTACCTCCTTCACTTAAATTAATGCAAAACAAAAAAACATTTTTTTTTTCTTTGTATTATCTGAAAAGGATGGCTGTTAGGAGAGAAAAGTGCTCCTTTAGAAATCAGAGGGTTGAAGTGCTTTAATTTAAGCTCACATGATTAAGGATGTAAAGTTTAAAATTTGAGGGCAAATGAGGATGGCATTCTAGAAAAATCAATACACATCAATTTACCTCCAATTATTTTCTTATTGCTATCCTAGAGAAGAACACCTGCGTTACTAAAATAGAAAATAGTAGTGGAGGTTCATTGCATATCTCAATAAAAATTAAGAGATGAAGTAAGAAAGAGAGGGACTATGGCCTCAGTTATGCCAGTGTTAGGGAAGGATTTACTAAAAAAGAATTTAATCCCACCACCTTTTTTAGCCCTTAATCATTTGAATTTGGTTCCCATGATGGAGAGCACCTGTACAATGCCCACCTTAGCCGTACAGTGTGACCTCATTCAATCTTTAGCAACTCTCATCAATCTTTAATGGAGGTATCTGGAAAAGGTATATTGGTGGAAAATCCAATTCCCTTTATTTGGTGATTCATTTGAAATCCTAAATAGACGCCTCCCTCGCCTCCCCACTTCCCCCCCAAATTACCAGACAATAGAAGTAACAAGTCAAACTAGACAGGATCTCTTTCTACAAGCCTCCATTACAGTTCCCTTTCTTCCCTGGACTATTTGGGTTACTAGGGACTTGCTTTAAGAAAACCAGTTTCCTCAAGACTAAAAATCTGAGTATATGTTACATGCCAGAAGTAGGAAAATTTTACCTACCCCATGAGAATTTTCATTGATATCTAATAGATGCATATATTTCATGTGTGTGTGTGTCTATATATCTGACTATTATGTACACACATATGGCAATATCTAATTAACATGAAGAAAAAAATTCCACTTTACAAAAGATATTAAACCATATAAAGGTGTGATATTTATATCAAGAGCCAAGTTAGGAACAACTTTTGCCATTTAAATTGCCAAGTTAAATACAGCACAATTGAAGCAAACCTGTCCCTCCAGGCATTCATAAGCTTACATTTGGGAGCTCTTGGAAGTTAACTTAGCACCAATAGTATCTTATTTAACTTGGCTGTTTAGAGGGCTAACCCTTCAGCAACTTGGCTCATACTGGCCGTATCACACCTTTACATGACTGACCTTCCCCTCTCAACTTTCCCTCTTTTAGTGCATGCTGAGGGTTTTTGATCAGATCTGATTTATGCTATTTTGGCCAATTAGCATGAAAGACAAAAACAAAATCTCTGAAGGACAGGTCTGCAAGCATAAAATATAATTGGATGTAAATGGACCTGTTCACATTTTTTTTGCCTTAGCTCAACATGAGAGCGTTAAGTGCCAGCTGCCTGCTTTTGCCTGTAGTCTGTGCCACCCTACAAGGAACTTTCCCCAAAGCCTGGGAGTTGGAACATTTTTTTTTGCTCTTGTGCAGAGCTCATGCTTTGCACTAAAAGAAGCAGGCATCTGCTCTGGGAGGCAATTAGGGCTGGGTGCAATTACAGAAGAAAATGGAGAGGGCAGCTGGTGTGTTACTGAAGGGTTCTGCCATAATATGTCAGGGCATGCATGCAGTAGAGCTAGAGGGTAGTGTTAAAAGTGCACAGAGGTTCAGATCTTGACTCTTTTGGTAAATACAAGCCTGAAAGACGCTAAATTAGAGTATTGGATTCCTGTGGAAAAGTGTCAGTTGTGACTACCACAGTGAAGAGAGAATTCGGCAAAGAAAGGAATTTATTTTTGACAGTAAAATGCTGTTGCCATATTGGGCATGGGAAACCGAACTTCTTCAGATTGCAGATGATACATAATTAAAGACACTCCCAGGAGACTTCTACCATTTGAGTCAGCAAAACCAGAATAAATGGCAATGGAATCTGATCGAAATACTGTGCTGCAATCTTTGTAGATTATTACCTGAGATAATTAAACACTTAGAAGTCATAGTAATGCCTGCAGTATAAGCACTTAGATTAGATAGAAAGGACACAAAAGGACTTCTCTGAGATGTGTACGTCACCGCGTAAGCAGTGTCATTCCATCTTCTGATCTGGCATGACATTCCAGTCTGTGCAATAAAACCTCTCCATTCAAGCTGATACATGGACAGAGATGCAGGGGGAGTAAACGAAGAGGGGTCAAATGGCCCCCAAGAACCGCGGTGGATAAAGATGGATTTATCAGTGGTAGGAGATGGGAATGAGTATGTTACCCATCTTCTTGGTGGTAGTAACTGTGTAACACACAGAGTGAACAGCACCCTTTATACTGTTCTGAAAATTGGCCCCACATCAATGAATTTAATATTACATAGCCAGGGTATGGTTCTGTTTACAGCCAAGCCTAAGGAAGTGGTGTCTTCCACGAGAGGAATGAGGAGGACCTTTCCCAGTTTCTGGGATGTAGCTGCTCTTCAGGAATCAATGGTGGACTTGGCACTGCTGGGTTCACAGTTGGATTCAATGATCTTAGAGGTCTTTTCCAACCTAAATGATTCTAGGATTCTGTGACTCTTGGCCATATGGGATGATCATCCCATGGGCTCTGTGAACAAGCAGGATGACATCTTGCAGTGCAGGCAAAGCCAGTGATGGAAGGATCTTATATCTACATCCACCAAGGCAGACTGGCCAAGGATATATCCATGAGTCTAATTGAATATCTGTTTCCTCCTGGTATCTGGGTTGGTGTTTCATTGAGCTGAGTAAATAAAGATGCTTTAGTAGAAGCAGATGCATCTTGATGGTACATCATCAGCAAACCCTTTATCTATGTTGTTCAGAGCTAAAAATTAAACCAGTTAGTGCCTGGATTTGTACTCCACCTTGCTATCTCATATCTCTGATGCCAGTTTTCAAGAACAAGATATGCAAAGAAGCGATAACTTTTTTCACACATTTTGCTGTAGATAATGTTTATGGTCTTCTCTTTTTATTTGAACACACTGTGCTGGCACATCCTGCTGTGCAGTGAAATCATCTGATCTCAGGGATTGATTACGCAGAATGAAACTGAAGCTCAGTTTTCCTGCTTCCATCATATGTCATGTTAAATACCAGTAGTTTCTGATTTCTGTGTAAATATTTCACATGATTTCAAAAGTTTAGCTTCAGGACATAGAATGAAAAATAGGAGACAAGACAAAATAATATAAGCTAGTTGGAAGGAAGGAAAAACAAATGCAGCAGTACAGTAAATTGTTTTCCAATTGAAATAGCAAGTGACAGATCTGAAATGACCTATGAGTTTAACTCCACAGATCCCTGTTTTTTAAAGACTATTGAGGTTGTTTAGTTTGGTGGTGTTGCATAGAATGTGGAATTTCCATTAAAATTTCTGCAGCCAAAACCTACTATTCTGAACAGAAAATGAGATTTAGTACAGTGCTTCAAGAGATGGAGTATTCATTATCACTTAGACAAAAATTTCAAGGGATTGATTAAACTGCAATAAAGGATTTCAGTTATCTGTGTTGAGATCTAAAATTAGTCTAAAATCTGAATTCACAAATCCCAATCATCTGTGCAAAACTCTCTCCACACAAAAATCAGATCAATCTTCACAAGTTTGATATTAGAGTTAGGGAGGAAAGAGAGAACCGATCTGTGCAGTCTACTACTTAATGAGTGCACAGTAAAATGGTGCTAAAATATTTTATATTTGCTTAGGCTGCTTTCTAAGCTTTTTCCTAAGAATACATAGATTATATTTGCTACAGTACACCATTTTTCTGTGGAAGCTCAGTCTGTGTCATAAATTCAGTGAAATAGAGCACTACATGAAACTGCTTAACATGGATCTCACTTTTTCTGATGTAAACTAACCAGACAAATTAAAGTGGGCTGAGGAGACAGAGCCTGTACTGCAGCGAGTAAAACTAAACTCTGCTTGAAAGTTACAGAGAAAAACTGACTGAAGTGTTTGTTTAAAACAACAAAATTAGACAGATCTTTGTATATCTATCAGGGTACAGTTTGAAGGGAAGGATGTTATTTTCTTTTGATTCTTTGCAGTTTAGCAGTTGTCCATTGCTCACTTTCTAATCCAAAGTGCATCTTTTAGATGAGGTCTTGTCTCAATTCGCTTGAAATTTATCTGATAAGAAAAGCCATTTTTATCTCTGATGTTGTAAAGATGGGACTCACTGGTAAAAGTGTGTGGCACACCCTATTTGATTCAGCATGTAGTTAAAGACAAAAGGAATATTAAACTTTGAGCAGTTACTTTGTCATCTGTTTTGATATCTGAATTTTGATGGTACATTTTCATAGAGAAAAAGAGGAATATTGAAAAATGTGAATTCTTTGGCAGTTGTCAGTGTCGATATGAAAGGCTCCACACCCTGTTTTTTTCTAAAAACTGTTCTTGCTAATTCTGATCCCTCATCTCAGTTTTATGCCAAAAGTCTTCTTGGTTGGATTGGGGTGTTGCAATCAACATTTCTGGCTTTCCTTGTGTTATATCCATTCTGTTTCTATCTGCTCAGACTTTACTTCCATCAATAGTTAATGTAGTTGCTCAGCTTTGCACACTTCTACCAATATCTGTCATCCTCATTTCTCTTCTCTCCTTTTAGTGTCCTCTATTCTTATACCTACTCATATATTCACACTTGTATTTCTGAAAGAGATAAACCTTTTTTTTCCCATCTCCCTGCTAGTGATCTAGTCAATCTGCATGAAATAGGACAGAGGTGCTCTTTGCACCTCCCTGGCTGAGTCTAGACTTATTGTTTGTTGTTAAGTGCCATGCAATACATGGCTTTATCTATCAATTGCTGACAAAGAGCTGGTGTGTACAACAGTGCCTTTCTGGATCTAAGATTTACCTCCTGGGGATACCAGAGCTATCTGTGATGGGTCTGGCATGTGCTCAGGCACATGGAGGCCCAGGTACCTCCACACAGCCAGAAGGAAGATTGTCTAGATTGTCTCACTCTATGTGTATATATATGTGTGTACATATGTACACCCTTAAAGCACAGAGGACAGGGCCTGATTCAACCCCATAGTGCTGGGGGCTGGCCTTTGCCAATACTTGTAAGTACTGCAAAAACAAATAGCAGTGGACATGAACTGCAACCCTTTGTGCAGACTTTCTTCCTGGCCACCTTGTCGTTTAGCACCATTTCCTTGTGCACAGGGTAATCTCCAGCCACAGACTGGAATGTGTAAGGACTTGAGGTGCCATGGCTCACACTGGTTGCTGTTGACACACACACCTCTGGGATGCAGCTGTGTTGGTCACTCTTTGCCCACGTGGCCCTCTCCTACAACCCACCAGCTGAGCTGTGCTCATGGTTACTTTCCCTCTGGCTGAAGAGGTTCTCTGGAGGGCAGCCCCAGTGGCAGGGGATGGTGTCTGTTCGGTCTCTCAGGCATCTCGCAGTCCTGTGTTACTGCACCGTCAGCATCAATGTTCTCTTCTAAGGGGATAAAACATATGACTTGACAAATGCCTACATATCAAATATTGTGAACAAGTCAAAATCCACATATGCTGCTGGCTCAGTCCAATTATTCTGGTGGAGAGTCTAGGAGCAGTACTGTACCATACAGTGCTCTGATGCCTACACACTATTTTCTGTGCTCTTGCATAATTTGCAGGAATGTAAGCAGTTGTATGACCTCTAGGGAAAGTTTTCATGCTGCTTGGAACACAGGACTTCTGCTTTGAGAATATGCAGTCCCTCAGAGAAGGGACACAGTGGAAGCCGGTCGAGAGCAGAGCTACAAGGACAGCTTGGCTCAAAGGCTCTGTGCTAAGGATGCTGATACGTGCTGAGCACAAGTGTAATAAAAATAATTAAGTGGTTGAGATTTCTTTAGGGAATTGGGAAATGGGATTTAAATCTTCTTAGGTGGAAGAGGAAATTGAACTCTGTCCCTCTGCCCTCCCCTACTCTTCCAAAGCAAAGGTGATTTGGCTAATGTACACTGAGAGAAGGAGGACAAGGAAGTAGTAAATCAACAGTAAGTTGATGGTAGTAAGTAGTAAATCAACAGGGTCATCAACAGTAGCTGCATATAAAAAAACCAGCAGAAACACCTGGTTGCTCTGGGACTCAAGTAGATTTGCTAAGAACATGTCTGTTAGACTGAGACCCCGAGGAGCAACTGGTGGTGGATTTCCTCATTTCTAGGTCCTTGCTGGGCTTTGGGGTAAACTTCTTTCTGACCTGAATGATGTTTTAAGCACTTTCAGAGTCTGTATGCTTGTGTTGCTTAACTGTCTGAGGAGCTTCTAGATAAAACTGCAATATGTCTCTGGAATTCAGGTACCTTTTACGAAGAGTTTAACATTGAGTGCAACAAACAGTTTTGCACTTTTGCAAAGGTGCTTATGCATCAGACTGAGTATCCTCTCAGCACTAATCTTCCTCCTCCACTGTCAAGTGTCCTTTCTTATAATGTTGTCGTGGTGTTGTCTGGGAAAGAGTTAATTTTCTTCCTAGGAGATGGAACACTACTGTGTTTTGGATTTAGTATAACACTGTTAACACACTGATGTTTCAGTTGTTGTTAAGTACTGCTTACCCTTGGTCAAGGACTTTTCAGTTTCCCATGCTCTGGCAGTGAGGAGATGCACAAGAAGATGGGAGGAAGGGAGCATGACTGGTAAAGCTGACCCATACCAGCCAAATGAATATTTCATACAATAGAATGTCACATGCAGTATATGAACTGGAGAGAGTTGGCTGAGAGGGGATGTTCACTGCTCAGGGACTGGCTGGCCATCAGTCAGTGAGTGGTGAGCAATTATATGGTGTATCACTTGTTTTGCTTGAGTTTTATTCACTTCTCTCTCTCATTTTCATTACAATAACAATAAAGATAAAAATAAATTATTATTAACAGTATACTTTATTTAAATTATTAAACTGTTCTTATCTCAGCTCAAGAGTTTTACCTTTTTCTGATTCTCCTCCCCATCCCACTTATAGGGGGAAAGTGAGCCAGGAGCTTCATGGGACTTAGTTGCTGTCTGGGGTGAACTCACAGCACATGCAGAGTAAATATCATGTGAGTCACAGATTTTTGAAAAACATGCCTAAAGATAGAACATAATCTCTGAACCTGGCCCTGTAGTTCTCTGCAGTTAAACATAAATAGCTCATGCAATAAAATTAGCCTTCATAACATAGTAAAAAAGTAGAAATTCTCCTTTGAGAACTTAATACCAGGGATCACTTTCATTCCCTCTCATAGCCATTAATTTATTTAACAATAAAAATATGTAACATTCAAAGTGCAGTGTAAATGGCACCATGACTAAATTGTAAAAAAAACCCCCAACATTACATCAAAGATATAGTATTCTTTTGGAATGAACATGCTCATTTCTTTGTATAAATGAGGGCTCTCTTCCACAGAAGCAGAAATTGCTCTAACTGAAATATCTACTTAGTTAAAGCTTAATTTATCATTAACAACATGAGTCAGAGTTACCATAAGTCTATAAGGAAAGAATAGGGGAAAATACACAGTCTTTACCCTGAATTCTCTGGCTCTGCTAAAGCCGGACAATTTTGAGTGTTTAAAGAAAAAAAAATGGGTTTGGGCATGTACTGTTACATCTACACCAGTAAATAAGCCAAGAGGAAGGCGCGAGCTTGAGGGCTGTCTCATGACTGCTTGCACCCTTCCTGGCACAGCTTCAGCTCTGGTGGCACTCTTGAGTGGCACCAGGCTAGGGCTGATGAAGGGGATTGTTTCCAGAAGAGAGCCAGAAGTGTGTTCTTCCTGCTCGTGGGGGAAGAGAGCTGACCCTTGTGCATGTGAGTGAGACAGCGTTGCTCGGCTTTGGGGTCAGAGACTGCTCCCCAGTTTATTTACTAGAAAAGGGGTAGCCTAAACTTTCATCTCTACTGTCAGGTTAGCTTGGATTTGAGCCTGATCCCAGCCTATTTTCTTGTCCATACAAGCCTTAGTAGTGGCTTGTGGTCTGGCTCTGTCTGTAGGGAACCAAGTGGGGAAAAGTAAGCACAGAGAGTGTGGCTGCTACATCCTTCCCCACTGCCCCCGTGGATGGTATGAGTACAGCTGGTGCAGCCCAGCTGGCTGGAGAACAAGGCACCCCAGTGCTCTCTGCTCACCAGTGCCTGAACACAGGTTCCTCTCCCAGCCATCCCTGATTCTTCACCTCCCAACTCATGCAGCTGAATCCTCTACACATTTTGTAGCACCACCGTGTTTCTGAGGGACTGCAAAGACCTCGAGGATTATATGCTCTCTTCAATTGCAAACTGGTCTGACCATATTCCAGAGGCAATCCAAATATCCTTTGTGATTTTGATATAGTAAACAGTCTGGCTGTTTTATATTTTCTGACTGTGGCAGGTTTTCATTTGTGTCTTAAATGTTTTCTGTGGAAGATTTCTGAAAAGCACTATAGAACAGGTGAAGTGGTACAGAACAGACAGAAAGTCATCTGTGTGATGACTGGTTCCTCTGTAGACAGCTAGGTATGTCTTCACAAAATAATTTTATCTGAATTTTCTCCTGTCCTCCCATCACTATGTTGTTCATTTCAGTAGAGTCTGTTCTATCCTTCTATTCAGATGCTATTTCCCTTTCAACAGGCAAAATATTTGAAAGCATCTTGTGCTTTTCCTTGGATTTGATGTTTACTGGAAATGACTGCAGAAGCAAACACAAGAACCTCAGAGCTTCAGTTAGCTTGGCAATGACACAAGTAGGTGCTTAAGAAAAGGGTGTAAGAGGCACGGGCACATATCTCTGCAGCTTCCAGCAAACAATTATTAAAGACTATCCTATAAGCTTTACCTCAAACATCATATTAAATTGCTAGCAATGAATTTATGGTCCATAAATCAGTCTTTTTTTCATCTTTTTCTTAAGCCCATTTTTTAGATATTGTGCATAATTTTATCTTTTTTTTAGCTATCATTGGATATCATAAACCTGAAATATGTGTTCTTCTAGACAAGCTGTATGTTTTGTCTGTTTCCTCAGTAGGTGCACTTTTATGGAAAATTTTTCCATACTAGCCATGGTTTATTTTATGAGTTCAGAGTATATTTTTAAAGAAAAAGCCTTTCGTGGAAAGAATTTGTGTTCTACCTACAGCAGATTTACTACTCACATTAGAAACACATCACCAGCAAAATCTGTAACCCTGACATTTTCATTAATCCCCTGCAGTTAATTCCACTTGCGGGGAATTAATTGTACCATCGAATTATTTAATCAGGGCCTTACCATCTCAATATGACCTCCTTGCTTCTAGTTTGAATTGAGATGGGGGAAAGCATATTTAAAAACTGTGATGAAATCTCCCAAATGAGTAATACTTAAACTCATTGCAGAAGAAGGAGACAGAAGGTCTGTAGTCATATTTAAAAGAATGTATAAAATTATCTTAATGATACCTGATCAGCAGACCTAATCAGTATATATGAAGCAATTAAGTTACATCTATAAGATATGAAGCAATGTTAAATTTGTTTGAGTAGAAACACTGGGTGTGTAATTGCTAATATTTCTCATGGCCAGGAAGAATTGCAGTGAATGAGAAACTGCCTCGAGCCTTGTGTGCTCTAAGGGAAATTAACTGGATTCTGTTTGTCTGGAACAGAAACCTTTTCATAACAATATCTTAGATATGTAGTAACCAGGAAGTGAACCATTTGAAGGAGCTGATCCATTCCCTGTTGAAGTCAACAGAAATTTCTTCAGTGTTGAGCTTTCCCTTCCCTTTCTTTGGAGTTTTAAAGTATTTGCTGTGATTGCAAAAGATTTCTCAATTGGTGATTAGAAAGGCAGAAGTTCAGTCCTCATGGCAGAATCCCCAAAAAATTGAAGTCCAAAAGATGATGCCCTGTATTTCAATTTAATATTTCTAAAGCTTCATGTTTTTCTAAATCAAATTTCATCTAAGGTAGTAGGCTGATTTATGATCTTTCAAGAGAAACTGGTAATTGATTGATTCATCTTACATTATGTCCATTATGGGCAAGTAGAGCTATCACTAATACTTTTTTGTATGCTCTTTGTTTACATAGACATAGTTTAGAATGTCCTCACTGAATTTTATTTCTAGATCTTTCCAAGTCCCATGTAATTCTAGGGGGAGATGCAGGGCTGGGAGAAATTTTTTAAGGAGATATACTTTTGCTCAGTTCTTAGAGGCAGCTGAAAGTAACACTTTTGTTGTTTGTTTTTCTAAATTCTTAAATATTTTACAATATATTGTGAGGGTGTTCTTATGGCCTTACAATTACCCCATGTGAAGCATTGACCTTTCATCTGACTGTGGAGGAATTAATATGGATCACAGGAAACCCTGCAAATAAGGATTAATTACACGGAAGTCAGAAGGAGTATTAGGCTGATTAAACAAGTGTGTGGTGCCATTTTAGTCGCCATGGTAGGTGCAGGCAGGACACAGGACCTACAGAATACTTGTGACTTCCTGGACTGGCAGCAGAAATCCAGGCAGGACATTCCAGGGCATCTCACATCACACTAGGTCCTGTGTTCAGGCAACTGAATGTCACGCTTGATTATGCACAATGTCTTTTTCTCCTTCCAGAATTCTCCCTGTCCCTCTCTTTGCTGACCATGGAATACATATTTATATCCAGATTTATGGCTACAGATTGGATTGGCAAATGTGATTGTTGCATCTTTATAGGCCTTATACTACAGACCTTGGGATGAGTGAGGCATTAATTCAACCGTCATTTCAACTTTTAAGGTGTCTCTCCTTAGACATACTTCATCTCATTTTGTCTGCAGTAGCTTGAGAACAAGCACTGCAGCAGAGTCACAGTCTACCCAGGCCTTCTGAACATGAATGACAATCTAAAAGTAAACTAGCAGTGGGAGCCTAGAACCTGTATGACTTCTTAGAAGTGGTAAATTCACAATTGCCAATATGTGTAAGAGTTAATTAGAATGGGCATTTGTTAGCCTGAACAACAGTGCATGATGCTTTTAAATTGCACAAGCTGCAATGTCCCATCCACAGATTGTTTCTGTGGATAGAAGATTGTTTAAAAAGGAGTGGTGACTCAGTGATACTGTCCTTCGTTGAAAGGATTTTCCACATTCACTGTGGAATGTGAGGAGGTGACGCTGAGCAGGTTAAACAAGCTGATCTCAGCAGTCCAGGGTTTTCCTTTTGACAATACCAAGACAACTGCAACTGCAAGGTTGGAGGCCACCACACTCCTGCAACTGAATAGCCTATATCCCAGCATTTATAGGTCTATATATAGACAAAGAAATATCTTTCTGGAGAGCTCTGGGGTGAGAACACAACTTCTCCAGTGGTTCCTTACATTACTGTGAGACAGCTCACCCCAGTTCCACAAGTGATGGTCTGATACTGATGCTGTCCAGATTTCACCTCTACAGCTTGAGATTTAGAAGTTGTCACATCAGCATAAGCCTGCTTCTCACACATTAACGAGACCTGGGTTTTTTTCCTCTAGAGCCATATTTGGGGCAAGATCTTTGAGCTGGCTTCGCTTCATGTAAATCTTGGGACATAGGATCCTTGCTACGTGTAACTGTAGCTTCATCCTTCATCAGGGGCCTTTAGTGCACACATGTATTAAAAAAGTGTATTGAATATGGCATGAGATACCTCATGTTCATTTAATCATCATCATTTTAGCCAGAGAGATGGTAGATGCCTCATCCCTGGTCACATTCAAGATCGGGTTGGATGGGGCTCTGAGCAACCTGATCTAGTTGAAGATGTCCCTGCTCATTGAAGGAAGGTTGGACTATAAAAATTTCCAGGTCCCTTCCAACCCAAACCACTCTATGATTTTATGATTACTAAACATATACATTTGACACATAACATGAGATGTTTTTGTTACATCTCAAAGCTATAAACTCTGTCTGCATGTTAGGTTTCAGCCTCAATTCTTTTCACCTTAAATTACTCCAGTAGGCAAAATTATAAATAGTTTCTGACTTTATTTAGTTCAGTGTTTATACAGTTGTGTTAAATACACACACACACACACACATGCACACGGAGTATAAGCAAGACAAACAATTATTCTTCAATACATTTTCAAGATCTGCTTGAAATATTCACAGAAACATCAAAGTTCAGCATGGGGGAAGAGTAGCAGCTTTGTGCGTGAGAAAGACATGATCCTAACTAACTTCCACTGTCCATTTTTTGACCGATGCAGGAGCAAGACAATAACCATTTTAGTACAGATGTTACAAATAACAGCTTATCCTTTTCTTGATGAACCTGTTATTTCACAATTTATGATTTCTCCATAACAGTCTTCATCACACTGTTTTGTTTAATATTTGCTCTATAAAACACAGAACACCTCATTGTGTACTAACTCCCACTCAGTGTTGAACTCCTCCTTGGAACTTATGACCATTCTGATCTCCCTGCCAAATAAAGCATCCTCAAGCTTCCCAGAACTCAGGAACATTTTGAGACCCTTTCCCCCACATATGGTAGACAGCAATAATTTATTCTTTGTTTAGTACTGGGCATGTTTCTGCAGCAGTGGAAAGCTGCACGTTGGGAACTTAAATTCCACAATTTCAGTTGTGTTTGTAAAAAACCTGCCACATTAACTCACCGTACCTTGGAAGGTCCACTTGAATATGACAAAAGGGTGTACTGTTTCCATATTCATAGCCAGTTCATTCTTGAGTTTTTTGGTCAGCCAACCTCTCACTCATTTATCTGAAGTTCTCTGGAAATTTTCTTTACATAACAGCTACAGGACTAATGTTACTGAATGTTTCCTTAAAAAATTACAGCTGCAAGGAGTTTACTGCACTGTTTCTCCTAGAATTATACTCATTTTCTCCACTCAGTTAGGAGAGATTTCCATAGGTACTCTTGAATTTTCAGAAACAAATAATGTGTAATGTATGTGTACGTCCAGTTATTTCTATTCAGGGTTGATATAAATAAAATCTTAAAATTGTCAGCTACACCAATGTCTACATGTCATAAACATCTGTCTATGTTCATCTGTTCAAATTTATTTAGTTCATAAAATAACAAAAATATATAACTCTCTCCAAGCACTGCTGTCTCATGTTAAGATTGGTGGAACTAGTCCTGGATGAATCAGGGACATTTTGTGTTCCATTTTCAAATGCCTTCCTGTCAGTGCAGGAGCTGATAATTTCTTACACTTCCAGAACCTCTGCTTGCTCCTTTGTATGAAGTGTCACTGTTGTCACTAAAATTGCTCAAGGCTTACACCTTCACCTTTGTCTCTCTCTTCACGTTTCCAGCACCTAAAAGACCCAGACTGAAGATGCAAGACTGTTACATTCTATTACTTTCTATTACTTTGGGCAAAAAAATGGAGTCATAAGGTGCCTTGCACTTGCTAAAATTATAGCTTCAGAATAAATTAATGCTTCAATAAATTAATACAGTGTTTTAGTCTATCCAGACTAAATGAAACTTTCATTATTGGCTTGGTCCAATTTCATGCTTGATTCATATTCAGCCTTTCCAGATCTTTCACATCTACTCCTGTTCCTGCTCAGGCACTTTCACAAGATATCTCTTTGGTGTGGAGCTGAGACTAGCAGATGGATTTGCAGGACCATGGGCTGGAGTTGGTATTGCAGATATCAGCTTCTTTTTAGCAACAGCCTACCTTTATTCTGCTTTTTGTTAAATAATCCATAATAAAACATGACATATTTTTAGGGAATTAACCTCAAAACCAGATTTTACCATTGTGGCAAAAAACGTTAAAAATCAAAGTAGATCTTTCTTAAGTTAATCATTTTACAGTCTCACTGTACAATATCAGCAGAACTTCTTTTGTTAACTATTTCCATGAGCAAAAATAATGTGAAAAAAAAGGTTTAAGTAAACTATATATATTCTTTATCTTTACAGCTGGTGGGAGCAGAGGTAGTTTTCTCTCTCATCTCATCTGATACAAATCCTCCATTTATTTTGGCACTTGATTTTGAATCCTCTTTTTGCTCTGTTTTCTCGACATCTGTCTTTGTTTTGCCTCGTTGCCTTCTGTAAAGACGGTAGCCTGAGGATCAATACATGTTTAGTGTTAAATAAAGGAATTATAAAAATTGCCCGAAAAAGACACTGTAGTAACATATAACCATGCAATATTTTCTTTCCTTATATTGTTAAAACATTTCAACACCTCCAGACAGTTTCTTTAAAGTTATGCTTTGAGTTTGAAATCCATTTGATTATTTTTTACCCTTCTTGTTTTCTCCATTTACATGAAAAGTTAAACTGATAATAATAATATTGATAGTTATAGTGCTATAATAGAAAATCACTGTGCTTTACCTCCTAAAATTAGTAGCGCAAATAACAGCTGGAAAATGCTGTAGATGAGTGGGAAAGTAAACATCAGTTCAAGTTGTTCAGGAGTGAATGAGAGCTGTACTATAGTTGAACACAGCTGAGTGTTTTGCATGCCTGTTTCCAGAGACACTGTACGACACCTAAAGGGAATAATACAAAGACAGTTGTGAAATAGTATCCTGTAGGTCCTTACATTTTTTACTAATCTGGATAGGCAAACAATGTAATGGATAACTAAGAAAATTGTATCCTTCAGCTGACATAGTCAAAAAAACACTCGGCCTATGGCTGGTACCACCAATTATTGGCAGTTCAGCAGCTGTAAAAGACTGTGAACCACCTTAAAGGCATATATGTGGCACTTGCTGTCTCCCTCTCTCGCAATGATGTTCTAAATTGTAGACTGCTACATCTACACGAGAAGTTTTATTGGAGTCCCAACCCACTTACAAGTCAGGTCTGTTTCACTTGTTTGAAGTGCAAGATATTAGCACACAAAAGGAAAACATATGAAGGATAGGAGGAAATGCTATAGTCAGAATCTGTAAATAAATGTGCGCAAGGAAAGTTTTGTCTCCACATAGCATAGCAAAAAGCAGGGTTGGTGAATGAGTGACTCTGTAACATGACTAATGTTTAGGGAGCATTCTCAGCATTGATTAATCATGAAATAAAATCTTTTTACACAGTTGAATAAAGCTGTGGAATACCTGTGCCAAGACAGGCCAGCTACACGAGCCAGAAAGAATCCTAAAGTATAGCCAGCTGCTGGAAATATGGTGCCAATGATCCATAATTTGGGTGAGATAATCCAGGAGCCTTTGTAGAGTATTCCCCCAACCACAGCAATGAGCACGATGAGCACTGCTCCCACAATGGAACCAACCTGTGAAGGGAAAGAGGAGGTTCTGAGTCACTGAATCACGGAATCACAGAATACTGCGCAAATGAGATCTCAAGGAAATTTAGACACAACAAATATGGTGTCAAACATGCCAGTGATTGCCTCTGAGTCACTGAAAGTCTTGTTAAACACAAAACCTAATGTTTACAGCAATACAATTCACAGCTGGCAGAGAGATTAGATAGCTGCCATTTTTCCCAAACAAAAGATGTACGATGTACTTCAAGGTGTGACAACAGCTCTAGATCAAGGCACAGCTGTAATAGGTATATATAGCAGATACCTGTAAAACTAGTCTTTTGAAGGCTTGACTATAATTGTACTTAGGACTAGAGATTAAAAATACAGGTGTGATATGAGTGAGGAATGGTGCACACATTAGAAAAATTTCCCCAGAGTTGTCAGGAAACTTACAGCCTAGTAGGTAGAATACCGCATTTTCCTTCCCCCCATGGTGAATCACACTCTGAGGCTTAGTACAGTGTGTGCTAACTAGATGCTAGACTGCTAGTGAGCTAGTGCTAGGAAATTATTTGCCAAGTGCAGGGGTAAATCTTTAATGGGGCTGAAAATTCATGTTTGAAAACTGGTTATGAGCTTGTATAGCCCTTCTAGATAGATGTAATCACTGCAGTTGTTCTTATTTCCTGTGTCTGAATGTACTGAGATCTTTACTGCTGCTCCCCTAAAAAGGTTATAACTCACTCTCTTTTCAATACCCAGGTGAAATGTCTGTCATTAAAGCATATGTTGCCAGGAATCCCAGAGATAGACTTCTTAGTCTAAGCTTAGAAGAATCTATTCCTCAGCTAAAACATGTATTCCCATTGAACTGGCTTCATCAGTCTTTGGCTGAAGCATTTTTAAGAGCACTGAGTGAACAAGTGCTTTTGTTTGTCTGAGCTATTAACCACATGCACCTAGGAAGAAGAAACATGGTCTGGCCGTGACACGCTGTTCTTTCACCTGGCACACTGCCTTTGTGCTCTTGTCTGAATTTCTCACTATATGGGCCTTAATCTGACAGCTATGGCTCAATCTTGATGCTTCATCGTCCTACACAAAGCAAACTGTCAATGGACCGTTCTGTGGGTTGCTCACCCACTTGGCAAGAAAGGGGATGAAACAGGGCTTTGGTGAGAGATCAAGTAGAGTTTCTCTCATGTGAGTACAAGTCCACGCTTTTCCCTTGACTGATTAAACAGAAATAGTAAGCTGTGAATGCATTTAAAAATGCAACATGATAAGTTAGTAGTTTAATGAAAATGAATTGACTTAAAAAGACCTTGTGCTCTATGCTGTCTGAGCCTATAGCAAAGACAGGATAACAAAATATAAATAGAAAAACAAGTGACCAGACTAGATTTCTTTAAGAAAATTTAGATAATATATGTATTAACTAAGAATGGTTAGCAAAGGCCAAGAGTTCTCAGCACATCTGAAAATCTCTTTAAACCTAAACCAAATGCTCAGAATGATTAATTTGCTGCTACCCTAGATATGGCTAAATTATTATTATTATTATTTTGATGAGAACAGTTTTTGCCAAAACCCCCATATTTTTGATGTATCCGAAACCATCTTACAAAGATAACTGTATTTTGTGAATAATTTTTTTAGGTTTTTTTATAAGAGCTGGAATATTTTCAGTTTATTATTTTTAAATAAAAATTGACTTCCCACTCAAAATTTGGCCTACAAAAAAGCATGAAACTGCTTTGAAAAAAAGGAGTAAGGCATTTTGATCCATAATGATTTTATTTTTTATTGTTTTGCAGAGAAAAACTTCTTTCTGTTGACCTGAATGATTTGCCTTCCAATCTGAGTTTACATTATATACTGAACTCAATTACTAACATAGTTGCAGCAAAAGACAAAAGCAGGTTCTTTAGATAATGATGGTTTCCAATAATGCATGCAACTCATGCCTGTTTGTGCAGAGGGAAAGCAATACATTTCCACACCATCTCATTTGTTTTCTGCTGAAAACTTTCCAGGTCTTATGAAGTCAGATACTAATACTATGAATAGCAATGTACTGCTTCAGTGGTGCCCCTGATTCCATAATTTGTCCATAATTGCTTATGCTTCAGCCTTATATATCCTACCTTAAGTATCACTTTTGCCTTACTAGGCCATTTGTGGTTAACAAATATTCCAAACGAAACAGGAATTACAAGAGCTACCAGAGAAATTCCTGTAAAAAAAAGGAGAGAAGTTAAGGCCAGTTATGGTGCAGAAGCTCACAACAGGACAGACACCAAGTTGAGTGACTGTGGGCATGGAGCCCACAGGGAATGTTTCTGGTGTGCACACCCCGGAGCATGCACGCTCGCTCTACCCGCACCTGCCCGTTTGCTTTTCTATAGACTCTGTTATCTTTGGCAGCCTGTTGAAGTAATTGCCATTCTGCTGAGCTACATGCTCATTCACCTGCATCAGAAAGGCAGACAGAAATTTGAGTGTGCTAATCATCACTATCCTGTGATGTGAGTAGCTATATTAAATGTTCATTTTGTCTGCAGGTGTTTTGCTACTGTACCGTATCAGCAACTGGTTTAGAGCTTCTTTTGTTTTGGCCTTCCCCCTCCAGTATTTATTTTGAAAGCACGAGCAATGTATGTGATTTTTGTTTTTCCCCAAGGACAATGGGAAGTGAAGTTGAAGAATGTGAAAGTGATTCTGCTGGTTTTTAAGATTAGCACAACATGGAACTGCACTTGATAAGCACTAGGGCCACAGCTCTGCAAAGCACTGGAGCATGTATTTCTAAATACCTTAACTATTTTCTCTTTGTAGCTGGATGAGATTTTTGACAGGAAGTCAAATGAAGCCACTCCTGGCAGTGTAGATTGCAGGTTTTCAAAGAGACTCAGCAGTTTTAATCACTTGCTTAATTACCCACGTGTGCTTAAGTATTTTGCCAGATTATGGCCTCAGCATTTAGCACTTTGCAGGATCGTGTCTTAAAGCTGCTACAAACACTTTCATTCAGGAGAAGCAGCCATCCCTATATTAACTATTCTATATTCTTATCCCAGTACCACACAGAGTGGAAAGAAAAACATGCACAATCTTGTCATAATTATCTGTACAATATTTATAATGGCTTCAAGTCTTTGGCAGAGCTGTGGACGATGTGAAATGATTTTTGGTACCTAATGCCCATGGTGGTTATTAAAATGTAGAAAGAGGAATATTTTTAAAAATCTGAGGTAATTTCTCCCTGACTGCAGGATAATGGTATACAGGTGGTTGTCACTAAAGGGAGGATAGACAGAAGGGAAAGTGCTGGTTCACTGGACTCACCAATGCTGTCATAGGGGAGTACAATTGCATCAGAATCAGTCCACATCTTGGTGTAAATAAAGAGGCAAAGTGGCATCATTCCCATTGCAAGCAGCGTGGAACAAGTTGTCATGCTGATGCTGCAAAGAAATTGGTTACAGTGACTGTTCATCTCATGCTAGCCCATGGTTTTTCTCATTTTCTTATTACCATTTCACACCTTGTGAAAGGTTGTGCAAGAAATATTGCTAGGTACTGACAATTTATCCTGTTTATCAGGTTAGAGAAAACCTAAATGAAAGGAATGGCTTCTGCTGAAAAGAAAAACCACGAAATATCAAGGTGTTCTGCAGCCACAGAACCATAACTTTTGGTACAATGAGGCAGTCAGACAGGTGGCCAGCGGGAAGGTCTGTTGGCAAGTCTGTCTGCATTCTGCCTGTCCGGCTGGTTTCAGAGAGGATGACAATCTGCACAGGCAACAGGGGCAGAGATGGACATCAAATGGAGCTTTCCATTATAACAGCAGTTCTAGACTGTTAAAATTTCACTCTGAACTCAACAGCATAGAAATCCATTTCATTGTCTAGGACGTGTGATGTAATGAAATTCCCTTTTCTGGCTTGTTTTGCTCTAGGCCAAAGAGTAGGTGCTAAGAATTGCTCAGTGAGGCTTAGCATAAGTATTGTTGCTGCATGTTGCAAAGATATTTCTGGTTCTCTGTTGTACAAAAAGATGCATTCTGCTACAGGAATGAAGAAAAAGACATTTTAAATAAGGAGGAAACTCTGAGAATTACAGTAGAATGGATAAAATTATGCCTACAAATCTCATTCTTCTGATATAAAAATACTGAGAGATGGTTCTAGTTAAGAGAGTTTGGAAGCTTTCTTACGATCCTCACTTCCGATTTCTCTTTTTTGTTGCTTGTCCTCAGAAAAGGGACTACTGGTCCTGGCCCACAAACTGAGCAGATCCAGAGAAATCTAGAAAAATTAATGCAGAAGCCACAGGAATATCTGCATTAATTTTGGTTTCTGTCACTCTCTGCCTTAGAGTCATTGTATAGGATTTTGCAGGAGCCTCTGGCAAAAGAATTCCTGTAGAAGACTCCTACAGAGAAAAAGGGTCACAGGTTACAATTAAGGTTTGATGAAGTCCCAAATGGATAAAACCTCTCATGATCCATACCTCTCTATTTCCTGTATCTTTATACTGTCCCTGAACATACATCCTTCTCCAAAATATGGCCATCTTCTAACCCCAGTCCCTGTTTCCACAGAAGCAGTTGTTTTTATGAAATATCAAGAGATGTCTCCGTGGGGAAACATTAAAGAATATCAGCTGGGTTTTTTGATTTACTAAGAAAGGTATGAAGCATCATGCTTCACCTGACCGTGCTTATAATGCTAATTATAAAACTAATTCCTGCTCTAACTTGTGGTCTATTTGCACAGAGAGGTGTTGAAGCAGAACTATAGACAATGACCATGGGTTGTAATGTACAATCATAAAATATTACAGTTAAAACAAAAACATTGTCTGATATGATGAGCAGGTTTCTATAATACTGTGGTGGTTCCAGAAACCAGCCACACAACTTCTAATGTTACTCTTCTATTGAGAAGATGCTTGCCTTGACAACCTCCTGTATCCTGTGGTCCCTTCATCTTTGTTGCAAAGGTATTGACCAAAAGCCTTTGACTTCTTACGGTAAAGGTCTTTATCTGAAGAATAACCTTTTAAAGGCATTTTCAATTAACTTCACCCTCTGACATCATCACAGCATAGAAATCCTGTTCATGTTTATAGAACTATAAATTTGCATTTTTACCATTGATTTCAGTGGTGCAACTCTGAACACACAGAGCTGACCAAGCATAGTTTAGCTCAGTTTATTCTTCCAAGGAGAGATTAGAAAAAAATTTCAGACTTGTACTCAATATCTTCCCATCTGTGGTTTCTTAGAACTGTATTAATTGAAAATAAGTGTCTTACAGTTCTTAGTATCATAGCTCTTTCCTCTACAGTGAGGAAGTCAATGATTAGCAGAGCTGACCTCATTCATAATTTGAAAGCTGTTTTTACATTAACACCTGTATGTGACAGAAAAGTTCACTCTTTTCAAAGGATGGAAAAAATGTCATATTAAAGCTACAAATATTAGGATTCTTAGACGGCTCATTTTTAAAGGCTCTTAATGAATCCTCTATGGAATTTGTGTCAAGTGTAGTGTTCATTCCTCCTGTGTGTTTGCTGTCCTAGGCCATGTCAGGTGCCTTACACATCTGTTTCTGAGTTCATAGCACTTTGTCGTTGAGACCATCACACTTTGCCACAAAGGAGGGTTTTTCATTGCCTCCCAATATGCGGGACTGCCTTAAGTAGTGGTTTCTAGCCTGTAACATATTCCCTCAGTTTGAAGACTCTGCATAAGTTTCCAGGAGCAGAAAGAATTGTCACAAGTGATGTTCACTAAAGCTAGTTCCCAAAGAGAAAATAAATGCCTGCCTTTTCACTGTATAGAACACAAAAGGAGGGAAAATATTTTTCCACAGGAGCTCTTTTTCAAGAAACATTACTTCAAGAACAATTGCACAGCCAATATCTTGTGCAGAGGATTTTGATACTAAAATCCTACGTGGGGTTTTTTTTAGAACTCAGGATCTTGGGAGAAAGAAAAGTAATTCTAACTTGGGCAAAGTTTTCACAATGTATGTTATCTTAATTGTCTTCATAAACTATATTTGCTCCAGGATCTGAAGTTTTACAATAAAGATATTTCTAATGTACACAGTTCTGTCGTGATAGTTTCCTCACAAATTTCCAATGAACCAAGGATACTTGCTATTCTGCTTATATTTACTGCGATTACGGTAACTAACCTTCTTTACAAGGAGAAACCACCATGCGTGTGCCAGGAAGCTAAGAAAAACATCAGACAGATCAAACAGTCCTTTTCAATGTAAAATTTACCATGTAAAGAACCACATGAAGTACTTAGAGAATGGCTGCTCTTACCTTAGGTCCATGTCTCCATCCACCCAGTAGGCGATGACATTCGAGGCTGTGCCCCCTGGACAGCATCCCATGATCAGCACCACGACAGCTTGAATAGGAAGGACGTTAAAGGCCAAAGAGAGCAAGAAGGCTGTGAGAGGCATAATTCCAAACTGGCAAAGGAAACCCACAAATATACCCCAGGGTCTTTTTATGTGGCCCAAGAAATTCTTAATTTCCACATTGCAGCCCATGGAGAACATCACCAAGGCCAGCATGATTGTTAGAACAGTACTTAAAACTACGCTCAAAGTTTGATTAAAATTATCTTCTGGTAATACGCAAGATGTGCCATCACAAATAGTAGCATTTGCTGGACAAGCCGTGGAGTTTTCTGCCAAATAGCCAGCATTAAATTGCTGGGAAAGAAAGTTTGTCTGCATTTTGAAACACAGAACTGCTCAGTACATCCGTGGTAAACTTTCAAGCCTGTGTAAATGGCTGTTGGTCAGTGACTTCTTTTAAATGATCCAGGAAGCAATAAAGTGCAATAAATGCCTGAAAACTCTTACTACTCTTGAAGGGTTTGGCAAAGTGCTGATTCATATAGTTATAAAAGTTGCACTTGGTGGGTACAGTGACAATTAATCATTTATTCATATGATAATGAGGAATCCCACATCAAGAGAATAGCTGTGTTAATATTTAAGGGTGTAAAGGAGGCTTGTAGTGCTGCTGAGCCCATGAAATGAGAACCACAGGAGGAAGAGACAGTTAGGCTTCATTCTTTGAATTTCTTGCATGCCTTTGGGAGACTTGCTCACGCATGCAATGCCGCTGACAGTACGGGGGTCTGTGTGGTGAGTAACTGAGACACGAGAAACCAAGAGCAGAAGTCCTGAGATATTATTTGAAGCTGCAACTGTTGCTAATGGATGCAGCATTCAGCATAACACACAGGCTGATTTGAATGATGTGGAATCTTTGTTTCTGGAAGCACGGAGATTCACCATCCTCCTGGCACCTTCTGCCAGGCACAGCTGGAGCAGTCAGACTTTGATCCATCTTGGAATGGAAGTGGTGGACAGTGAGAGGAGCAGTGTGGGGTGGCAAGGGCAGAGGAGCAGGGAGATATATTCGCTGAGCCAAGTGTGGGGAGCAGAGAGCAGGGCAGTGAGGCTGGCATGCTACTGTGGAGCCATGGCACCCAGCTAGTCGACCACATCCCCTTCCCTGCCGTGACACGCTCAGATTCCACACCAGGGGTGACAGTGCAGGTCACTTTTTTTTTGCCTGGTGTAGCACAAAGGTTGTGGCACAAAGCCACACCTGGTGTGGCTTGTGGTTCTCTGTCATCCCCATGGCTCTAAAGAAATCTCAAGTTTTGAAAAACTTTTAAAGATTTGCCCCTCAGGCTTCCTTGAAAATCTGGAAATTTGGATGATTTTCAGAGGAAGAATATTAATGATTCTTTGCCTGGGGCCAAGCTTTGTGGCAGAAGCATCTTCAAGTGTATATCTTAGACAAAAATCAAGCCTGAAACTAAAGTGCAATTGATGCCCCCCAATAATCTTTATTTTTCAACACAGAAATATTTTTTACTAGGGTAGCGTGCTAATCTGTAATTATCTTCGGCAAGCAAGACTCTCACTGGAAGCCTCTGCACTTTGTGCCTAACATCAGTGTGTGAAATGATAGGAGTTGCTCTTTTTTTTTCACTTTAAACCTTGAATCGTGTAGGGGGAACTGACTGCATTAGAAAGGATTTCCCAGCATGCTCAGATGGCACCTGCTTCTTTACAAAGGGGTCAGCTAAATGGCTGTGTCTCCTAAGTCACTGTTGGGTGCCTGATGGGATAATGTCAGAGTAGCTTTATCCTCCCAGGCAGCTGGCAGCTCCTACCCTGTGATTAGTGCCACATCTGTGTGACTAGGATATGTCTAACAGAACAACAAGTAAGGTAATAAGGAGTAGATGAAAGGAAAAGAAGGCTACAAGATCTTGGTTTGGCAGAAAAACTTACTCTCCTTTTTATGCTTGCTTTCAAGCAGAATGTTTTAGGAGCTTTTACTTTTCAATCCAAATCTTTTAAAGGGCTAGTAAGGTTTCAAAAGCCATGTTAATAATGCTGTATTAATATTTTCTATAAAACCTCTATCAGAGTCTTGATTTGCACTTGAACTTGCTTCTTGTTGAAACCAAAATTTTTTACTAGTGTCTTGAAATCTCCAACAAGCCTCAGGGCTGGGGGCGACTTTCCGAGTCCTGTAAATGTCTGGTATGCTGTGGAAACCCAGAGTGAGTAGTTTGGGAGAGGAGGTGAAGCTGGGAGTGGCTGTTTCTCAGCAGAGCCTCATGCAGGGCCTTGTTTTTACCTCCTTCCTCTCCTTGCAGACCCTTTGTCTGAGCAGTGTAGGGGTGCTTGATGCTCTACCCCCAAAAACAGCACAGATGAAATGTCCTTGGTTTTGGTCTCCAGCCTCCACCAAGGGACTAGAGTGTCCAGCTGTCATTTTGGAGTTTGATTTTTGGAAACAGTTTGTAAGGGCAGACCTTCACACTCAGGTTTCGTGCTCAGCTGAGGACAAACGGGACGTCAGCTGCTCACCAAGATGGCATTGGGGTCAGAAAGTTGTGTAAAATTAACCTGTACATAGTGCTAGATTTGCCTTTGTTTTTTTCCCTCTATTTTAAAAGGGACAGTTGGAAGTCATTATTTCAGCAGCTAGCTGTATAAAACCTTAGATCACAAAAATGTTGTCTGGAAACAGAAGACAGCCCTTCTGAATTCAACTTATTATTAGGCTGACATTGCCACAATATAGCACAGATGGGAATATTTGTATCAAGAAGTCCTTGTGTGTTGTTAGGGAACTAAAACCTTATCCAAGACATTGAAATATTTACAGGCACAGTTAAAAACCTTGGCATGTTGCAGGAGGTACAGTATTATTGAGTAGGCAGGTGGGTCTCTCAGGAGTGCTGGATTTCAAACATTCCTCTAAGTCTGTTTTGGTTTTCAAAATGTGCTTCTGGGATTTAATCCATTTGCAGGCTAGCGGGAGACATCCTCAAGGAAAGCAGCAATTCAGAGATGGTTTTCAGAGATTCTTAGCTGTATGCCTTCTGTTTCACTGCCTGTTTTCCACTCAAGTTATGGAGCTTAACTGGTGAGATGGACTATGTACTGCTTTGTGAACTCAGCTGGCATCTTTTGCCTGTACATGTTGCACATGTTAGTCAGGGTGATTTTAAGTATTTGCCATTAACATTCAGAGAAGGAAGGAGCAGTGCAGTGAACTTGGTGGCATTTTGGTGATGATTAACATGCCCAGACTGATTCTTGACACTGTCAGCATACATCAAAAATGAAAAAATCTCTGCTTAAATAGAGAAATACCAACCTAACTGTATATTTGCATCCTGAACAGCAATACTCTGATTTGTCTTCTTGAATTTTTGCGGTGATGAGGCTACCGGCTTATTCAAGTTAGTTTAGTGTCACTTCAGCAAACAAATCCAGGCAGGTAGAACTTGTAAGGATCTGTCCCTGTGCCGCCAATTACATAATTGATTTATCCATTAACTCAGGCAGTTATAAAACAAGAATAGCAGTAAGTGGATACAGAGCCCTACACTGGGAGAGACAATTTAACAGTTTTGTCTTTTATGGCTGTCTGGTGCTTATTTCTGTGATGTTTCTCTTAATGAGACTTATGAATCTTCCCTGTCCGCTTAATTCAGACTCTGAGATGTTTCTTAGTGTATTTATGTCTTGGTCAGAAGAATCTTTTCTTTCAGATAATTGATTACCTAAAGTCAATTACCTGCTTTTTACCACCATCTTTAAAAGAGAGACAGCAGCTGTACCTAGTATTGGTGACCTTGTTTATAACTTTAAACTTTAGTATAACTATAGATGGAAGATTTTGCTCATTTGTTAAAAGCTTTACTACATTGGAAGCTTATAGAAGGCATTAAGAAAATAAAATTTCCACACAATAGCAGGAGAGAAACTGATGACATTAAAATACATCTAGCTCGGAATAGCTTCCTAAAGAACACCAAAAAGTCATCTGCAAAGCTAACTTACAAAATCTGTACATTTACATTTTTACATTTCACTGACTGGTGCAGACATCTGCACTCTGCCTGTTAGATTCTTGAGCTGAGTTTCAGATTAAATATTGGGGGCACAGGTGTTGAATTCAGCTGGGAAAAAAAGCCTGATGTGTTACATACTTGGATTACAGGCAAATTTATCTGGCTGGTGTGCTGATTCCGAGAGATGCACCTTACAATCATGGCTGAGTTCCTGCACAGAATAAGTGATTGGCTGGAGATATAGGGTTCTGCTACAATTTGACAGAGCTCTAATTATTGTGCAAGGAGAAATCCATAATGCTTTTGCATTTTTTAATGCAATTCAGGCTTGCCAATCCAAATCATGTTTCAGTGTACCCATCTTAAGTAGCCAAATGGGAGCGTTTTCAGTAGAACATAACAAAAGTGCATCGTTACTACACAAATGCATGCAAGAGAATGCAAAGGCCTTAGACTTCAAAGAAGTTTGCTCTTTTCTGATAGGTGTATGAGGGGAAATCTGCATTTCACATGTTCAGCAAGGACTGTCTGCTGTAAGACAAACAGCAACAGTCTGCCAAAAGCATAAGGTAGCCTTTTGACTGCCAAACTGTAAGAGTGACTTCTGACATTGATTAAAAAGATGAAAGTTAGATAATTTCATAACAAATCAAAGAAATGAGTCATGCTACCAACTATAAAAGTGTAAGTTTTTGAATGATTCTATTGGATTGGAATCCCTTAGTAAAAGCATGTTTTCACGTTCCTCAACAAGGATTGGCTTTGGTCTTCGAGGGCTAACACCCCACACAAATATTTTGGTACCTTTACCTGTCCTTTTAAAGTTGTAATTTTAATTAGTAGTAAGGCTTAATTGGGCTAAGTGGCCAAAAAAAAATAGATGTCTAAATTCTAGCTCAAAGGTCTGATTGATTTTAAGTCCACAAGGTTAAAGAAAAAGAAAATTGTTATAGGAATTTTATTTCCTTGGAAACAAAATTGGCTCTGCTAATATTCATCAGAAGGGGAAATCATATATACAGTTTCTTCTTTGTTGTTGTGTCAGTTTATGACATTTAACTCCTGACAAGTAGTAGGAAACCAGTGTTTTTGCCTGCAGTTCCAATGGCCTTTCCCACCATTGTCCAAGTCTGGAACCTGGCTGCACCTTTTAAAATTTTCATTTGGATAATTGATAAATTAATTTGATATTTTGTCTTTGAACTAATAAGAAAATCACTTAATTTTTCTCTCTATTACTTTGAGAGATAAAGGCAGAGCAGAGAAAGCAGAGAATTACAGTAGAATATGATTGATAATAAGTGAATAATGATCATGAATTAATTCACCTCTCAGTGGATGGGACGTGGCTTATGAAGGAATAAAGCATGACAGAAGGAGATCAGTAGATCAAAGCATCTGGTGCTGGGGACTTAAAAATTTCCCTGAATGTAATCTGGGTATTTTACTTCAGCATGGTTTAGTCTGGTCCCTGATTTAGGTGTCCCTATCCTGTGTACTTTGAAATGGTCTGAAAGATCAATCATGGGTATGAACTCATACATCCCTAGTATTGGAGCACATCTGTAAATGTGCAGTGGGCTTTTTGGCTTAGTTATAAACCATTAAAGAAAACCAGTTAGCACTCACCAAAATCTCTCTGCTAAACAACCTGGCACATAGTAAATAGGAAAAGTTTGGGGATTTATTTCAACATTGCTCTAGTGCGTCAGACCAAAACTACAAAGGGGATGCAGCCTTAGGTTATCCGTGTCATCTGCACTGGGCTGGTTGATGGGCAATGGGCTGTGAGAGTTGTGTGTCCTGCAGGGACATGGCTGGGCGGAATATCCTAAGGGCATCAAAAGTAGCATTAGATACCTACATTTAACAGCTGAGTCCCAGCCTGGATAGCTGTGCTGAAGAATTGTGAATTGTGCCCTGACGTTCCTGATCTCTGCTGAGAATAAATTAAGGCTCATGTGAACAGCTCTGAATCAGACAGCTACACTGGAGATGTTGAGAGCCAGGTTTTATAGAGCACATCCTTTAATGAACACAAAACCAAGAAATTTGAGGAGAAGAAATGTTACTGAGTTCCTGCTTTTAGTCTGCCCAGGAATTTGAACAGGAACAGAAAGTCAAGAGGCTGGAATTGCTTCAGGTAAACACTGAGCAGCACTTCTGGGAATGAGAAAAAGAAGTAAAGGAGAGGAAATTTTTTTCCACAAACCCTGTTTGCTCATGACCTCTCTCTATCCTAGTCAATATTTGATTATGCCACATTAATTGTGTGGGCTGGCTGAGGGAGTGCTGGCCTGGAGCAGCCTGCTGGCTGTGCTCAGAGAATTTTGCAGATGGTTTGTCTGGGACCCGATTGATGCACACACAGGTCCCTCTGGGCAGAAATGGCAATTTTAAGTCTGCTACCCTTTCAGCTTGCATCAGTTTTTTAACCAGAGGGTGAAAAAAAAAGAGCAGAGATGCCAGACACAGTTTCTGCATGCTCCTGCACCTTGGCTGTGCTTTTTGCCTCTTGGTAATGTCGGGAGCTGGGGCAGAGTCAGGCGTAAATGGCAGCTCGAAGAAAGCCTGAGGATCTCATCTGGCATCAGGCTCCTGCAGTGGCAACCTGTTAGTACAGGACCCACAGCTCTTCTTGAAACATGCACTCTTGCTAGTGCAGATGTCTGCTCTGAAAATGCTTATCAGAATTATTTCAATCAGTTCTGTTCTGAAATTATTTCCATGGAAATATAATCTTCGTCTGGTTGCTTTCATGTCCAACACAGCTGAATATCTCCTATTTGGAGTGTAATAAATCAGAAAGGTGTATTGATTTCATCTTTACAAGAAAAGCAATTTATATATGAATATGTAAAAATGAACACATATAAACCACTGCATATATACATTTATATATAAAGCATATGCAACACTAAAAAAATTATTAAATATGGGTGTGGAGGTGGTTTGGCATTTCTGGTGAGAGAGCACCTGTGCTTTCTGAGAATTTCCATGTAAATGAAGTGACTCTTCTAAAAACTTTCTTAACCTCCTTCAGCAAATTACAACATACTTAAGAAATTACATTTTTTTTCTGCTGCTGAAATAAGTATAGGAAATATTAGATTTTTGTACATCAAGATCTTCTGTAGCTATTTCAGTAATATCTATTTCCTCTTCATGAGGATTTTGTGATCAGTCAAAAACCTGTTGACCTACTGCAAAGTAGCATTAACTAGGAAAAAAACCCACGTCATTTTGAATGCTTTATCAGAAACGTGGACAAGTAATCTCTAAATTTTGTTTTAGTGTTCTTGATTTTTGCATGACTCAGTTTGCAAATTTAAATATATGATTATTTACATACATAGTGTTCCAGTTCAAAATGTTTGAAACACCTTTGAGTGTTTCTAAAAGATCCAGGTATTAATTGGAGGAAATTGTTTTCTTTGCCTTCTGATTCCTGGACACTTAGACTATGCTTAATGCTGGTTATGAACTCTCTTTTGTGAGTTTTAGAAATGCTCTTAAAATGAGAATTTGAATGCTCATGCATAGAAAAAGACATCACTGTGGGACTTCAATGAAATCAATAAGTTGGTGAAAAAATCCAGTTATCTGTTCACAGTAGTATCTCTAAAAAGCATTCAAATGAGTTTTAAACAAGAGTGCATGGGCACAAAATACTAATGTAGACATGGCTTTTGCAACAGTCAGGAATATAAAATTGATGAGTGGTACTCATTATAAAAAAATGGGACAGCACCATACCAATGTATTAAAATATAAAAAATTTATTAACCCTTTTTAAAAGTAGTTCATGTACTTTATATCAAATGACAAAGTTATGGTCCAAAATTTTCATCTGCATCTCTAAATGTGTGGGCTCAACTTTCTCACCCTTTTTTTCCCCTTTTTTTTGCCAATGTGACCTGGAGGTATCTTGCAGTAGAAATCAAAATATTGAAAAAAAGTGGACTTAAGAGTACAAGGTAGATCCTTGGAGACTTAGTAATACCATTAGTGGACAAGCTGAAATAAAAAAGCAAGTCCAATTTAGGCACGCAGCCTGCTGAAGTCCATTTCCATTATAAAATATTTCTCAGATGTACATATTTTTTTAAATAGGAAAAATCCCTCTACAGTAAATGAAAGCAAAAAGTCTACATTTTTTAGGTCACTCAAGAATATAGCTAGGAAAAAAAAAAGGAGAAACTCAGGTTTAGTACCAGCATCTGAAACAACTCCTTTTATTTTTCCTCTCTGCAGAACAGCTGTTATTTCTTTTGTGTAGAGGAACACCTCTGGTCAGATGGCCTCTTTATGCATCTAATGTGTGTGTCTTCCCTGGAGGAGATGTCCTCCTCTAGTCCCTCCGCAGGGACGCAGGTTCAAGGCCAGGCATGGGTGGTGCTTTTTGAGGGTACTACAGTCTGCAGTGAGGACGGGGACCAGACTGTGCTCTGACCAGGACAGTAATGAGCTCACTAAAGTAACTCACAAATCTCACAGCTCAAAGCTTTCTTTGGCTGACTTTCTGCATGTACTATTTGTTAGCTGCACATCGACCTTGAGATTTGATATATGCTGAGCATGTGGGGGAGATAGACCTTTATCTCTTTAACTTGCCTTATCTTTGGGATCTAACTCCTCCTTTGATCACTAGCAAGAATGAAGAATACTTGTTATTAGTTTTATAGATTTCTGGAAAGAAATCTTTTAAAAGCAGTCTCTGAAGTAGGAGGTAGATAATGTTTGTACACACTTCAGGGGAAAAATGTTTCTGTCTGAATGATAGCACCTATGTTCAGCTAAGCCTGGGTAAGACAGAGACCATGACATGCCAAATAATAGACTTGCTAGCAACAGCATTACGTGAAAATTGAGGAATATTTATTTAATTGAAAGATAAAATACACTCTGGTACAGAAGCCTCCTTTCTTCACATCCAGCATGTCATCAGCAGTTCTTATACAATATTTATTGTCTCCTGATTCTGTGACTGAGCGAATGAGTAATCTGAAGGTCTCCTTTTGTTTTCAGGGCTGCTTGCACTTGTGTTATCAGCACTGAACACACCTGAGTAAATGGGGCTTGCTGAGATGTTTGATAGGCAGAACTTTCCAGGAATCCAATGGTGCTACTGCTGTCCTCTGTGATTGCCCTTGGTGGGACAATAGTGACAAAGACATACAGACAATGATTAATGCCTCATCCCCTGAGCCCTTTTTCCCTCTGAAGTCCCTTGCTGTCTCTGGGCCAGGATATTTTTGCATAGTGGAGAGAGAGGGGACAAGATAGGAAGGAATGACTTTACATCTGAATGAGAAGTTTTCTCTTTCTGTCTCCCAGAAATGAGACTCCCCTAAGTAGCTGCAGCTTCACACATATTTAACTGAGCTCCCAAGAACTGCTTGCCAGCCAGGGAGCTCTCTGAGCCAGAGGCTGGCTGTTCTCTACAGGCTTTTCAGTTCATTACTGCAAACTACATAAGGAGGAGAACTTAAGCTTTGGGTTTAGTCAGTTTAATGAGAAACATGGCAATTCATCTTATCCTTTACCTTTTTTTTTTTTAATTTTTTTTTTTTTTACTCTTTTTTCATGGAAGGGAAACCTCTGGTATTGGCAACAATGTGCTGTAAGTGCAGTGGGTAAGACCCAACTAGGGCCAAGGGGCTACCAGTGAAACCATGTTGGTGAAATTAAACTGATCAGGAGAAGGTAATTGCAGAAGGGTTTTCCCGAGAGATGAGGAAGCTTTCCTTCTTAGGCTTGAGGAATAGCATAAATAATGAGAAAGATAAGTGAATTGATTATGCCCAGAATTTCATTTTTTAAAGGCTTTTTGCCCTACACAAGTAACAGAAAAAATTTTTAAGTAAAAAAATCTGATTCAGTCAGCTATTTCTTCTGGCTTGAGACTGCCTTTTCCAGCCCAGACTTTAGTAGGAACAGCCAGTTCATACCACATTCATTAATTCTTCAGCAGTTCAACTTAAATGCATATGTCTATCCATGCTGTCATTATTCAGGAATATGTCTCCAGGGAGAGTGATTTTTACCTCAGGTTGAAGAATGGAGCATACTGAAAAGCTGTCTATTAGCTTGTCATTATCCATACCTTCTGATGCTTAGTGCTTGCTCACGTTTTACTCAGACCCTTGAAGCCTCTGTGTTTTTCTGATTTCTGCAGTAACACTAGATCTTTTTACAAATTTCAGACTTGCTGCTCTATTACTTTTTCCAAATTGCTGTTAAACTTTCAGAACTGTGATGGCCTTGTGCCTTCAACCTAGCCTGATTAGCGTACAAGCAATTAAAGAAATAGACTTTAAATTCCTCAGAAAGTTACATGGAGCGTATGGAAGGGCAATAACTGAGGAGAGCTGTTAATGATCTACTACCCAGTTCAGCCTGAACCACGGGTATCCTCAGCCTTTCCCTGTGTGAGAAACTACTTAGACCAAAGCTCTGCAAGGAACTTATACAGAGAGTGGAAACATTCACAAACTAGGAGATGAAAATAAAAAAACATTTGTTAATATATTGGCACAGTCAAACTTAGGAGACTCAGACTTAATCTCCGAAATTGTAGGTAAGGATAAGTAAACAGCATTCCCATAGGTAATTATCCATTACCTATTTCAAAACTCAGCAATAGAATACTTAATTACTTCTAAGGTAGGGCAAGCTCACTTATTTGGCTTTTAAAAATGTATTTATTATTATTGGCCCCTGTAATCACTGTAAGTGGCGCAAATGTCCTGACTAAATGATGTTTGAATTAAGCTCCATGACGTCTGCAACAGCCCATCAAACCTAAAGGTGCAGCTGATTACCAGAAATAGTTTGACATTTAGTTTTCACATTGAGCAATACTGGACAGCAAGAAGTGGAAATGCAGTGATCAAACAACACAGTGAAAGAGACACTGTTCAATCCTAAAGCCTTCTGGCTGTCCCAGAAGGCTTAGACCCTGGGGGGCATGTGGTAGGACTCTATATTTATCCAGATAAAGACTTCTAACATGTAGAAATTCTGGGTTTTAGTTTATCAACATCAAGTCTGTTGGTAAGAAGTGTTGGGCAGACATCCATAGGTATAACTTGCAGATAATGTTGCAGTCTTTAACGGGGTGTTCAACAATTTGTTAAATCCATATGGTGGTTGTCCATCTTCTGTGACCGAGATAACTAGGCTGGAAGTCTGGACCACTTGAACATATCAAATTTATCTCTTGTGGTAAGAGATGGGACAGTAAAAGCAGCCAACTGATCTTGTGATAAAATTTAGAAAGTTAGCAGCAGTAGGAAGGAAGACATTCTAAGAAATGCTTAGGCTGAAAAAGATAAACACTTCAGCAGCCTACTTTTACACTCACTTGTCATAAAAAGGTAACGGCAACATTATCTATGAGTTTATCTTGTTCCAAGTAGCTTCTTTGAATCTCCAAAGCAGCTCATGGGCCCAATGGCAGATTGAAACCACTGCTCTGTAGCAAAGTCGTCTGGGTCTTAAAGCACTTTACCTCCTGAGAGAATCACAAATCCACATTTTTGCAACTGTGGATGGTGTTGTTCAGGAAACAGATTAGTTCAAGACAACTACTTTACAAAGAAATGGAATTTGTAGAGGTAGAAAACATAACAGGAAGCTTGGCTGAGGCTTTTTTCATCTTGGAAAATTTGGTCACCCCAGGCAGTATGAAGGCATTTTGTGACTGGTGTCACTGAGTTGTGGAGGAGGAGAAGGAGACTAAGGAGATCTTATCCGGAGGCTGTTTGTTGCAACTTGTGTTACCAGCTTAGCTAAGCTAGTAGCTCTTGGTTTCTGTGGTCTGTCCAAGTGGGTGTTTACTCTTTTTATTTTTTTACTACTTTTGTCCCACTGATGTTATTTATGAACCTGACAGTCAGATAGTTAAGCACCTAGCAGTTATTTTTAATCCATGTGGAGTGCTGTTTTCCGTCTAGCTTCTGGTCTAGCTTCTGACACTTTCCCTTCCCATCTGATACAGCAAGAAGAGTCTGCCTATTCACCAGAGACTTCTAAATCATTGTGTCAATATTTTGGCTCAGGAAAGGGAGGAATGAGTAAAAGTGAATTTAACCGATCATGCTTTTTGGTTATTAAAAACCCCAACCCTTTTTCTCATGAGAAAAGATGGTTTTCTGGAAAATTAGGACCTTTTGGAACTGCTCATCCCACTACTCCACCTTCCACACCCCTCCAAGGTGTTCAGCAATGCATGAAGATGACACCTCCCATGGGAGCAGCAACAAGAATCCCTCGTCACCTGTGTTCTACAGCTTTGCAGAAGCTAGCTGGCTTTTTTGGCGTCACTTCAAATACCAAATCAGCATTTTTTTATGAAGGTAAAACTGTAATACTGTCTTGAATCCAAATAAAAAAATATCACTATTTTTTCCCACATTTTCCCCTGCTATATTACTGCTTTCTAGATTTCTGTCCTTTTGTTTTAGCTTCTGGTGAAGTCTAAAGTGTTAGAGAAACATGCTTATTCTGTGGACACTGAGATGAAAGAGGGATTCCTGAAGAATGTGTTTCAATTTAATTTCTGGCATTACTTTCTGCATACAATAATTTTGATTCCTAGTACTATGAAAAAAGTTTCAGGGAAATTATTCAGTATGGTTTTCAATTATGAACTCCATTATTTCTGCAGCAATATGCTAATTTTGTAAAATTTGATCGTAGCCAAACCTGCATAGTGGCTGGACACTTGATCTTGAATTTTGTTATGGTGTGAATTATGTTACAGATTTTTTTATTTTTCTTCTGTGTGATAGAGGAATGTGTGACTGTAAAAAATACTCCATTGATATTTTCTGTTCTTACAGTTCTTATTACTGAAGAATTAACATTATAGTCCTACACATTTACACCTGATTGCTCTCCTTACATAAAATTACTAAATTTAAGTGCTGAAGGACACATGAAAGGCAACTTAGTTTTATAGAAGGTAGAAGTTTTACTTTTTTGACTTCTATTCTATTATCCAACAATATGTTAAAAGCCTGTTGAACAATTGCTACTCATAACAAATAATGAAACCAGGATTGCTTTCAGAGGTAACAATTATGGTATAGATAACCAGTAGGAAAAAAAATCCATTTATTTGCAAAAGAAATCAAAAGCATAAAGCAACCTGGCATACAACAATTTAGATCTATTAACAATTCTGTCTGGCTCCAAGAAGCATCATAATTTTGGTAATGATGACAAAAAGAAAGACTAATGCAAGTTTATGTCAAATGCTCTCTGGAATTGCTGAATTGCTCTGTCCTTCTCAAAAACATAAGCCTAAGACCTCGCATGTGTATAAAATTTTGAAACAATCAATCATGGAAACAGCATCTGATTGCAGAAAACGTGATTTCAAAATCGATTTGTCATGCTCCTATATGGATTTAGTGCCTTCCTTGTTTTGACATTTCTCATTTGCTCAATGCAGGAGTGCTACTGTGATTTCTCTGTGTTGTGTTACAAATTAGAAGATTGGAATGAAAAACTTTTTTCTTTGTTTTTAATTTGTTTTGGATATGGAATTATTTGCTTACTTTTAATTTTTTTTCCTTATAGATTACTTTTGTGATGCCTTAGAATTATGCTGTCTGATTTCCACATAAAAATCATTTGTGACATCCAGCTCCCATCACAAAAAATCCTTGGGAATGGCTTTGGCAACATGATCATCTTTTAAGACCTGCTTGCTGAGAAGAAATAAACGGATGCTCCTTCTATTGTTAATTTTGACAAAGGAGAGGATTGGATTTTGCTGCAGCTTTGTGCAGTTACTACACTTAAAGACATGCTGATTTATGCCCCTTTTTAAAAGTACTTATTTGGTGAAAATTGCTTTATAACAAATGTGATCTGATTGCATGTTGTTTTGAGCAAGTTATGTAGTTTTGTCATAAGCCAGTGGTTATAATGTTCCTAGAAAGATTCAACTTTTATTTACTAATCAGCACAGATATTTCCTGCACGAATTTGAAACAGTGAACAATACTAATGTTGAACCTATCTGGTTTATACAGCTTAAGCCTCTAAATTTTTCCAACATTGATATCTAATGCAAGAAACTGAGACCTTCAAATTTTCCTTTTCTTCAAAAGTGTGTGGACATTGTTTGCTCCAACAGTTTTTGGTATGAGTTAAAATACATATATTTCTGCCTGGAAAGTTGTTTAATGCCTGTGACATTGCAATGCCTATGAATTATATTGAAATAGTTAGTAACCTTGCTTCCCATCAGCCATGAGGTGTGTCTGGCACTATTTCAAACAGAGATACCATATATGATCTGGGTCCACACTTTTGAGGAGGGTTTGCTAAAGATTGTTTAAATTTGGCACAGAAATAACCTAAATCTATGAAAAATTTTCACAACTTCCTATTTTTTTGTTTTATTTTGGCTTTATTTAATAGAAGTTAGTATGCTGAGAAGTCCTTGTTATTGTTGTTATTTATTGTAATTTAGAAATACCCAAATGAACACTCTTCTTTCCAGGTATCTTGTGAGGAATTTTGTGCAATCACTGTATGCTGACAAAAATTTTAAAACCCTCTCTCTGTGAAGGGGTGAGATAGGACTGAGAAACACTTCCACCTCCCAGTCTCTACTTTTCCTTCTGCTGTCATTCAGTTCAGTTTAGTAACACAGAGGCTTTCAGGGTTCCTTCCAGCTCACGCAACAGAGGGGTTCTGATGGAGCATATGCTTAGGAAATTAGTAAGGATGGCTTTAGTTTTGATTTTAGTTTTTCTTAGCTGCCCAAATGAATCAGCTAAATTTCTGAGTGAAGTGAAACTCCAAGCAATCTGTTTTGGACTCCATCCCAGGCAGACCTATTCAGCCATCCACTTAATTGCTAGTGCATCTTCATTTATGTACCTCTATTGATTTTAATCTCAGATGATTTATACAGTAGTATAAGCAGGTAACAAGCCAAAGCAATGGCATTTCACTGGAGATGAAGATGCCTATAAACTATCTTAATTAGTCAAAAATCTGCTCACATATACAAGGCTCTTGTTGCAGCTGTGTGTTTAAAGTTTATTCTTATGACTACTCTGCTAAACTTTTATTCTTTTTCTCACTACAGATTTACAGATTTTACTGTATTTTAAAAGTAAAGTACATTTCCATTTGACTCCAAGCTACCTCATGGCCTGCTGCCAGAGTTAGTTCCCTGATATTTGTTTTTCTTCTAACTGTTTGTTATTGTTAAACTTGTTCTTTAATGTACACAGAAATCGTTTGTCCTGAATTCAGATCTGGTGTGGTAAGGACCTTGACACAGTTGTGAGTGATGAGCCATCATTGGCTTAATTCATAAGCTCAGAGAAAAATTAATTGTTTCCAGAGTAAAATTCAGCTCACTTCTTTAGATCTTTAGTTCAGGATAAAACAAGTCCTAGACAGTGATTTTGCCTGAAAAAGGGTTTATTTGCTCCTGAGGTCTCTCTGTGACAGAGTTAAGACAGAGAATGCTCTTTGAAAGCCACAGCTGCTGTCTCCTTGACTACTGCCTGAATGTCCTGGAGCAGGATTAGACCTGAACTCAAATGTTCCTATAGATGTCTTTAGCACTCTTCAAACAGTTATTGAAAACAGCTTTAAAGTAATGTCTGAAATGGTACTTATGCTTGAATATTAACATAAGTAACACTGCAATCAAAACAAGGGAGATTAACATTGCACAGATGAGTTGTCTGTCCTAGAGGTGTCTAAGCAGTCCATTAACACAATACTTTGTGTTTTGTGACTTTGTTGCAAGAATTATGCAATCTAAAAGAAAAGTGCATATGAGAGAAATCATCCTTGTTTAATGGATCCCATCTTATTTTAATTTTCCACTTCAAATCACAATTAATACGTATTATTCACACCTTTTCATTTCTATGGTTATAGTATATTAAAGAAGAACAGATGCTTTGTGCAGGCTGACCAAGGTAAGGAAACAGACCATTGTTATTCATGTTTTTCAGCTCTCCTTCACTGTGAGCAAGAGTAGTATAACAGAAAGGACTCTCAGCTACTGAAAGCAAAGTGAGCAATTTTAGGAGATGGTTCACTGAGAGGATTTAACCACTTCTTTGTGCAGTTACACATGTGTCATACCAGACTGCTCATTCCAGGTAGTGGGAAGAGGAGACAGTGGATTCAGATGGCAAGCACCTCAGGAAAGCAAGGTCTCCTTTTAGATCACTTAGGCTAGAGATCTGTGGCTTAGTTACTGGTGTTCTATCTGTAACTGCACTGGTTACAGTCTACCGAAACCACACCTGGGATGAGTATGGGCTTAACTTGCACCCAATAAAGACCTTTGTAATAGAACTCGTTTGGGATAGAGTTTGTAATTTTAACTTATCTCACTTACGTAAAAGTGATTAGGAACTTAAATATGAGGTAATTTTTTAAATCAAGAATTGTATGAGCTATAATTTTTTTGGTGAAGAAAAGAAGCAGCATCACTTTTGTCTGCAGCTGCTCTTTGGTTTTGAAGGTTAGTCCTCACCACAGTCCAGCATGTGGGGAATAGCAAAGCTTGGCAAAAGAACTGGTATGATTCACTTGAACAAAATCAGCCTGTGGTCTTGGTTAGAGTTATCTCTAGAGTGAATTATTTCATATGAAGTATATATATATATATTTATATATGATGCATTCAGACTGTTAAAGTGAACAGAATCTACCTGGACAGAATGAAGCATATTCAAAGCTGGGCAACATTTTTCACAGAAGAACAGTAACACAATTTCTCCGATATACCATGGACAAATGCAAACATTTCTCTAATAATGTTGAAGAAAAATGAGAAGCTATCCAAGAAATACTGTAGGACTACATAAAATACCAAACCCATTTAACACTCAGGCTGAAAATATTAGAATCTTTTTTTTTTTCAGAATTGTGTGTAATGTAAAATTTGATATTGAATCTGTGGTGGAAGTAGAAATACGTTACAGTAAAGGTAGAAAAACAGAAGCGTTAGAAAAATATAAAACATGCAAAATCTCAATTTTTAATCTGCATTTCAAATTGAATTATATAAACCAAAATTACCCCTAACGCTCTATTAGCTCAATAAAGGTCATCCTATAGAATAGCTATATTAAATTGAAAATAATTATCATAAATCTTTGTTGTCAAAATGTACATATGGTCCACTGTGAAAATCAAATAAGCTACATTAAAATGTGTTGTGTAGACAATATATTACCTCCTTAGGTTTGAAAAAGTAATAGGCTGTTTTTTTATCTGATGTACAAGGGTCATCTTTAAGAGGCATAAATGTGGCTGAAAAGTCACAGAAGGGCTTTTAGGACATCTTTTGAAGGAATCTTTTAAAAGAAGGAAGGAAGGAAGGAAGGAAGGAAGGAAGGAAGGAAGGAAGGAAGGAAGGAAGGAAGGAAGGAAGGAATCAAGGAAGGAATCTTTTAGAAGTTAAGGTTTCAAGACAAACTGGAATTTCAGGGGAAAAAATGCAGATAGTGATGTATTCCCATAAGATGCTGTTTTTTTGTTCTCTTGTTTAGCACTGCACTGGGGCTTTCAGCTTCTCCAGTAATCTCTTTTGCTGTTCCATATACTATATATAGCTTTTGTCTTGCAATGATAAATGTCTTTTTGAAAGCACTCAAAATATTTCAACTGGCAATTAATTGTAGAAGTCACCCTTACTTTCTGAAGCTCTGACTTTTACTGCTAGAACAGGAATACAGCTAGTTCTCATATCCCAGATGAAGATATTGTAAGTGTAGATGAAAAATAGCACCTTCCTAACTAGCACCTTTTAGTTTAAACAGCTGAGATTTTGTGATCCTCCTCCAACTGCTTTCCAGACCTTTCCAGATCTATTTTGAAGCAGTTTTTCAATTTTATTAACTTACCTGTTGGGCTGTGCTCTCCTTTATCCCCTGGAAAGAGAAAGGTTACTCAGTGTATGATATGAATCACCATATGATATGAATGCCTCTGGACTGATTGAAGCGAATGCAGACTGCTAGTCTGTGATTAGATTTCAAAATGCTCCTCTAAACAGAATAGATTTTGATCTAGGGATGTACTTAATGCTTTGTTGAACTGATTTAAGCAATGCATGTGAACACAAGTTACTCCTTCCTTGTTGCTTTTTAAACTTGGATATAGATTTTCAAAAAAGAAAATAAAAGGAATCCAGTCTCTCGGTCTATATTAAAATGAAATTCAGCACTGTATAAAATAGGAAAGATGTTATTACTGTTTTCCCAAACACTCAGTGGCTCAGTGAAGCCCAACTTAATGGCTTAATGCAACCAATAAGGCTTTCCGTGAGCTCTTGAGCACATAACTCATCGGATCACTGCTGAAATCCCTATCCTACCAGCTTGACCTCATTATTTTGGACAGCACTGAGATTTCTCAGTCATTCCTGATGCTTCATAACATTAACACTATCATTTTTTGGTGAGAAACAGCTTGAAAAATACCTATTATTTGCCTGCTAGTGTGTTGCTGCTTGAAACTGCAGTAGCATGTAACTTATAGCCTTAACAGTGGTACTAAGTAATTTTAAGAAGAGTAGTTTAAAACCACCCCCATGCCATCTTTCAACTTTGCACCTAGCCTATTAATAAAAGAACAGTAGAGCTGGAGTCTGAGTACTGTAACATTGCTATTTTTAGCTCATGCTTAGCTCTGGTGTCCTCTGTGTGCGTTTATACAACATGTAATGTGAGGTCCTGGCCTGCGTTTAGGACTCAAGTGCAATGCAAATAAATACAGACTGTCTGTACAGCTAGTGTTAAGACTGTCCCTTCCACTAGTCAAACAAATTATTCTGAGGCTTGCAGAGAAAACCAGTCCAACAATCTCTGTGTATGTATTTACACCACACTCAAGGCCCTGGAGGTGGAGTGCGCAGTGAAAGGAGAATATACTCATTAGCGTCTAATGCATTGTTCAAGGTTATACACGGGATATAGAAGTTTAATGAGAACTTAATGGGACTTCTACTACTACTGATTAGGTGTATCTATCATTTTGAGGATGCCAGTAAAATTGCTTAACACTGTAAAGTTAAGGAAAAATGAATGCCCAGTATGTCACACCCTTCTGCCATTAATCACGTTCATTAGCTGCATTCCAGCGACAAGATTCTGACCCATTACCAGTGCAGTACTGGGAGGACCACTACCAGTGGCCTGCTAATTTGAACAGTGATTTATCACATTAACTGCTATGCCTGTTTTTGTTCTTTTTGTCATATATGGCTCGTAGATTAACCTAACTATGATAAAAGAGAGAGTCCAGGACTTCACTGCAAATTTATCACCCATGGTGCCTTGCTGAAAACCTAGTTCCAGAGGGAGAGAGGCAGAGAGGCTGAGATGACAGCTGGGGGGAGAAGCAACACCTTGCTGCTTTGTTTCAGAGGGACCGGAGAAGGTGGCTACTCCAGCAGAAGCTCTATATCTGTAGGAACCTGTCAGCTACTACATCCCAAAATGGAGTTTTGTCAAATCCTGATTTTTTTGGTCTCTTTTTAATACCTGACTGTTATCTTTTGGCTCATGGGGCACCCAGGAAGATATGACCAGTTAGCCCTGCTTTTACAATGGACTTTGTAAATGTAGGAATGGTATTTTTGATACGCTATGCATCAAGCTGACTTTTTCCAGTGTCTCGTAAACATTTTTCTTTGTCATGGGGAAAGAAAGTATCTCTAGTAAGGAAAATAACACATTAATGCTTGGGAATTTGAGCTGGGAGAACTAAGTCCAGAACATTGCTACTTTGACAAGACTTGCAAAGTGCTTCTTCTGGTGGAAGAGGAGCACTGACTTGTGAATGCTCTGCAGGAAATGTCTCCTGAAGGACACCTGATCTTGCTCAGGTACTTTTACCCTGTTGAGACATGGATTGTAACCATCAAATGGTCTTTTTTCTTTTTCTTGTTTTCCACTGTGCAAGAATATGTTTTTGTGTTTGATTTTTCTTATTAGAGAGGGAAACCCCACTAAATGTACATGCCTCACAAGAATATAGAGAAACATTCTAACTGTAGCTAATGAGCTTAATATATTTTAAACTAAATTATGAGTACAAAAGGACTGCAAATGCTGCTAGAGAAAAAAGAGAAAAAAGGAAAGTGTAACTCGTTCTTGCTCAAAATACACTTACATGTTTTTTGTTGCTCTGTTCTGTGACTCCTTCATAAATTTACAAATTTAAGTCTGAAAAGATTTGTTTACAGAGGAAGAGAGTGCTTGAATATTGAATATAAAAGATTTTTCATGTTTGATTGTAGCTCATTCAATCCTAGCTCATATATAACTTTTTTAGTTACTTGCTGAAGGCAGTTGCATAATTGTTCCTAGATTTTATTGAATTAAATTAGAAAACTATGTAATTTTATATAATTGACATGGATTTGCATGAAACATGATTTTCCTACTGGAAATTCTATGAATCATTGTAACTGTTAGATTAAGGCATATTAATTAATCACAATCTACATTCTAACAGTAAATATACAAGAATGAATGATGAGCTCATTATATTACAGTATTAATATTTATTTTTTATTAATGTCTTGCTGGCTTCATTTGACTCCAGTATTTGGTGTGGACCAGAGGGAAGTTTTCTATAACAATCTCTTTGAGTGATATCTCGCAGATATTTTCCCCCTTACTGATGCAGAAGCATTGCTAAACAGACAGCCTGTAAGAGGCACCTTTGACCCTATTTATCCTAATAGCTGTCCTATCATGAAAGTTTTTTATAGGTTGTTTATCTTAGCTCTTAGAATTTGAGGGAAATTGTTTCTGTGGAGTGTGGATAGTTATGCTTACCTAACTGCTGTCTTTTTAAAGAGGTTTCCAGGTACACTGATTGACTCAAATAATAGCTATGTGAACTTGCTTTTTTCCTTCATATTCTGTCCTGCCTAAAGTTTTTTTTTTTTTTAAGTTTGATCAAGTTCCTTCCAGCACGTTTAGGGGTGAACTTGATAAAGCAATTAAGGCCTTTCAAAATACATGTGAATGTAATTACACTTATGTTTCTCTGTGGCTCCACTTTTAGAAAAGCTCTATAGTTATAGGATTCTGGAAGGCTACAGAAAATTTTAATCCACAGGGAGGATTTGTGCTCATGTAACTGTATTTTTAGGCTTGGATTTTGTATCTTTAAGGAAGAGAACTAATTCATCTTTAGTTTTGGATCACCCATTATCTGTTGGATTTTGTTTGTTTTTCCACTCGTTTTCTGTGTCCTCATAATTAGATCACATATATTTAAATTTTGTTAGTTTTCATATGCAGCCTGGAGGACATACTTATTTCTAACCTAATTAGGTGTTGGCATTAACTTTTCCTTTTCTCAGGTGCTTCAGGCAGCCCTGACCACTTGGGCATGGAGGATTTGAGCATTACGTGCTACAGAAATGGTGCCTGCCATCTGAAAGCTTCTGCCTTCAGGTTCAATTCTGCCTTCTCAGAGACCCTGGTAGGCTAAGTGTCTCATTTTCAAGAACCTCAGCCTCATAAGCACTTTGCTGTAGAGGTTCTTTCTGAGTGCTTTCTCTCATGCTTTTAAGGGCTTAAAAATACCCTCATGCCTTGCTTTTTTTTTTTTTTTTTTCCATTTTTCTTTTTGAGTGGTTTCAATATTCTCTGTTATAAGTGACTTCTGAGTCTTGGAGTTTGTGCTGTTTGCCCCAGCCTCTACCTACAGAATTAAAACGGGATTCCTCTGCCAGTAAAGCACATCTCCCTCCTTCCTTTGTGCTTGAACTACCTGCCTTTGGGCTTCTTGACCTACCTGTCAAGCTTTTAAATAGATATACACACATCAAACGTTAATCCCCAGCAAGTTTAGCTGTTTGTGTTTTAAAGGGATGGGGACACCTCCAGCAGAAATTTAATCTTGCTGCAGCAGTAGCCAACAGACTCCTGAACAAATGGCTGCTACATTTGTCATGCTTGAAAGTACCCTTCCTCTTGATGCACAGCATGCTCTCTCATGCTCTCAGAAGCACAAGGTGCAGTTTGGATGCAGCTGTCACCGTGTGATTCGCTTCAGGCTTTTTGCCTGAAGCTTTACTTCTGTGTTGACATGTCCATAATCTCTGTGGTTTCAAAGCCCCGCCTGTACTGCCTGACTTCTTTCTCCTGGTCCTGGGCAAAACACTGCTGCTCCAAGTGCCCTACCTATGGGCAAAGTTATCTGGACTTACCGTTCTCTTATTTTTATGCTTACCCTTATGCATATTTTTCTATTAGTGGACTGTGTTTTCTTATAACTGAGAACCATCCAGGTTTAGTGATCCCATCTTGTCTCCATGTGAGGACAGAATTCATTTCAAAGGTTTTCAGTTAAACAAAAATTTCCAGAATGTCCACTCTTTGTAGCATAAGTGGGCCTCCCATGCTGCTGCAATCATAAAGGCCTCTTAAATTACTACTATCTTCTTGTTGGTAAGCAAGACAAAGTCAAAATATCCAGGGCATAGGAGATTTGAATGGATCTGGAAGAGACCAACTTACACCATGAAACTTAAAATAGCTGTATTTCCAACTTTGGTGCATCACTTGGGAGTCTGGAATTGGATGGAATGACTCCAAGTCACAGGCTGCCAAAATTTTAAGAGGGCTCTTTAAAAGCCTGTGACTGCCATCTACTAAAACAGGCTCCAAGGTTGGATATGTAAAATTAGATGGATAGACCTTGACATAATTTGATTAAAACATATTTAACATTAATTTTTAGATGAATGTATTAGAGTATCCTATCTGTAATGTTTGGGGCTTAATGGCTTTTATGGCTTTAAAAAGGCTTAATAGCTTCCATTAGGCTTTCATCAGCAGTGCTGGAGAAAACAGGAAGATACACATGCAGAAAGGCAGTGATTTGTTTTGTAATTTTGTACTGTCGTGGGTGAAAGTGTTTGTAAATTTGTCCATGAACTTGTGTGGCTGCTAAAGTGCAGGTTCCTCCTCATGTTCTTTGGTTCTCACACATAAAGGTTCAGAATTCAAGTGTAATATCTCTTTAAGATTCATTTTGTAAGATAATTTGTAAAATAAAGCAACTGGCTTCCCTGTCAGCTCTTGTCTTAACTGAGGTTCAGTGCTGTTCACATATGCTCTTCATAAGTTTGCCTGTATGCTCTATTTACTTTTGTGCTTCGTATTTTACTACTTAGTCATGCACAGCAGGAGACCTATAAATGTTTCTTGATGTACCTGCAGGGGAAGAATGGGGTATATAATACACACTAAATGGTCTCCACAACTTAAAAAAAGCCACCTTTATTTCACATTACTCATGTGATAGTATATTTGTATGAAAATGAACACTAAATTTTAATTTAATAATTGTGACAAGTATTTTCTAGGAAATAAAGACAATGAAGACAAACTGGAGTTCCAAACCATACCAGTAAAGATGGGGGTTTTTTATGCCACAGTTTTCTGTGCCCATAACCAGAGAAAACTGCATGTGCAAATTCTGTCCTGTCACCATAGGATCAGTTTTTGACTGTGGTGGAAGGCCAAGAGTTTGAACACTTTGAAGTCAATTTTGGTTACAGTTTACTCTGTTATTGGAAAGTACAGTGCTAATGGGACTGGCAGACACTTGCATGGAAAACATAGGATTTTCCAGATACAGAGACCCAAAGATTTGGGAAAATTTCTTAATTATCTCTTAACTAACTTATGTTGTCCTTCAGGCTTTCATTGCAATTTCTGATATGTTTTTAATGGCTCTCTTTCCTACCTAAATAGAAAAATCGCATTCAAACTAAACCTAGTCTGTGCTAGTGCATGGTAATATTAACTGCTTTCTTGCTGCTGAACAAATTACAGACTTTTGACTTTTATTTGTTTTCTTCCAGAGATCAGTGCAGCATTCATCTTAATATCTTATGGGTACAGAAGAGTGTTCCAGTAGACAGCAGGACATCAATTACAGATGTGAAGCATGCTCACAGGCATATGGGTCTTATGTTAGCAGCCTGTTCAAAGAATTAAGAAGTGAGGATCCAAGACAGCCCAGATGTTACAAATTTCTATCAGTGGTCACTGCAGCATGAAATCTCATGTGAATTTCACTTCTTGCAATTCTTCAAGGTGAGTTATATAACAAACCTCATAAATTATTATTATCAGGACAGGTTTAAAGAGTGATTAGCAGGAAAATTGAAGGATTCATTAACTTGAAATGTTCTTGCAGAGTAGCAAATAGTCCGAGCTTATTGTGTGAAAAGAAGGTCTTGGCTATTATGCAAGTGGTCATCCTACTGCTGCAATGACCTAATTGGGTTTATCAGTCCTCACTGAAGGAACAGGATCACTAGAGCAGTTTATAACTCTTGGGCAAAAAATGGACCTTAAGCACTTTACTCTTAAATTTTTAACTTTATTTTGCCTAAAGACAGTTATTAAAACTGATCTTCAGAGTCCAAGTGAATAACCTGAAGTTTTTTCTTTCTGAACTGAAACAATTCATAAGAACATTGTGTCCCTAACTCTCTAGTTCTTATTCAGAAATGTTAGCACTTTAATGAAAAACGCTTTTCAAGGTCTGTGGAAGCATTTGAACAATAACATTAACATATCTCTTTTCCATCAACAATTTTCTTGGCTGGGAGCATAATTTTTTTCTTGTTTCTTATGAGGGGTGAAAAACGTGATGTAACAGAATGGCTATGGATGCTTAAAAAAGGTGACTATACTCACTGATACCATAAAGATAATGTATTCCAAGGCCAGTCACAAATGTCAAATAAATTAAAATAGAAATGAAGAGTTAAAACTGTGTGCTCTGGTTTTTAATTATCTCTGTTGCAACGTGAGATTGAGAACAAAAAAGCCTGAAAGATCTAATAGAAAATGTGTTTGGTTCATGACTTACAAAGAATAAGAGAATAAAGCACTAAAAATTCAAGAGAGATTGCTCTTAATATCTTGCTGTTCACAGCTGTAGGAGTAACAGGTAGAACAGGTGCTCTTGCAGAGTAAAGACATGGTGCTGTGGTTGATTTTTCTTGTTACAACAAACACACACCAGATACACAAGACTACTATGCTGCAAAAGATATAAGCACTAAAGTCATGGCAGAACCCTTTGAGGCTTTTAACATATGCTTGTAATGAAAATATACTTTTAGAGCCTATGATAAGCAACACTTGCGATATTTCTTCGGACTAAATATTAGCTGTGATACACTCCTGTCTCGTCCTTGCCTTTACAGAAATGTAAAGAGAATATGAGGTACTTGGGTGTTAGTCTGTATTCCACAGCAGAAGTAAATCTGTGCTGACATTCAGTCCAATATTGTAACTCTTTGTACACACAACATCAATAAAACAGCTCTCCTCTACTGAAACCTAGATATTGTTTGCAAAGCTGAGAGTTGTTTTCCCCTCATAAAGAGAACATTTTGCTGCATGAACTAAAACCAAGAAGCTAATTCAAACAGCAAATGAATGGAGAGACTGAAATATGTCTCTGGTTTTATAGATTTAACAGAAATGTAAATTCTTTGTGAGATTTTGAATAAAAAGATTCCATTTTTAATTTTCAGAATTTTTATTACTTTCTAAAATATATATCAATTGAAAAAACTTTAGTTTTGTCAAACTATTTTTTCTCAGCTCAGCATTAAGATACAAATGCTTCAGGCAGCCTATACCTGTATAAGTTAAGAGAAAAAAACTTTTGAGAAGAAAAACATATCAAGTACAGCAAGATTACTGTTCTGCAAGGGTTTGCATATCTAAGAAACTGCTTTTGCATACATGGACAGGGGTACTCTTGCAACTGCTTGCAAATTCACGGCCTGTGTGATAAATAAACAGTTAATTGAAATGTCGGCTTGAATGTAGTTCCACTTTTAAGTCTGAAATTCTACTGCTTTTGTTTGTAGGAAATAGTGCTTTTATCATCATAGTCCTGATCAAATAAACAAGAGCTAAAACGAATCATATTAAAAATTATGAAAACATTTTCTAATAATTATTTATATTTTAGCAGTTCATTAAAGAAGTCTGTAATAATTTTTTGTTCAGGAACTTTATGTTTTTACTACCAGCATATTTAGCTGTACATATTTTTCTCTCATGAGATCTCAGACAATTTTAATGGCTGAATTTGGTTGTGTTAAAATCGTGCTTGGAGAAAGTAAACCTGTGCTCCTGAAGAGTTATGCTTAATGACAGATTTGCTACTTGTCAGTTTTGATAATTGGAAAATTCCTTCCTAATTGTTTCTTTAATCTGAATTTTTGCCACTAAATAAATCTTCTACTTAATACAAACATATTTTTTATTTATTACCTGCAGCAAAGATGGTGAATAAAGTGTAGGTGATGCAATCATTTTCTGAAAAAAAAAGGAAAAAAGAAGAAGGCAAAAAAATATTTTGATTATTTAATATTTAAGATGTGAGGTGTCTGCATGTCTACAAACATTTTAACTCATAGAAACATAGAATAGCCTTGCTTGGAAGATCATCCAGTTCAACCCTTAAATACAGTTAATTTCAGTAGATTGCAAAATTGGTATTGTAAGTAAAAGTCTGCCTTTTTAAACATTTTGCTTAGAAGTGAGTTTTATATGAAGTAATCTGTTTGCTTTCCTGCTATAAAATAAGTGTATGAAGTAAGAATATTACATGAAAATTAGTAAATATGTACACCAAACTTGGACAGAGCTTCAGCTATGGAATTATGATTAAACAAAATGCACAGAATGAAAAGACTTTACATTCACTTTGCAAAGTGATTTTTCAGCCAGAACTGATGATGATTGAATGTTTGTTTGGTGGAAAACTCTTGTCACTTGGTTCCACTGTCCTTCTGTAAGTGACAGCAGCTCCAATCCAGAAAGGAAATCTCTAACCTTTGCTCTGAAGAGGACTGAGAACACCATTCGAGCAATCCCTACTCCAACATTTTCCATCCAGATTAGTGTAGACTTGAGACATTTTCAAGTTCTTGAGCATTTCTGGTCAGGCCTGGACTACAAAGGAGAGCAGAGAGAAAACTTTGGTGTTCAGACCTGAGCTAAGCAAAGTATTTTTAATAAAAATATTTTCTTCTGAATTTTTTTACCTTCTGAACTCTTACAGTGTAATGAAATCCATATTCTGCTGCAGTAAATATTGAAATCAGATGCTGATTCTACTATAAAACACAATGATATGAAAATGCATAAGATTATATGGTAATATTTCCAAAGGTTACTATCAAAGCAGCAACACATGGAGTTCTGGAAAGCTTAATTAACCTTCGGTGTTGTTAAAGTTGCTACTTAGTTCAGCCACACTGAGGAGATTATCTGGCAAAGAAGTTGGAAAGCTGATGATTTGAGCACAGGCACGCAATTATTCTCACTGGTAGATTATGTGCTGATGGGATCCAATTATATGCCAACCAAGCCTCTCTGAATCATCAAAGAGGAAATATTAAAAATTCCCTTGGCTCCAAAGCATCATCTCTGCCGCCATATGTCAGAGCTGTTCTCTGGCTAATACAGGTCCCTGGAAGACAAGTCTTTTTCATCCTTGCAATATCACCTCTCAGAGAATCCTAGGGGATTAAGTGAAAGTACAGGCCACTTCTCTGGAGTGCATGTATTAGTATGCTTGTTACTGTGAAATTATTCCAGTAGCTTGTTTTATTTAAAGATTACTAGACTGTAGGGATGGGATAATCTAGTGCTAGCTAATGACATTGAAATGATGCTTGATACAAGTCAAGGTTAAGAGGAAGAGAACAGGAGTTAAATATCCAACACACAAGAGAGAAAGATGACTGCTTATAAAGATGCAGGGGGAAAAGATGAGCTTAATCTGCTGATTCCAAAATGCAAGCTGGAAACCTTTCTCTTTGCTTCAATGTCTACTGCCTGCCATCTGTATGACTGCTGTGAGCAAGTGGCTGAGTGCTCAGTCCTGTTAGCAGCCTTGGGTGCATCTTTAGAAGACGAGCTGAATCTGGGAGACTCATATTATTTAAAATTTTGACCATTTCTTCAAGACTAAATTAAGCCTGTTGAGTTCTTTATTTTTTCAGGCATATTTATCCTTCTCTTTCTGGGGTATTAACAGTCCCTTGCTGTTTCTGATTTTCTATTGAGTTGATAGGACCAAGGCAGGAGAGGTGCAGGCAATTCCCATGCTGGCAAATGAAGAACCATTGCTTCTTCAGGGATTTTCTCCATGTCTGGGAAGGTAATGTGCTATTTCTGTAGGAAACATCTGCATAATTTTTCCCTTATGTTTCACATAAATATATGGCTACTGTTATCTGTCAATACATTAATAACTGTACAAACAGGTAGATAGGACTAATGGCTTGGATGCTGAATGAAACAGCCTCAGCTCCTTTTTGTGTTGGGGTGGCTGACCTCTCACTCCCATAACCTTCCCTGTGACAAGTGCTACCATGAGTTGTTACTCACAGAATTAGATATTCACAGTGATTTAAGGAGGTGGGATCTGACCCTCATTAGGTCTTGCTCCATTGTGTGCTTTAGTATTAAAAAAGTATTATTACAAATGAGTACTACACAGAAAAAGTTACAGAATGTTACCATTAATAAAAGCAATATATATATATTAAAGGTAAAATCAGTTTACTTGGTTGGACAGAAATAAATCTGTTCCTATCAGGAAATGGCTGTCAGGTCCAGCCAGCAGATACAATTCACTGACTCTTGATGTATAAGAGGGAGTGTGTTTCCTCCATTATTATTACATGTAAGATTGCGAATTTATGTTTAAGACATTATTATCGAAATTTGTTAGATTTTATTCTTATAAAGTTTGGAGAGCTCTAGGATCAGCATTTTTGAAATTCCTGGGTAGGATTTGCTTGGAGACCTGCATCAAAAAAACCCACAACATCCACTCTCTATGTTACAGCTTTGGCCCAGGTATGTGTATGTATACATGTATGCCTTTATTGTGTACTACATTTATTTTTTTCTGACTGTTTAAGCATTCAGAAGAATAAAGCATAATGAACACATCAAAATGCTGAGAAATTTCAGGCTTTGCTTTGAAGAGATTTGAAAGGAATGTTAGCAATATACACATAGAAGTTTGAATTGAGTTGAAATTTCATAAAGATGTTTCTAATTCCTTTCTCTGTTGAAGACCTTGGGTACCCTCCAGATCTGCACTTCTTATTTAAGCATCCTTAGAGAGAATCCGAAGCCCTATTCGGAGAATAGAAAGGAAATGTCTGGACATACACCCTGTGGAAACCTGTCTTCCTTGCTTGTGACAGTAAAGAGAGAGAGAAATAATTCCTGAATGAATTTGGACTACACTGGAATAGAAGTATTTTCTCATACTCTTTTAAATAAAAAAAATTTGTAAAAATATAAATATAGATAACCATGAATTTTATAGACCTATGGTGTAGATTGAAATGGAAAAGTCACCTTAATTCCATATATACAATGCAAATTTGAACAAAAATCAAAAGGGCTTGATTCACTCTTTTTCTAACCCTCTTGATTTAATTATCATTAGACCATGCATTAATTCATCTAAGTATTGTTTACATCTATATTGTAAATTCAGCAGTTGTAATATATTTGCCTATCACCTGTGCCGTATAAACTAATAGAAGAACACCAGAAAACTTGTGGTTAAAATCCTTTTATTTCACTGATTAATACTATAAAAAGTCAAAATAAAAATCCAATTCATGCTTATACCCCCAAAATTATGGAAATAACATCTGTTATTTTTCAATCTTGTTTGTGCAGGCAACATTTTTAAATACAATTCTGATTTAATAAAAACAGATTTTTTAAAATACACTACCTAAACTGCAAGCTCATCTGTTTATAGCATCACTTTTGCTGCAAGCATGTAGCTATAAAAAAATAGTATGATCAGATTTTCAGTGTTCTAGACAATCATGCTGGAAATCATGCATTGAAACGCAATGGTGTAAATTTTGTATACTTTTATTCCTCCAGAGGTTGAGGGACCTCAGAGGGTGCCACTAAGAAGTCAGATTCTATCAGGAGTTAGCCACATGATGGTTGTTGAGGAATTACAGAGCAACCCAAATGATCGGAGTACTGCAGTGCATTAACTGTTAAACAAGTGATAAACGTTCATCTGCTCCATCTGTTTCCCCAAATGTTCATGTAGTAGGCATTGGGATCCTCATCTTGGTTATTTCCTAGGTGTTAAAATAATACAAACAAATTATACAAAGTAAAAGAAAATGCTGCTAAAATTCTGTACCTTAAAAATTAATCTTTTTTCACTACCTATGTTCTTGAAATAGCCATTGTCTTCAGACTGCTGCTGACAATCAGAGAGGCCATATTGCCTCCAGCTCCCCCAAATATTTGTCCTACTCCTCTCATAGATTCCCACCTATCCCAGGGTGTTTAAATAATCACTCAGCAGTTCCACACTGAACAGCTCAGAGTTTTTAACCTGTTAGTGCTACATATTTCTACCTTTAAATGTAAACTAGCTGTTAACAGCTACCTGTTTCTCTGCAGATCAGTTGTCTCTGCAATGGTAGTTGAGCCCCTTAGGTGTGGAGCCTCCCCTAGGCACTGCATGCAAAGGAGATGGTAAAAACAATTTCCTTCTGTCAGAGTCTTTATTTTGTAACATTACAGCTGCAATACTATAGGAAGGTGAACTACTCTGATCACTCCATGTGGATTAAAGCAAAATCCTGTTTGCCTCATCAATTTGAATAAAAAGTTTTCACAAATATACAGCCCATTATTCAGTTAAAATGCTTCCTCCATGTTTTGATTTAGTTATGAGATTAAAAAAACTTAAATCCTTCCTTGTAGAATCCAAGCTTTCCTGCAGGCAATTCTTGTCTATCACTAACCACAATTAGTGCTCTTGTTTACTCAATGACAGTTGAAAATAAACTAGAAGTTAAAAATAAGCTGTCACATAATTCCTGCTCCAGAGTAAGAATAACAAAGGTAAAATAATCAGCCTGTTTCATCCCAGGTCCAGGCAGAAGGACTTGTTTCTATTTTAGGCCTGCAAAGGTGGGTGGAAGGTCAAGCAGAGTTCTGCTTTTCTGATGATTTTTGTAGTGGAGTGTCTCACAAACCATATGATCCCTTCATGAATCTTCGTCATACAACAGAACTTTACCACGTGGAACTGAACTTGGAAATGAAGTGTATAAAGCAAAAAAATAATATTCAAAACCTTTCTAAATGTATCTTAGGTACCTGCATATCTAAACTTCTCTGGACTGAGAACTTCATGAACTCTTTTTAGTTTGAGTCGCAGAAAAATTAAAAAATGGACTTCCTTCGCTTAATTCACCACAACCATACCTAGATGGGACCTGACAGTACTTCAAAAACTCCAGCACCACAGATAAAACAGGGTGAATGATAACACAGAGTGGATCTAGCTTCTAAGGTCTATTTAAGAAGTGAGATGAGAGTTTTACATACTTCCTGCACCCTTGCTGTCTCAGAGCTCTGATCATCAGATCTTGCCATCCCTTTTTGTCAGGGAGATCACTGGCAGTCTGGGACTTTTGGTCAGAAAGTGGGTTGGTTCCTACTGTGCTGTTGCTCATCACAACCCAGCCTGGTTTTTGGAAGCCAAGAGCTCTGGGCATCCCCTGCACTTGTCTCCATGCAGCTATGGCCTCCAGGAACTTCATCCAGTGCTAGGACACTTCCTTCAGTCAAGACCTTCACCTTCTTTTCAGTCGCCAAAGACCTCTGTTTTCCCAACCTAAATATTGTGTGCGGGAAGCACAGACCATGATCAGTCTCCTAATTGTTAATTTTGGTTCCTGTCTCTTTACCAGCTAGAGGATTTGGCATGTGCTACTTTGGTTCAGTACAGGTATTATGAAAGGCAATAGAGGGAGTAGCAGATTTCTGCATGAAAACTCAGAAGTTCAGTCTGAGACGTCATGTAACACCCACCTCCACTCCAATTATCTGCTATCTGTTTGCATTCACAACCTGAGCTACTTTTTTCTCTACCTGCATGATCTCTAACTCTGCACTTGAGTGACATGTATCATGAGAGTAGCGTCACCAGCACTTAATTCCCAAGAGAACTGAGCTTTCAGTAGCAATCCAATACTCCAATCACCTATCCACGTGGTTTGCTTTTGACTTGGGGTCTCTTGAATAGCCCCAGATTCTAATAATCTTGTAGCTGGTTACCTAAAGATAACCAGCTAAACTCGCACCAGATATTCCTTACTGCTTGTTTCCTGTTTTTCTCCACATTCAAACACCTTTTATTGATTTCTCCTACAGGCAACATCACAATTAATGCATATAGCTTAAGCCTGGAGACTTCTGCTGAATTTTTAGCAGTACTACTACAAGCTTCCAGTGGAGTTCCCTTGCCACTCTGCAACTCAGTTCTCTGTTTGCCAAATTCGTATAATACTCTTTTCTGTTAAGCACTATGCATAGAGGAGGGTTACTAAGGATGGAAAACGTAAGTATACTTTGGGATTTCCTTCTGAGCTTTTTTGCAATGTTTTGAAGGAATACTTAGAGTATTTTACTGTTAGCCTTTTAAAGGGAGTAACTGAAAACAATGTTAGCAAGTAAACGTGTTAGGAAGTGCATGCTTTCTTCAGTGAGGGCTTATAAGGCAGCTTGCAATGCTCAGATCCTCTCTTCCAGCTCCCCAGATATCTTTGTGTCTTCACTGTGTTCCAAATACCATCTGCTGCTGCTTATGTGCCTCATCACTGAAATGTAAACTGAAATTCCTCCACACTGGCACAACAAGTGCACACTGAAAAAATATCTTCTTCTGTTGGAGAAAAATAAAACCTAAACCGCATTACCATAGCAGTTATGGGATGTTAAATATTCATGGTGACCTGTGAGGTCCTAGAAGCTCTTTTCTAAGCTTAGTAATGCAATAAACACGGCGCCCATTTTTTTGCTTTGGCTTAATTCACTGTTATGGCTTCCACAAACTGAGTGGAATAATTCTTAAGAGGGGAAATTCAGTGTAATGAACACATTAACTCTGTTTTTCCTGAAGATTAAATATGGTTTCTCTCATGGCCAGGCAGCAGTCTTTATTTGTGGAAAGTTTCTGCACTCTCATGCTGCTGAGAACTTCCTCCATGCAGCTGACCAGAGGGCCAAGCAACTTCTCTCTTTTGGGCTCCAGGCACTTTAAACCTACGGGGTTCATGAAGAGCAAAATGCGCAAAGCACATTTTGATGCCAGGCTGACTCTAAGTGGAAGATTTCAGTTAATTCAGCAAACATTTTGATTATAGTTAAGTGTTATGGTTTTGATTAAAAGGGCGTAGAAAAGAAGTTCTGGCGCTTGGGAAATGGCAACTTTGAGTCCTACTGCAGTGTAAATCAGCACTGAGTAAGTAGCTGGGCTCTGAAGATGAGTTTGTTCTGCTGAAAGAGCATAATTTCTGTGACAAGTTGAGCTAGCTAGAATGGGGAAAGCTAGAATGGTCCAGGACTGGGCTGAATTACTGCTGTCATCCCTCAGGTGCTGGAAGTTGTTGGTGTCTAACTGGCCCAGCATATGTCAAGGAGGCTGTTTACTTACCGGTGGCATAGAAAATTTAAAATGAGGCTTACAAATTTAGAATAGGAAAATGCTAAGTATTAAAAATTAAATACATGTGGGAAAGTGGGATTTTCTTTTCTTGTGTTCTCTTCTTGGGTTCTTGTTTATAATCTTCAAGCTTTTCTCTGAAATTTTATGAGATAAAACTAAATTTTTAATTGTAGCTGGAATGTTCTGGTATTTTAGAACCCTATATAAACTCTTGAAAAAGAGCAGCAATAAAGTGAAAATCATCAGTGGTGAAATACTTAGCCAGTAATACTCTATGTTCTTCTTATTTATGGATCTACAGGCTCTTGTTTGGAGAGACAAAGTGGGACGTGCATAAGTTGATCTGAAAAGTGGTAGCATTATCCTTTTTTCTTATTCTTCTGTAGAAGTGTTTTAACCCAGTTTCACTGAGCACATCCTAAAACTTTTCACTAAGCTGCATTTAGTGGATTGGATTTGGGATAGTGCCCTCACATACCTAAGGAATGTTAAACTGATAAAATAATGTCAAGTCTTCTTATTTTATTTCCTATATCTTAATGTGAAATCAGCACTATAATTAGATAATTTGAAAATTTAATAGAACTTTCGTCCTTGAATTAATACAGACAGATCAGAGTGACAGCTCTGAGTCAGGAGATGAAATATAAAAGGGATGGTGTAAACTGCATGGAGTCACTGTATAATAGCAATTTTCAGTGTTCTTGAAATAGGGACTGTCTAATAATTACACATTGCCTAGGGAGAATTCATCAGCTTGGTGTAACAAGTAATAAAGCACATTATCATGATAAGCACATGAATTAAGTTAGAATCTCAAAAAGTACAGAAGTTCAGTAATTCTTCTAGGAAACTCAATCTGCATTAGTAATTTCACCAAAATGAGGGCATGTAATAGGTCTCTTATTGCAGAATAATGGAATTGTCTTTAATAAAAAATGGAGGTTTGATTGTAGTGAGATGGCAGACTTTCATTGTTTTGGCTGTAATAAAGACTGATGCATGACATTATGTATTTAAAATGATCATTTTTGCTCACTAAAACAATACACATTATATATGATATACATAGCAGCAGACTGATAGATTGCTGGGAAGACATAAAGAATGTCAGTTTGCATTAACACAATAACATTACTTCAAATGGCCCCTGCCAGCATAAATGAGATAATATTCCTGGCTCTCAATCTGCTGTATTTAAGCTGAGATAGATCCATTTATTCTTTTACATGCATTAGCACAATTTCCACTATAGTCAATGGGTCAAATTGCTCTTAAACACAGTTGCCCAACACCATCTATTGCAGGTAGTGACGGCAGAACTTAGCCTGCTGGCTTGTCTGATTAAGTGACTTTCCTGCCATTTGCAGGCCAGACTTCCTGACATGTCCATTAGACCTGTGGCTGCTACTGTTGTACAGTGCTCCATAACTCTTTTGATCAATTAAGAAACAAAAGTGCTCCTGAAATTTAATTTGCTGTATCTTTATAGGGTTTTTTTTGGTATAATGAATCCTGAGTAGTGTAATTATCTTTAGAAGAGGTACTGAATAAAGGTACCAATTTAAAATATTGAACAAAGTATAGATTTGTGGCCAAATGTAGCCTGTGAAAGAATTATTCCATGTATCTACCTATCTCCCTTGGTACCTTATGAAAATGCTGTTTGTCCCTTAGCAGTGTATATTATTATTTTCTTTAAACTACTTATTCATTAAAAAAAAGGACATTACCATTAAAAAACATTACATAAAAGAGTTTTACATTACAAAAAGCTACAAAACCTGCCATAAGAATGGAAATAAATGTGCATACATATCCAATCAATTATTACTACCAACAGTTGGCTAAAATATAGGCCTCAGTAAAATAGAATTAAACTTATAAAGACTTTAACACCATAATGTTGGAGCTTCCCTTCTGATGAGACTTTACAAATGGCTTTGCCAGTCTAAGAAAATTTTATTTTGAAACCATAGTAGTTTTTGATCAGTGTGTATTGATTTGAAGAGTGAAGTAGTTAAAGGGAAGAAAGGTTATTCTGTGGTTACTGCACAGACTTCTGAATTTCTCTTCCTGGACTGCAGTTCTGCTTATGCTATCTATTTGCCACAGCATCTAGAGAAGTCCTGGATTAATTTGATAATCATATCTGTAAGTAACTCATGTAGGTCTTTATTTGGAAAAAAATCAGATGTCTTGGGATGCACATAGGTAATACTGTTTTTTCCAAAGTACTTCAGCCACTAACTTCATCCTTAGGAGCCCAAATATCTCTAAAACATCCTGAGAAATCAGGCCCCATTAAATTTAAGTGATGTGCAGGCTATTTGTGCCGTGGTAGTGCTTTCCTGGTATGGAAATAGAAATATTCTAATGCACATAACTGCTCCAAGAGGAAATTCAGTAGGAACTGTAAAGTGATGCATATTAAGTCAGCATCAGTACATTAAATTACCCTCTGAGTGAAACAAGTTAAATTGGTCAAATTTCAGGTATACTGATCAAGCAGCATTACATCTGGGAACTCTGCTGATGTAGCATGTCAGTCACACTTGATAACCCTTAGTACCCTGCAGTAACTTAACTATCAATAGAAACTGATTCAGAGGACCTGTCCTTAGCTCCTAAATGTGAAGTGAGACTTAATCTCTGAAGCCATGCAGAAACCTTTGGAAGGCTGTATTTGTGTTCCTGAACACTTGCTTGCAAATGTTCTCTGTTCAAAGTTATGAGGGAGTTTTTAGAAAAGGCCCTTTCTAAACCTATGAGTTGTGCCTTATAGATGTCACATCAAGATTGGAGACGCTGTGGTCCAGGTGCCTTTATACTTCCAAGGCCAGAGGTCCAAGATCTCTCCGCTGAAAATTAAGAATTAACTTGGAACACAAGTCTCCCATTTTAACTCATTTATAGACTTTTGGGTAGAAGGTGGACAGCACCCTATCAAGGCATGAAGGTGTGGTTTACTAAGTTTCTTTTGCTCTTCTTCTTGGAGGTCTCTTAATCGGAGCTCCTTGAGAAGTTGAAATTTGCAGAGCACACAGAGTGCAGGTATCAGATTTATCTTAGAAATATTGCTGTAATTTAATAGTGAGGTATCCACAGAGACCAAGAAGAGAAAATTAACTTTAGTGTTTGACTGTCTGTTTCAACTAGGTATTATTTGACCAATTTACATGACAGCCTTAGAGGACAGAAAGGGATTTTTTTGGAAAAAACCAAATGGAATGAGCAGGAAGGTCTTGGTGTCCTGCCAAGGTGCAACTGCATGAAACCTTGCTTATAGAATGCTTTGAATTCTTTAGATAATAGTGTAATAAACTGCAGGTTGTTGTTATGAAACATACAGAGACAACCCCTCTCAAATTTTCCTCTTGCATTGTCCATGACAACCACATAATTTCCTCCTTGGCTTCCATCCTACTTTCTTTCTAATACAATTACCTGTTGGCAGAACTGCTTTGCATACTGAAAAAGCAGACTTTGTCCAGAGAGTTACCAAGCACAAAAACTCCTCATATGTCACAGAGAAGGTTTTACATATTTTTATGGTAATATGTAAAAATTTATGTCTTCATGGGAATATTATTCAGACATTTTGTAATTGACCTTGACTTTCTGTCATGTTTTTGTGCATATTCTACAAGCTTATGGATATGCCTGATTTTATCTGTATTGTTGATTTCTGAGATAGAAGAGGAAGATGCTGAATTCTGTGCTACTAGCAGCTTAGAGAATTTAGTACCTAGCAGTGACTGAGATACTGGGATGTTAGAAATGTTGTATTCTGATTACCTAAATGCAATTTACGGTATTTACACAGCTTAATTTTTAAAGCAATTATTGTCTTTATGTGCTCCTAAGTAAACTGAATGCATTTTCCTTCCTGTCTTTATACCAAACATCATTCAGTCCTGAAGCCATGATGGGAAAAGTGCTTAATTTTCTTTGGAAATATCTAAAGCACTTCCATAGCTTCCTTCTTTGTGCTGCACTGCTGCATGCACGTACTTATTCCAACCCCTACAAAATACTTAGAAGTCATCTTCATGTTAAGATATATGCCTTTAGCCAGCCCTTGCTCTGTCTCCTGACATTACTACACTGCCCTTAACCTTTCTTTTGCAAGCTTTGCTGCCGAGGCCCGTGTCTGTGGTCTGCTCAGGACCCTTAGCCCAGCTTTGCGCTGCAGGCACAGCCACCTGAGAACTGCCTGGGAGCTCTGCCTGCACTGAGGGTTGCCAACCCTCCTCCATCAGTCCTGAACTTTGAGCATGGCCTGTTCACCCTAGCTGGGTATTTCAGCTGGGGAAAATCTGACTGCACATTTCCTACAGATTCTGGAGAACAGCAGAGGCTTTACCCAATTTATTATGCAGTTTCACCTTCCTCTTGTTCTCTTGTCACTGAGTTGCAGGTAAGTAACATGATCGCAATTACTGAAAATCTGTGGTTTGTGCAGCATTAGACTTTTCTGTAATGAGCCGTCATTATGATTTGGGATAAGCTTGTTTTCTTGAATGGTTTCTCAGAGGTTTGGTGTCTGTTAATTGGTTTTTTTGTTTGGTTGTGGGGTTTTTTTTCTCTCCTTTGTCAATTTTCATTCTCTGTTTTGTTTGGATTCCAAGAGAAAGACTTATTTAATACTTTAATTAAACTACTTTACAGCCTTATTCAAGCATATCACTGTTGGTATTAAACAATAGAAACAAATTGCCAGCTGCTGGACAAAAGGCAGGGTCTGTTTTTAAGGAACTTATGCAGCATTGCTGATGCAAATTTGTACTGATTTGCTGCAAGTATGCAGAAGGATTTTGACACTGGGAGGATGAATTTTCTCCACTGTAAATGGTGCAGTTATGGGATTAAGATACCCAGTGGAAAAAGGTGTGTCGTGCATGTAGCATTCGTTGTGTTTCTGTTTCTTCAGTAGGGTGACAGAATACAGTCCTACAGATGTCAGACAATGTGCCTCTCACTATCCAGGAAAGCAACGATCCTCCTTCTTAGACTGAATTTTGTAAATCAATTGCCTTTGCCCTTTACCAAAAGGGGTTTGTTGGGCCTGTTGTGAGGAAATACAGGTTTCCACCAGTATGTAAGGGAAGACATCATTGGGCGTGTATTCACTGCTACAAAGCTGGATCTCCATCAAATACTACAGAGTTCAGTGGCTGTACATCTGGTTTTCCACGTTCAGAATGTTTTAATAAATCACTATGCACTTGTTTGTAAGCACAGTTTAATGTCAGTAACAGGAATAAAGCAAAACAATTGCATAATCTGAGGAACTGTGCTGCAAACTGGGTCACTGAAAAGACTCAGGCTGTAAAAAGATATTTTGGAGTTGTTATTTGACACTCTGAGCAGTTGCCAAGAGCTTGCCTGACTGAGCACAACCGTCAACATTTTGTGCAACTCAAAACTCCTCATGCACTCAGCTCCCAGGTTTCTCCGTTCTTCTAATGACCCATTTAGGGAGTTCTGTGGGACATGCAAGAACTCTTCCAAAGCAAAGGCTCTCTCCACTTCTCTCTGGTATTTCCTGGGAGATATATATCTGAGTCTTTGTTTTGCCTCCCTGTTTTGTTTTTTTTTCCCCAAGATCTATGTAATATCCATACAGTACACAACTGATTTAACAGAGCAACACAAACCTGCTGTAACTGACTACTCAAAAATGCTGCCTCATTAAATGCCAGCCTGGATCCCTGATTCTGTCTTTGTCCCTGGTTTTTAAGGCTTCAGTCAAAACACTTTGTCCAGAATGGTAACCTTTACTCACCTGCAGATGTGTATCACTGCTTCATGCATTAATGACCTTGATAGTTTCTGTGACTTGAATATTTTACCTTACCTGTTTTACCATGGTTTTCTTCTAAGCTGTCCAACTAAAGTCCCATGGACTCCCAATCGTGAAGATGAAGCACCTAGTTAGTGCACAGTGCTTTGCAGACATCTGGACAAATACACATCTTAAAAAAAAAAATATATATATATGCTCTTCCATGACTTTTTTTGCTTGATGTCTCACACATTGCATGGCATGCTAACAGCAAAAATGTTTTGTATAACACAAGTAGCGTACAGTTTAACGTACTTACAGGCACTGTAGCTGTGAATGGAGGACTGAGGTATTTGATAGCACTGATCTAAGAAATCCATAGGAATGTCTGTTACTACACCTTGCTGCATGCTTTTATTTTCTTAACAGACCAAAATAATTCTAAAATAGACAGCATTTTAAAAAACAAGAAGCAGGACACTCTGGATTTTACCCATTTTAATACATTACTCTTTACTTGAATAATTCAGTGTGACATGAAGCTTCCAGATATGCAACTTGAATTCCAAAACTAGTTCATATGTACATGACAATTCTTAGTAAGTAACTAAATGTTTTGCATTTTTAAAGCATAATCTCCTCGTAGTGAAGAGGAAAAGAAGAAAAACATTCTTGATGCACACAGAAAAGGAAACAGAAGATATAAGTTCTGGATAAGGTCTCTTTGTTTGTAGTTATAGACAGAATTGAATCCATATTTATATTTGCTGTGTTTACCTTCAGTTTAAGTCAGTTAAATTGGATTAGAGAAGTGTCAAAGATGCAGTGATTGCACTCTTGTCTATATTCATCAAAGAAACCTCCTTCAGTGAAAACATGAGGCACAAAATTGTTATCAATTACTATTTCTTTCTACTGTGCATCAATCTTTATAACTTTACAGTATGTAACAGGAATGCATTGGGTACATGAGAACAGAGGACATTCTCTGCAGTTAGCAGGGACTGTGAGCACACTCATCCTGCTTCTCTGCCACTTTGTCACTCCACCTCTGGGCAGACAGGCCAGTGCTGTGCAGCACACAGGGAGGGGATCACAGATGAGGAGGCAAATATCCAAAGGAGCCCGATTCAGTGATTTCTGCTTTAAGATCTGTTTGGCTTTAAGTGTGTGCAGGGCTACTGTATGCCTGCACTTCCCTGAAGTGGCTTGGTTTGTTGCCTTTAGGCTTTGTCCAAGCGCAGTTTGAGGATAAGGGAGAGGTTGGTAGTGATTTTCGAGTGCCTGACGATGTGGCAGGAGCTGCTGTTGGGTGCTGTATGTGCTCCCATGAGTTTTGCAGCTGAAGTGCTCTGGGTCTGATGTGCCCCAGCTGCACCGTGCTTGCTGTGCACAACTTACACAGCAAGTGGGAGCTTGGGCACAGTGTGCTGCCCTGATTAATGTGGCTGCAGCACTGGACGTCTTCACCATCCCTTTTGGCTCGGTTCAGGGTGTTCAGACAAGTGGGATTTCTTAGTCCTGCCTGCATGTGTATCTGCCTTATTTCATCTGAACAAACTTTGACTGTGGACAGAAAAAGGCGTTTCTTCTGAATCACAGATTGAACCAGTCTATGAGTTTCTCAAATAAGACTTTTGAAGAAAAGCTTAACATTATATAGTAATAAGCCCATCTGTCTTATAATGCAAATGGTTTACCAGTTGAACTCAGTAGCTAAATTGCTTTTTCTACAATAACAAGCCATTGTTCTAAGAAAGGAAGAAAGCAGGTAGAAAATAATACCAATTCATACTGACGCTTTAAGCTGTACAGAGTGAAAAAAGTGAAAAAGCTAAACATTATTCTTTCTTACCACTTCTCTTAATTTCTCATGAAATTCATTTGTATGACCTTTAGCCACTTTTATTTGATGATATATAGTGTAGTATTCTTGGGCAGAGAGTAAGTTAATCTTTCTGTCAGAGGGGTACTCTTGCAATTCACGTGGTAGCTGGAATTAGAAACTGGTGAAGCTACAGATGAGACATCATGTTCTACAGCAAGGAGGCTTATTAGTGTTATCCATGCCGGTACTCCAGAATTGACCATCTGGTTCCGTAAATAACAAAATTAATTTACATGTTGACCAACTAGCAGCAGTTTCCATTATGCTAAACACCTGTTATCACTTAAAACCATTTTACTGAATATGATGCATTAACTGTATATTATTGGTGTTAAGGAGGAATCCAAAAATATGTCATCCACTTACATGGTTCAGGTGTTGCTTAACCAATCTATTAAATTTGCTGAAGAGTTTATACAAGAAACAATTGTATCTAGGAGGAACACAAGAGAACATTGTTAATTATCTTAAATATTTCTGATTACTGCATTAAAAATACACTCTTCTGTCTGTTGTGGTGTGGGATGTGTGTGAGGATGCTTATATGAGGTATGCCAGTCACTCTTTCTATTTATTTCAGGCTTTTGTCCAGTGATTAAGGATAAATATGTGCAGATATTATTATATTCTTATTACTGGTAGGTGAAAGAAAATCCAGGGAGAGCTGTTCGAATTTGTAAAAGAAATGTCACCAGACAAATCTTGCAATAATCTCTCAGCTGGAGAAGGAGAAAGCTTTTAGTCTTTCAAGAAATGGCTTGTTGCTTTTTGTTTCCTAAGGATCTGTGGACTTAAAATATGTTGCATAGCATTGTATGAAGAAAAAAAACCTTTCAGATGACAGGAAAAAACTTTTGGATGACAGATTTTTGCTTTATTATCTGTTTTGTACAGTAAACTGAAGACTAGAAAACTTCTGGGGAAATAAGCACTTATTATGGACTGAAATTTTAGGAAGGTAGGATGGCCTGTATACTGCCTTAGTCTAATTTGCTCTTAGCCAGCTGCATAGCCACAAATAAAATCTTTTTTGTAGCACAATGGACTTCATCTCCTAATTTGTTCCAAAATGGGTAATCAGCAAGCCTCTTGTCTGAGGTCTAGACAAGAATCAAATACAAAAATGAGAGACATCAAAATTATCTGTCTAGAAATGAGGCATATGTCTGTCTGCTAGATTTTGAGGTTTTTTACTCTTTCTGTATCTTTTACTGGCAATTCGCTTTTCATATTTAATTTAAACAGGAACAAAATTTTTCTTTCACTTCGGTACTTTCAGTCTCACTTCAATGCACATGAAAAGCTTGCTCTGAACATTCAGGTTCAAGGTGACATTTATTTGTTTGGGTTTCATGGGTCTTGTAGTCCCAGAAGGATGTGTATAACAATTAGATGGATATAATAAAATCACACAGTTAATTGAACCAGAAATTTTTATCCCCCAACTCTTGTACTGCTATTCCTTATAATTTACTGCTTTATGAATATCTCTGAATATTTTCCTGAAGGTTATTCATGTGGCATTGGCAAAGCTACAGGGCATCCACACATATATACTCTTCAATATGCTCTCAAATGATTTTACAGGTTCAAAGGTCTTAGCTCATAGTAAAACAAACTAATAACTTGTAGGTATGAAAGATTCCTTTGAAGTTTGTGATTTTGTCCAGGAAAAAGGAGTTAGGGTGACCTGTCCAAAGGCAACAAGGACTTTAGAAATGATTGTTCAGCCAGGAGTATTTAAGTGACTGTCCATGAAGATCTTCAGTCCATTTAAAACACAACAAACAGGAACACAAGTAGAAACAAGTAATAGCAAAGAAAGATGTTTTAGGGTTTGAGGTATTAAAATGTAATGATGATTACGGTATACTAATGGCAGAAAGGTTTTGTTGGAAGGGAATACCTGGAGGTTATCCAGTTCAGTCTTGATGCTGCATGAGCTTCTGTTGACATGGCATGACCTCATGTAGAACAGTAAAAATGCATTAGAGAGGAACTAAAATAAAATTCAGATGGAATTTCAGAAACTGAGACATCATTTTTAAACACAAACAAATCACAGAATGTGTTTTACAGCCAGTTCAAAATTTATTTTAATTCCAAATCAAAATAAAAAAGGCAAATATATTTTCCTAATATAAGGAAAATTATCTTCTTTTTTAGCAAATTGTAGGACATTCCTCTACTAAATTGACAAAATTCTTCAGAAGCAAGCCCTTAATTCTTACAGGTGGAGGATCTGGCAATTATTCTTGTAAACATTGTAAAAAACCAGGAGTGTGGGAAGTCCACTATGGACAGAACTATTATTTCCCATTCACCCTAATCAAAAGAGGGGAAGAGACTCCTCTGGGGCGTGATCCAGGCAGGAGGTGGCTGCATTCCCCTGTTGAAGGGACACTGCTCTGACTTTAGAAATAGGCATTCTGACTCAGCAATAAAGGCCTACATGTTTAATAAAACGGAATGGGAAGGATGTGTGTCCTGAAAGTGCCTTTTCCTTTCTTAGAAATTTAGAGGGAACACTAGATGGCCAGCTCAGATAAAAGTATCTGCATTTGGTTGAAAGAAACCCATCCTAGGAGTGAAGAAGTCTTGATAACCAGCTGAAGGTTAAAAACCAGCTACTACTTTACAGTTACTACTTTTATGGAGATAGTTGATGTACATTGACTGCTGACGTTGTACTGCCTTGCGTGGCTTTCACCACAATATCTGATCTTTTGTCTATGAAAGCCTGTACAAACAAAAAGAGGAATCTACAGGTTGTCTTGAAAAGGGAGATTACACTAAGTAAACGAACTCTTCTTTTTCTGTGTGCTTTTGAAATTAAATGTATGAACAACAACAACAAAACTCTACATTTGTCATAATTGTTCCTCAAGGGCAAAGTGTCTATATAGAGAAAAGAAAAAAAAAAAATTATGTAGACAATTGCATCTCTGAAGGTTTAAAATAGTCTTCCTGCCTCACTTTTGTATGTTGCTTTTATTTTTTTTTTAAGTAGGAGCCAGTGACACAGGATTTTTTTTTTTTTGAGGCATTGCACATTTAATTAGCCACATTCACTCTTCTTGAACTGGACCAGAGGTAAGTGAAACTATCATCCTCTTCTCCTGGCACTTTGGATTGATTTGAGAGTAAGACATTTGCCCTAAGGGAGAGAGGCATTGCGTCTGCACAGAGCCGAACAAATGTTTTTTAATTAATGATTTATTCAGCTTATGCATTTCTTTGTCGGCATGTAACAGAACACCCCTGGGAAGATCACTGAGAGAAGAGGCTGAACTTGGGACCTTGAATCTGAAACCAGGAATGTCTACTGCCAAAAGCCTCGTCTTTGTCTAACAAAGCCGCTTCGGCATTGTAACCCTGAGATGGGGTCTCTCCACTCTAGAGAGTCTTGTTTCCCTGGGTATCAGTCAATCACTGTTTAACTGGCTGCCTGACACCCAGCCAAATCCAATCTTTTATTAAGTAATTAAATTTATTAAATTACGCAGAGCCCATTTAGGTGACCTAAATTAGCATAACGCTAATAATATACCATGTTTAACGGAGGAAGTGCAAGATACAGTTTTTCCCTACCAGGTTTCCAATCCAGTTTCTTGCTGGGGTTGCTGGGTTGGTGCGATAGACCACGAGTAGTAATTTCTAGCCTCTGTCCCTCTTGATGCAGCTTGTATTTGTGTCATTGGAGCCCAAACTTTGCTTGATTTAGCTTAGAAGAATAGGACAATTTTGGGTGGTGATCAGTTTTAAGGTGAGGGAATTCCCCTTTTCTCCTGTGACTTGTCAATTCTTTGATCCACCTTGCTTGGATGTCACTGGGGTTTTTAAGAAATTCTTATTAACATATGAAGAAAGAAAGAGAAACTACACCAGGCAAGGTCAAAAACTAGCTCAGCCTGATGCCTTTGACAGGGAAGGTAGCAAATACTTGGGAAGAGGACATGAGGACAGGTAAAACCATCAAGTGGTGCTTCTCTTCCCTGTAGGAACTTGAAGGTTTGGCAGAGTTCCCAGCCCAGGCACTGCCCACAGGCTGTATCCATTCAGACTGATCAAAGTTCAATCAAAAGTTAATTATGGCTTTTGGCACATTGTGCTGACATCAGTGAAGCAGCAGAGATTTCTGGGAGGTTTGGTATGGTGTGTTTACATACTTGTATAATCACAGCATGAGGTGACTGTTTGCCAGGAGCTTCATGAGCAAGGTCACTCCACCACAACAGGATGAGTTCTGTAGCCTGTTTGCAGATGAGGGACTTTCTTGACCACCTTATCTATAAGGAATCATTGCCGGAATAATTTCAGAGGGCCATTCTTCTCCTGGAAGCATGTGCAAGCATTAGATTATAAGCATTTATGGAGAGAAAGAGGAGGCTTTTTCAGCCCAATCTGACACATTGAGCAACATTACTTGTTTCTGCTGCCACACTGGACAAGCAGTAACTCTGCTTCCAGTGGGGCAGCTGGTGTTTATGGGTGCCATGATTTCTGAGAACGGTCACTCCAGTCACATTCATTTAAACGGTTCACAGAAGATAAATTCAAAATGATGACAAGTGCCATTAGAAATTATTAATCCAAAATTTTTATACCAACTTTGTCTCTATCCCAGACTGAACAAAATGTAACAGCCTCAGAGGTGGAGGGTGTATGTAATAAATATAAGGGTCTTGCTATATCTGTAAAACGGCAGCCATCACCCCCAAGTATCGGTGTTGTGAGGTGTTAGGGAGTCCTGCAAAATACTGGATAGTATTTTGATACTGCTGGCAGACAATGCTCTGTGGTGATCAACCAAACAGCAGCTGCCAGTCAGCTGAATTCAAAACTGTTAAAAGGAGCTTCCTTCTCCTGCTTCTCCCTGGTACACTATGGCAGTAATACCCATAATTTCACTCTCTGAATGGTTTGCTATCCCAGAGATCTAAAGCCAGATTAATTGTTTTATGGGCAGTAGCAAAAAATTATACTATATCTGTTTGTATTTTTGCTTGGTGCATACTGCTTGACAACACGATCTTTGTCAGCTAGTGCTTTTGTGGGAAAGGTAGGATTTTTCAAAGGCAGTGAAGTGATTTAGGAGTGCAGATGCTAAAGGATCTCTTCATTTTTTCCTTCCACATAACACAGGACTAGTATCATAAATGTATTGTTTTACCCCTCTGGAGTCTCCTAAATGCCTGAGATTTGGCTGCAGAATGTGAAGACAGTAAAAAAAATCCTAGGAGGTCAAAGAAACTCAGCAGAGAGGTTGTTATGGATACACAAAATCCTTTGCACATCTCTCTGGATAGACCTGCTCTGTTACAATCCTCTTAACAGTGAGGGTATCATGCAAAAGAGTTGCAGAGAGAAATGTATGGGGACCCTTTCCCTCTCCATGCTCTATGTTTGCAAAGTCAGGGACCCAACTAAAAAAACTCTCCAATGTTTCGTTTGCAGTAGGGACTGGGAGCGATGCTTTCTATCTCTGGCAAGATCCCACAGGTTTTTTGATACTTTTCCAGGAGGGCTTGAGTCCATGAAGTTCTCCTCTGAAGCTATTATTTTCCCCAAATGGGGAGGTATCAAGGACCTTTATTCTACCCTGTTGGGGACTTGCTGCTGTTATGGATGCTGTCCTGACCCCATGAACTTTTTTGGTGCCCTGGAGGTGTCAGTGTCAAAGATTTTGGTACAAATATGACTTCTCTGTGTTTAATTTTATATTTTTAGTCAGTTTTTTGTGTGTTTAATGTTCAGCAACATCAGTTATTCTTATGGCTTTGTTTATAGCAAGCTACCAACATTGAAAACCACCTCTGGAACTGGGATCCTCTTCCTGGCTTGACCTGAGTGATTTTTCCTGAAGAATGTAGTCAAAAAAGCTATAAAGTGCTTCAGAAATCCTGTGAGTCCCTGAGGCAGAGCAATAGTTCTAGAAAATGTGTTTAACTGAGAACATACAAAATGGCTTAAATGGCTTAGTAGAAAATGTCCTGAGCTTCAGTTTTGTAAAAGTACGAGTTCAGAGGTATGGTAATAAATATTAATTTTATTTTGACATTTGAAAGAGACATTTGAATGCGGCCTATGTACACTGCAGAATGATTAAAAATTATTGTGGTGTGTGAAATTTATGTTTTAGCTAGTATGATTACATCCTTCTAAAAATGTTCAAGCCTGTAATCTTTTAAAATTGTTTTTGCAGTAGAGAGATTAAAATTCAGTGAAGCACTTCATATATTTTTAAACAATCATGTTAATTTGAAAGTGACTCAAATAACATTTGTTCTATTTTAAACATAGGTCATAATGATCCACATTCAAATTCTTTGTTTCCAATAAAAGTAACCATGTCCACAAACAGCTCAGCAGAAAAAGTTTTCTTGTAGCATGAGCCACTACAGACGTGACACCAGCTGGCTGGGTATACAGCAGACATAGTAGAAAGACTAAATGTATTTCCACTCCAAATCTTTATTTCAGAATACAGGATAGGTTTCCATCCACCTTTGCCTTCTCCCACACCTCTGCTCTCAGTCTGTGTAGCTGTCTTGGAATTTCCCTGATGTACCAGAGGAGTCAGAGTCAGGAAGATTTGCTGCAGGCTGGGATTAGACAGTGACTGAAAACTTGCATGGGCACAGTTCTGCTGCATTTACTTCATTTACTTTACAGATAAGGATCTTACATCAGGATTGCACTGCTGAGGTTCAAATGCAAATCGGAGTGGAAAGTTGGTGTGGTTCTGAATGGAAGAAAAAAAAGATTAAATGGATACTAAAATTTTTAGAAATGCATAGCATTCTTATTGATAATCTGAGTAGTCTGTGTCCTCATATTTGGTGATCCCCTCTCTTCATCAGTTCTGGATTTCTCTCATTTGAAGGTTAAATGATGTTTAAACCTCCTCCGGATAATGATTTACTCTTGTGTTAGACAGATTGCAATGAAATACCAGTCTTGAAGCTATGTTCTTTTGTCTTCTGGTGGAGCTACCATGTCTTCTTCTCCATTACCCAGCATTGACTCTCATCCTTACTGTATTCTGGGCTTTCCAAGACCTTTTCAAATTCGGTGTGTACATGTTGTTTCAGTGGCAAGCACAGGCATTACATATTTTTAACCTCCACGGGCTCATACCATCCGTATTTCCTCATCTGTCGTGGAGCGTTGGGTGAGGCAGGTTGTGGCCCTGTGTAGTATTGTCTCAATTTATTGACTAGACTCCCTGGGTGGACCTCAAACCTGACTCACTACCAGCCTCATCCAGGACACTTCACCTTTGCTGTCCTCACCCTGTGCAGGTGCTGGGGGCTGTGCCCTGTCAGGGGGGCTCTGCCATGCCTGCAGGAGGTGTACCACCTCAGATTCTGGCTCATTGCTCCAGAACCAGTTGATCTCTTCCCTAATGGTGTAAATAAAGCAGCTCTGTCTATGCCCACAGAACAGAAGGGATGCAAAGCTGCAGTTTCTTGATGGCAATAATGAAACTAATTGAAAAATATCGTTGTTTCACTGAGGAACCTGAAATTGTGTGTTGGCTCATGCTGCTGTGTATTGACTGCAGGACCTTCACTGGAAAATATCTGTAGAAGAGAACTTTCTTTAGAACATATTTTGACAAACTTTATGACTTGTCCATTAGAAGTAACTAAAATTAGAGGAAGTATTAAAGATTCAAGGTAGAAACAATATCTAGAGTTCTTGATTGTATAATGTGGGTGAAAGCACTCTCCTTTCCTTTGATACCTTAAAGGTGCTTCATATTGCAGAGTGTCCTCACAAAAAGGAGGTGAATCCCAGATGATGTTTTCAGGCCATCTGTATTTGGTGAGATGCTTTTAACGGGCAGATTCTCCCCTTTTCTTTCATCTGACCTTAAGGGAAAAAATGCATTAAGGAAATATAGTTCTGAGAATTTGAGTGTACCTTGCATTGAAAGACAAAGTTCCTCCTTCACTTGACTTTAAACTCCAGTAATGACAGTTAACTCTTGAAGTAATGCTTTAAAGAGAGTGTCAAATCTCTATTACAACTGAATTTATCTTTATTACTCTCTTGAGTTAGATAACGTAGATTACAACTCTTCTTTTTCTGCATATATTCTAGACATACCCCAAATCATAAAACAACTCCCTGTGGGAATTTGGAAAACACCTGTGAAACACTGTTTTCCATTCCTGCTAGATAGACTGTGAGAAAAAACCCCTGTCTCACTAAGAAAATACTGCTTATTTGCCAAGAGGAGAACAAGAAAGTGCAGGAAAGTCACAAGGTGCTGCTGATTGGTACAGGAACAAATAGTACCAATGTCAAGATCATGCACTTGTTGAAGAAACATCAGAAACATCAAAAAAAAGGTAGATCAGTCACATTGTCCAAATCTACGAACAGCTGCAGGTACCTAATACTGATCTGACTACACTATGCTGTGACTTGTCCTCTTCCACAGCATAGGGAAAAGTGGAGCAAAGCAAACATAAAATTTTTTACTTCTGAAATATGTATTACATTTAGCATCCAGTTTTTACTTGTGAAAATAAAAGACTATAACAAGAAGAGAACTGATTGATGACTTGAACTTTTTATGGAAAAAACCATGAAACAAAATTGTTTAATTGTTTAATGGCGTTGTCACTCCCCAAGAGTCTTGAATTTCAGTTTGCAGATTGATTCTGGAGTGCTATATTTCTATAATGCTCTGTAGTCATTACTGGTGTTGGCAGAACGTCCCTTTTGGAATCTGGAGTGTTCTATGAAGTGTTTAGATGTAAACTGGCCAATCTAATTAAGACTTTTTGTGAAATAATAGAGATGAGAAATAGAGGTGAACTTTTCAGCTTAAAGCTGGATTTCAAGAGCTTCTGCTCCTCTTTTCTGTTGAGAGGTATCAAGTAACTGTTGTGGGAGCCATAACTTCTGCTTCATAAAATCACTTTTGATTATCCCCTATATAAACTGCATTACCATGAGTCGCAGGAACCCTTACCCACATTCTGAGATGTCCACAATACTGTATGCACACAAGGTGTGACAGAAAGTAGGCAATATGACCACATGGAAATTCTGTTTGATGCGGTAAGAAGTGCTTGGTGCGACAGAACTCTAGCTCAAAATGGTGTTTGTTCCTTTTCCCACTAATTTCTTTCTGACATGATCCAAAAATTCAGTTCCTGACCTCTCACTGAGTGCCTTGATTTGTCATTCTTTAGGCAATGGGAGCCTGTAACAAGGGTGACTATTCTGGAGAAACTGCCCAAGAGAACCTCTGTGCCTTGGTGTCCTGATGGAGGAGAAAAACCTGACTCAAATGAGGATACATCAGTTTTAATCCCATCAAATCATTGGCCTTTCTGTTAAAAACTTTAAGAAGATTGTCTTCTATGCTGATGTTATTTGTGATGTGAACATATTCTCTGGATTTGGAAAATAAAACCAAGGTAACTGGATTTTGAAAATGAACTGATTTACAATTGGTTGTTAGAGGAGTCACAACATGACTTTCAGGCCTCTTGTGGCTTGGGCAGAACCTGAACTTATGTTCTTGAAATTAAAAGCTCTGCACGCCATTACTTATTCCCTGGCCATACCAGATTGCTAATATATTATCTCTGATGTTTTTGGGGTTTTTTTGAACAATATTTAGGCAAAAGGAAGATGCATTTCTGCAATTCTGTTGGCAAAATAACACTGACAGAAGATGATGTCATGGTTGATGTCTTTCTATAGAAGTATTTATAAACTATGCCTACATATAAATCTATATCCTTCAACAGTCTGCTGAAAACTTACTGACTGAATTTTGCTGGATCTTTTTAGTTTCCAGCTGTTATAATGTTTTAAAAGTTAAAAGAACTTGACCCTTACTGTGAGTAAAAAGAAATTGTGGTTACAGTTAAGGGAATTAAGTAGTCAGCAAAAGGAATGAAGATGCTCTCTGTTCTGCTAGTGGTAGCTCCTTAAACAAATCCTTAAAAATATGATTCACATTATGAAACAAATCTGGCAACTTGTGGATATCAGCAGAATATAGTATGATAACTGAAATCAGTCACTGTAAAAGGACTGACTATCTGAAATGAAACATGACATGACTGCAGATGAAAAGAGGAACGTAAGTACTTCACAAATCCATTTTCTATCCATTTTATCCAAGCAGAGATTACTACTTTTTGCAGTATCAAGCAAAGACCTGGTCTTTGAAAGTGTTCACTGAAAAAAGAATAGTAGAAAGAAAATTTCCATTTTCCTTAATATGATATGCTTGTTCATGTGAGCTGTTCCCCGCTGGGTAAGGGTGTGTAAGGGAAGCTCTCCATGCCATGGAAATACCCTGTCATCTTGAAGATTAAGGTCACTAGATAGAAAGCAGGAGGTTACTTATGACAGAAAGACTTTCTGCAAAGGTTCATGGCTCACAGGAGGGAACTACTGATTGTCTGAAAGGCCTGAAGAGGCATTAAACGTCAGAGAGGTCCTTCCCAGTGGCATACTTAACAAAGAGCTATCCTCCCTTCTTTGTGACATGGTGACATTACTTTTTTAATCCACCACAACTGCTCTTTGATGAAAAGGAGAATGGTGACAATACAGCCGATAAACCTGACTGCTTTTCCAGCTGCTATTCATGGGAAACTGTATGTGTCTGGAGAAAATTAGAGGCCTAAACTTTTGAAGGCATAATACCCAGAAGGAAAATTCTCTCCCAGAAGTTCTGAATATGCTCCCGAATATGTCCACGTAGTAATGGTGTAACAGCAGAGAGGTAATTTAGTTACTGTTATGAAAAATTCTTTTGTTGTGAGTGGGAAAACATACGTATGCTATTATTAAAAATGGACTTAAACCTGTTACCCAGCTATTCACTTACAACATCACAAAATGCATTGTATTAAAGCAGAAAATACTATTTCCCTGTATTCCCATTTAACATCAGCACCAGCATCTATGTTTTTGAAAAATGCAATCAAATTACTCGTTCTTGAATCTTCTCTCATGTGTTTGTCTTCAGTTCTCTCTGCTTTCCCCTTGTATATTGAAGCAAGTATATTTTGGGGACAAGATGTCACTTTCAATGCCTTGGTCTGATTCTGAAGTAGCATTAATTGTTAGGAATCAGATGATTTTAACAAGACAGTACATTTTTTTAGCACTTCTTATGAGGGTTTTGTGGGAAGACTGTGTGAAGAAAATCAGTTATTTTTGCAATTGATTGAGAAATCAGTTTTAAAAGATTCAGTTCTGCACATTCATTTGATAGTTTTTCCAGCAGAGGGCAAGAAAGTACAACAGATGGAAATGGTGTTACTTTTCCAAAGAGCCACAGTGGAAAAGTTAAGCAGTATAGCCTGAAGATGGAACGTGAAAGGTAATAACCATCCCCTTTTTAGGGCATAATGGCTTTTCAACAGCCTTTTACTCTTCAAGGATAGTCATAGAAAGACAAGGTGGAAAAGGAGCAGAGGATACCACCAGAGCTGCCAACTGGTTCGTGCTGCTTTGTCAGCACAAGTTCCTCCAGTTGAGCTCTGATTTCTGGGGGGTGTGAGGGAAAGTGGCTCACTGTACCTTTCCTAAGCAGGCTGCAGTGACCCACAGTTCCTCACTCGATGTCCAGTTTGTGGGATGAGGAGGCACACGGGCGCCTGTCTGATGCAGGGCTCCCATCCTTTGCAGTTGTTAACAGTTGTTAAGGCTGTAAAGCAGGGTTTGCTCCTTCTTCAAGGGGCAGACAAAACTTTACTTGAACTCAGATTTTAGAAGCTTGAGCTGATTTTCAGGAATAAATATCTGGGATTTTGCTTCCAAACATGAAAAAAGTGTGCTTATTGCTATATATTATGGTGATGAGCACATGTGTGTTATAGATGCACATGTGGAAACAAGAACTTTGAGCTTTTCCATGGAATCAGTTTGCAGACTATCCAGTTGAAGACTGGAGACATCATTTGTCATGCAGCGGTATGTATTCACCAAGGCATTTCTCAAATTTCTTCAAATCATTGCAGTGACTTTAAAAATGTTGTACAGTCACTCTTTCAACTAGAAAAAATTCAAGTCTCCTGATGCAAACCTCCTGTTAAGGTCCAAACTTAGTTTGCCATGCAGTTGCTTGCTGTCAGTGGTTCCTTATGAAAAGCGTCTGATTTGGGCAAAAGTTGCAGCTGCCTTTTCTTTGGGTTTTCCTAATTTCTTTGAGTAAAATGTATAACTCATAAATAGCAAGCTCATACTCTTATTTTGCTGTCACTGACAGGGCAAATAATCTCATTTCTTATGATAATGAAAGCAGAATTCTGAGGAAAAGAATAAGTTTTGGTTATCATAGTTGATCAGGCTGCACGCAGTACAGCCTGAATGTCTTAGAAGAATGAAAGCGATTAAAATGGTATAAAATTTTTTTAATGTGAAAATAATAATGATAACCTCAAAATCATACTGATTGAATGCCAAAATTAGGAATATATTAATAAAAATATGCTATTTTAGTAATAATTATCTGTTTAAAGTGTAACCAATCATTTTTGGACCAATGAAGTACTTATCTAGGAGGAAGCCTTATGTCAGTTTTCATAAAGGTAGTTTTGCTTCTCTGTGTGTTTGTTAGTTATGACTATACTGCAAGTCTAACATTTTCGCATTGCTTGATTTAAGTTTCTAGAAACAGATTCTGTTTGCATAGCAGAAATACATAATTTACAATAAAATTTACATAACCGTATGAATAGCTTCAGAGCTCTGGTCAACATGAAATCTACACTATGGTGACCACTGGATGGTCGTCTTTTTTTTTTTTACATGAAAAAGACCAACATCTATGCTCTGAGAGTTTTTTCCTGGTTGTGTTTTGTTTTGTTTTTTTTGGGGGGGAGGGGTTGTTTTGGTTTTTGTTTTCTCTTTGCATTTTTTTGGATGGTTTTTGTTGTTGTTGTTTTTTTTGGTCACATGCTGTCTCAAGTACTTTTGATTTGTTTCTCCTACTAAGATTTACTAATTTTTTTTTTAGTATATGAAGAGATGTCAATACTTTGTAATGGGGTTACAGACAGAAAAAATATCCTACAAAATGTTACCCTTAGACTATCTAGTGTTTCTTATGCTGTTTTTTTTCCAAGTCAGTGTAGGTTGGATTATATATATATATATATATATACACACACATTTTTGAATGTCAGATATTATTTTTTAACCAAACACTTATAAGAGGAATTTTTCATACAGAAATCCATTGACCTGCAGAGATATTTCCCTGATGTACAATAAATCAGACATTTCACATACTCCTGATAAAAGGACACAATACTTACTTCGGAACTGTTCAGGGCTGGCAAGAGTGGCCTCAGTGACCTGTACTGAGCAGAAAAGTCAACTGACTTTATCATCAGTCACCCATAAATGATCAGAAATGGAAACTCTCTCTTTCTAACCTCAGCATTGGTCTTTCCACAAGGTCAGGTGGGGTGGATCATAGGAAGAGGAGCTGAAGGCCAGGAAAGCATGCTGGAAACTGCAATGAGCATTTGAGACCCTGAAAATAAATGTACAAACCTTTGGCATCTGTCTGATAGCTCTGGCAGAGGAGCCTCAGCTCCTCTGTTAGTCCCACTAACAGATGAGATATTTGTGCTTTACGTGTTGAAATAAGTATGAGATGAATTATGTGTGAAAGTGACTGTTGTCTGTTCTGACTGTAGGCAATCCCATCACGCTCAAACCTGGAGTCCTGCTTTAGACCTGGTCAAATAAATCCTGCTCTAGGAGTCTTAATAGGACAGACTGTTTCAGGGAATCTGCTATATAATCCTTTATATTGTGCTTACAGTAGTCTTAAAAAATATTTTGTTCCTTCTGTTTTTGTGCTAGAACACTCTTGTACATCGTTCCTTAGTTTTTGCTATTTAGCCTAAGTATAATTCCTGAAAATGTGTCCTAAGTAGATGTTTACCCAAACTCATGTGGGTAATTGGTGTAAAAGAGACTACAACTCCTCTCCTTGTCTTGCAGTTCTGTTCTCCTTTCTCCTGTAAGCATCTACTTTTTTTTCAAAAATCCAGATGACTTTGTTAAAGAATCAAAACTGTGTCTTTTTTTGGCCAAATTTTTTTTTTTTTTACTTCCCTCACCTTCAAAAGTAAAATTAATTTGAAATGGGATGCTTTTTGTCAAAATGATACTTTTAATAGAAAGAAAATTGATGTGTTTTTTTAAAATTATTTTGTTTGAAAAGTTGGAAGTGAATGTGTACTTGTCTCAGATTGTCCTAAGTGATGATGGAAACTGTTGAAGAAATTAATGGCAAAAGTAATGCTAATATATTTACACTGTACTAGTAATTAGAACAGTTTTCAGAGGATAGTTGATATCTAGCTATGCAGTCAAATTCTTGTGTCATTGATCACTGCATAAAGCTAGAATAATGTCAATGATTTTATTTTATTTAATTTCCAGACTGAAACTAAGGATGCAATTCAACTTACAGAGCAGCAAAGATGGTCTTGAATATCTGATTCTTGAAGTGCCATGGAATGAAGGACAGATATTCCTAACTCAGCCAAACATCTGTTTTAAAAAAGTGATTGCCCTCCTTGCGTGTATAACCAGTACTGAAGATCCATTTTGTCTTTCATAACCATTGTATCATAATGCTTTTCAAAGGCATTTGAATGAGTGGTAGTTGTTTTGCCATTTTCTGATCCATCAATACTGGTTTGCCACTTGCGGTGTTACTCTGTTCATGTTGCTTTTATTTACAGTTCTCATCAGAAATGGAGAATGGGGCATACAGCACTTTTTTTTCCCTGTAACATTCATGATGGTGTCTACCATATGCTCTCCCTACATTTTTTGTAAATACTCTATGAGAACATATGTATGTTATTTCCTAACTCTCTTATGCCAACACTTGTCTGAGATGTCTGTAAGGATGCTATGTCTTATGACAGTATAACAATCCTCTGAATGCAATTAAAATTATTTTGAATGTTTTGGCGTGTTTTAAACACTAATTCATGTGCTATTTAAAACTTCTTCCCAGGGTTCTGTTTGTGTCTTGACAATTTGCCTAAAATTAGAGTGTGTACAGATCACAGGTCATCTTTAGCTGATGTTCAAGTGTCCAGCATGCATGAACTTTGGAGAAGTCTGTCATCAAACTTGAAGTGAGATACTAGTATTGTGGCTAGGTCGTTATAGTGGATATGTAAATGTAATCTTTTTTGCTCCTGGGCATGTAATTTTAGATGGGATACTAAGAACCTGTTCAAACATTTCTCTTATTTTGACTATATTTTTGTGAAAGGGTGAAGAATTTAAGCAAATGCCTCATACCAAAATGTTCTTCAGTGAATGCTGTGCACCTGCTTTCTTTGCATCTCCTTTGAGTCCTCAGTGTTTGTGATAACCTAATTAAAATGGAAAAAAATTGGAATATTTCCTTTTCAAACATTGATACAAACATCCAAAAAGTTTGTATGGGTATCAGCAATGGTCACAGAGCAAACAGATTCAACTCCTAAATCTGGGACTGTAGATAAACACCCTGAACCCAAGCCCATTCATTTATGGATACAAGCTTGGTGAAGTCAGCAATATTACACAAATTAAGAAGATTTTCTTTATAGTGGTTTGTAAGCAGAAAATGTCCATGAATAAATACTGAAGGCTGATTTTTTCCATGTGTTAGAAGGGTGTACACTGACAAGAAGTTGCAAGTCTTTTCAGATTTGATTGACACATTCATGTCTTGAGAAACCAGTGTGTGGCCAGAGTTCTTCAGGCTGTGAACCTGCACAGGCAAACAGAGGTGTGGAAGGGATGAGCCATGTAATGCTGGTGGTCCTTCCCCTAGTGCTCCAAGTTTTAGACTGTGGACAAGAGTAAGTATCTCAAACAGTCTGGTACCGTGCAGTGCTGTTAGAAGTCAAGAGTAACTGACAGATTTGTGTGAACAACCTTTTGTAATGCCTCTTTAGCAAAGATATCCTAATTGTGTCTCTTTGATGCTCTTTTCTATCAAGGTTTGCCTTTGTGGATGTTTGTAGTGGCAAGGGTAATTCACTATTTATGGTATGCAGAATTCATTAACATTAGTTTCTGTACTGTGTTTTTTAATCACCAGCAACATGTGTTACTGGGCACAAATTTGCATCTGTTATGCCTATCATTCTGATGAGGGTGAGTGGCTAAGGCACTTTTAAAGCAAGGTAAAGCAATATCAGTGTAAAAGTGAGGAAATTAGACTTTAATTATGGTGTGCCACACCCACAGACACATTCCTCTGGCCACAAGACTGGGTTACTGGGCGACCTTTACTGGCCTTTTCAGTCTGTTTCATATTTGGCTAATACATAAGAGTTTTGGTTGGCAATGTATCTGGGCTATAAATGGAGAAGAACAGGAGTAGGTCTCTAGGCAGCTTTGACCATTTGCATCTGAGGAAACTCTTAGAGCCACTATTGCTCTCCAAACTGAGAAAAATTATATTCTTTTTGTGATAAAAAGCATTTTAGAAAAAGATTTTTTGTGTTGTTTTTTTTTCTGTGAATGTTTGTAGCTTCTGCTTTGCCAGTAGCTTGACATGAAAACACGGCCAATGTCGCAAATGTCTGCTTTAAGTTCTTTGTCATTTGGACAGATTCATAGAATAATTTAGGTTGGAAAGGCCATTTTAAAGTAAATTAGTCTAACCACCTGGTTAAATACGACTGATTTTGGAGTCAGACCAGGCTGCTCAAGGCTTTAGTCCAGGCAAAAATGAAATACTTCTAAGGATGACATCCCACAGCATCTCTGTGCAACTTGGTTGAGTGCTTAAATGCTCTCAGAGGGTGAATTTTTTTCTAATACCTCGTAAGAATTTCTGGGGTTACAGCTTGTGTCTGCTGCCCCATGTCATGTCACTGTGTATCTCCTGGAAGACTCTGCCTCTGTCTCTTCACATGCTCCTGTCAGGGAGTGGTATATGACAATATACAGTGCAGCCCAGAAGGCTGTTGTTCTTCGTTGCTGCCATGGGTGCTTTGCTCAGTCACGCACAACTTGTTATCCACCAGGACACCTCTGGCTTTTCCTGAAAAGTTTATTTCTAAGTTTTCTGCTTGTAAGAGGAAAAGGTGTAATTTTGATCTGTAAGAGGAAAAGGTGTAATTTTGATCTCAAGTTTAGGTAACTAAGTCTGTGAGCTACTTGTGCAGGTGGTCTCTCCAGTGTCTTCCTAGAGAGAGGCTCCTGTTCTGAGCTGTTCTTTGGAAAAACCTGCTTGGTATAAAGGAGGTTTGAGCAGAAACCCTTTTTAACTCACACAGTGAAAATATGTGCCTAAACATGGATGGTTAACGAACTCAGTTTCATGCCATGTTTATCAAAGTGTATTCATATTTTATTTTTTAAAAATAGTGTGATGGTCCATTGGGCACAGCTCCAAGGCTTTACAGAATCTGGGTAACAATTTCAAATCAGAAATATTTTGAGCTTATTTCTGGCAGACTTGGCGTGTCTAGTAAAAGTGCACTGGAATACCCTATTTATAAGTTTTGTTTTATAGGATCATTTTTTCCCCTACTTTTGTTGGATTGGGGAGCAATATTTTTATATTTTCCATTAAGTTTTTTAACTAAAGCTAAGCCTGGAAATTTTACAAATAAAATAAAGTGTATTAAAAACCCCCTTGTTTTAAAGAAATCAAACTAGATTGTATTTGAAAAAGAAAAGGCTTATACTATAAAAGGCTCTATGTATCAAAACACTATTTCAAGTCCAAAGTATACAGAAGAAAAGGTGTTTTAAATGAGCATTTAATGAATAATAAGCTGCTGAAGGACTAGTTATTGCTGGCATTAGCTGGAAGGAAATGAAAACTAAGTGATAAAAGCAGAAAGATATCTCTTTTATGATCAACAGTGTTTTTGAGAAAAAGTTAAAATCTGAAACCTTGATTGTAAAACATTATATAGCAACATGAGGATTTAGAGGGCCTTTCTAGTTCAATTAATGCCTACACATTTCAGAAAAATAGAAAGATGGGAAAACAAACTATGTCTTACAACTGTCAGCCTGTACAGTAAACATTTCAAAGCTGATTCCTTGAAGGGTGAGCATGTATTTTACTTAGTTTTTCCTCTGCATTTACAAGAGTGACACTCTTAGGACTTTGTTGTTTACTTGCTCATAAGTTACATCAGTAGCATTTGGATTTTTCCTTCATCACTTTGCTGTTCTAGAGCTTTCTCATGAGCCACAAAGGCTAAATACTTCTCTTTTCCAACCCTTGAAATAGTATGACGAATACTACTCATCCAGAAGAATTCTCTCCTCTCCAGTAGTCATATATACTGGGAAGATGTATTAATGATGTGTGGAAGTAAAGCAAGGCAAGCCCAGTAAATAATACATATTCCTGACCCAAATGACAGAGAAGCCAATGAGGTGAGATGCTCTACTGAGCATCATACTCACCAACAAGGAGAAGCTTTTTGGGGTTGTGAGACAAAGGTGACTTTGCCTGCAGTAGCCAAAAATGGTGGAATTCAGGATCTTGAAGGGAGAGAGGAAGGTAAAAATCAAGCTCATAGCCCTGGACTTCAGAAGGGCACATTTTGGCTTCTTCAAAAATTTGATTGAAAGAGTCACATGCGATAAGGACCTAAAGGAAATATGGGCCTAAGAAAAGAAAACTGGTTAATATTTAAGGATCTTCTGTTGCACTCAATGAGTAGGAAGTCAGGCAAAAATGCCAGGAGACTTTTGCAGATGAACAAGGAGTTCCTGGCCAAACTCAAACACAGAAATGAAGCATACATAATGTGGAAGCAAGAATGGGTAATCTGGGAGGAATACATAGATATTGTCTTAGCATGCAGAGATGGGTTGAGGAAAGTCAAAGCCCAAATGGAATTGAATCTGTCCAGATGTCTTAAAAACTACAAGAAAGCCTTCTATAAGTACACAAAAGGAAGACTATGGACAATGTGGGCCCAGTTTACTATGAGATGGGTGACCTGGTTACACAGGATTTGGAAAAGGCTCAGGTACTGAATGCCTTTCTGCCTCAGTCTTTTCTGGCAAGACCGCCTGTCAGGAATCACAAGTCCCAGAGACCAAGCAGAAAGGCTGGAGCAAGGAAGATGCGACCTTGGTGGAAGATGATCAGCAAGTAAAATACTTCTTCCTCACTCCCTCTCTGTATCTGTGTTATACATGCCTTTAAAATAGTTTTTGAACATATGCATTTGAAAGATTAGTTATTATTAGATATAGAAGGCAGAGTAGGGCATGGTATGCAAAATATACAGGATATATCTCTGGTGTAACAGTTTTGATTTTAGAATAGAGTAATTTTGGGTTTCAACTCTGCATACTCCTAATTGGTACTCATTCAAAGTGCTTGGTTTCCAAACGATGGCACTGAACTTCTGCCTGAAGCTGATCTTGGAACAAGCTCTTCTTATTTTCAAAAGATCACCTTAGTGTATTTTCACCTTAGTGTAGTTAATGAAAAGTAAAAGTCAGCAGTGTTCACAGGAAACTTAGATCCCTAGAGCTTAAATTATTTTAAAAGTGGAACTTAAGACTTTTTAGAACTTACACAAAGTTGTTTAGACTGTTTTAAATGTTTAGGCATTTCTTTGTATGACTGTGACATGAGAACATGTCCACAAGTGAATGCTAAAGATATTATCCCACAAATAACCATTCAATTTGTTCTTCCTGCATTTAAATCAGCTAACCTAAATATAATCTACCAGTAAATCATTAAAGATGTGTATTCAAAATACATAGGGATCATCATCACAGCTTGAGTGATGCTCACTATGTTGGAAAGAAAAATATTAAGTTTGCCCATATCTGACAAGTTAGAAAATACCACAGGGTTTTAGAGTGTCATGTGCCTGTCTTCCTCCTCCTCTGAGTTAATAATTTCCCACATAGGTACAGCTCACTGCATAATGTTTTTTTCTCAAACCTTACAATGTTTATAAGAACGTTTTTATAATGTATGACTTCTCAGCAGCATTGAACTGGGAGTGTGGAAATTGATGCTTCTGTTAAATGTGATTTTTTTTTTAGCAAACACCTTCAGATAGATATGATTAGTACTCCTACTACTGTTGCCTTAAGGCATCATCACTAGAAATATTATGCTTCCTATTAGACAAAATTTATCTGTGACAAAACTTAAACATGGTTTCTGGAAGTATGCCAGTGTGAATTTGGCAGATTACTCTGAATAGCTCCAGACAAGATGTCTTCCATCTATTTCCAGATTTAAATGTGTTGTGACAAACATTGTGAAGAAAAACGTGCCTGCCTTTGTTCTTGAGTTTTCACCTTTTGTCTGACAAGATCCTTTCTGACTATATCTTGGGGTAAGATAGCGTGAACCATCTTATTGCTTTCCTGGTTCATAAGACAGGAAGAAGTATCTTATGTTCTAATGGTCAACACCTGAAATTGTTAAATTTCTTGTTCCAATATGCTAAAAGTCTCACTGCCATGCTATCACATGATCTTTCAATTATGGAACAGCATAAACACAGAAAAGCCTGCTTCTTATTTATATTATATTTCCTTAAACTGTGTACTATTTCTGATAGTATGGCATTTTCAGAAATATTTTCTCCTTGCTACAGAATTTCATCTTTCTAAATTTTATGTCTGGGCTACCAATGGAGAGAATATATTTCTTGATTACCTGCAAATGTAAGTGGCATCAAATCCTTTTATTTGTGTCACATGGAAATTGATTTTGTACATTGTACATTTCATTTTCTAACTGCGATATCTGGGTGATTTATCTGCTTTTCAGAAAGAGTGATGTTTTCCCCCTATAGTCAGCATTATTAGAAGATGTGTCCACCACTGGAAAGGATCTAGAAATTCTCCATGAGCTAAATAAGGTGATACTTGAATTGAAAGCTCCAAGAAAAATGGAAGTACATCAAATAGTTAATTCAGAGAAGTTGCTTTTCCTTGCAGACATATCTGAAGGTTTTAGCTGGAATCAGCACACTGTTGCAAATTTGTCTCAAAGATAAAGAACAAAGCTGTTTGATTTGATCACTGGTGATCACTAAACTGATAATCTATTTTAAAAGATCAATGAAGAACCATTCTTATCAGCTATCTTGACCTTCTGGATTATTCAGACTATAGAACTTTGTTCACTTTATGAATTAATCTGACAATTTCTTCAGTTTAGGATAAAGCAAGCCTTTTAGAAAGAGTCTTCTGCAAGAGGTGGGGAAACTCAAGATAAACTCACTACCTTTCCCCCTCACATTTTAATCAAATTCTGCCAAAGATGCTGTGTTTACTTAATACAGAAAGCATGCTTTCAAGCATATTCTTCCTATATTTTGAGCAATCCTTTCCTAAAATTATATGTATATAAAGATTGCTATCAGTGATAGCCAATAAAGCAAGATAAAATGTTGTTTTCCTAAATTAATACAGTTATGAAGTCTTCTTTAGGTAATATTTTACTTTCCTTAGAAGATTGTATTCCTGTCAAAAGGATGCACACATCAGAACTATTATTTAAAATACATTATTTGTCTTTGTCTTTTAGAATTATGACTCTTGTGTTGCAAGCCCCTGATGCACATATTGGGGAAGTAAGGGCCTGGGAGGGAATAGAAATAGTTTTATTCAATACTGATTTTTGGATAACAAGTTTATTTGCCTCTCAGTGTTAAAAAATGGGTAGAATAACATTAATATATAAACAAAACCTTGAACTCTAACCAGTCGGTGTAATTTTTTCTTTCTTGTGTTTTATTCCATCACAATGATTTTTCTTTATCATCTGTTTTCTCTGGTTATTACCACTCCTGGATGAAAAGGAGTTAGAGGTCCCACACTAAAGCAGTACAGCAAACAGAAGTGATGATTTTCCCAAACATTCTGCAAAGCATTTTGTGCTCAGAGTTCCACTGATGCAAAAAAAAAGAATTGTGAATATACCATTCTGCTGGGTGTGCAGCAAAAGCTCTGAACAAAAATGCTGTATGAAATATCTAAAGAGAAAATTCCTCAGGGAATGGGAGTTGAAGGGCTGAAATGTGGCTTCAGGAAGTACTTTTCCTTCGGAATCACTGTGAGTCTCGAAAAGTACGTTTGATGGTAGGGACTCAGAAGGTAGAGGCATACATGAATTAAAACCCAGTCTTTAAATCTGCCTGTGGTGCTGGAAATTAATTACATGACCTTCATGAAAGTCTCCTAGTTTGCTGCAGCAGATGAACCCGGGCAGTAAACCCTAGGCTTTGTTCAACACAGAACTGATGCAGCAAATATCTTGGATAAATGTTAAGACTGTAAGACTATAGTCTTGATTGGACCTGATATCTTAAGTTAGAGAGGAGTGATTCATTCCCCGTTAGCTTCAGGCAGAAGATGAAGGTGCCTAATTCAGGGTCAAACTCACTTTGTAATGAACAGAGATAACATTATTTCCAGAAGTCAATTTTAGCCCGTTTTTTTTCTCATCCCATTGATTATAATGGGGTCAGGCTACCCTCAAAAACTATATGCCACAGCAAAGTGCTTCAAGTTAAGTGGGATAAATCTAGTTGTGGTCAGTAAATCCAGCTGGGATCAGCCAAGATCAGCCTAAGATATCTCAGCATAATGAAATTCAATTTTCTTGCTCCTGAGATGAGTTAAAATAATACTGTCTTGGGGATTGTTGAATAGCAGTCATGGTGATGGCAGAGATCTGTCCCTCTCAGCTGGTTCTGTGTCCAGCTTGTGGTTACCTATTGGGACAAGATAATATTCTCCTTAAGTCACTCTACGTGCAAGAATTAAATGCGTGGCTCAGCCCTAGTAGGGAATATTTATTGTCTTTTCTCTACACCTCGTTCCAGTCTGTGTCCTCCTGTGCCTCTGCCAGTCCCTGATGCCAAAATCAGCCACAACAGGGGGAAGATTGCCTCTTCCAGAAGGTCCTTTCTAGACCTGCCTTGCGTGTAGGACTGCCAGTGCAGGGGTGGAGGTTCCAGACTGTGGCTTTATCTCCTCGGGGACTGAGTGTTGTTGCAGTGCTGAGGCTGAGCAATGGGGCTCTGCTGTGTCCCGGCAACCCACGGAAGGTTTTGGGCACAGACCTCACTGGCCACAGGTGGGACATTTCCCACCCCTATGCCTGGGGGGCAATGATTTCGCTGACCTGTTGCACTGTCGAAAGTGGCTGCCAGATTTGCCTGTATCTCAAGTCAGTCCTAGATCATAACTAGTAAAGGGGTGGAATGATTTTACATGATTTATTACAGACCTCAATTTCCAGGCAAATTTCAAGCTCAAGAGGGTGGCTTCTGAGCTGAAAAAGTCTGATTAAGCAACATGTGGGTCTTTCTATATACCTTATGGTGATCAATATTGCAGTGGCCAGAAAGAGAACAGTTACCTATGTTAAAAAATATGCTTTTTCTGCTTGGATTCTGGAGGTTCCTTCTCTGCAAACGACATGGTGCTGCCTGTAGCAAACAAGCATATTTATGATGAGGCACAGTCAGTATTGACCATATTCAATACTAAAGAAATAAAATGGGTTTGGACATCAGGTGCCATCAGAGACACTACCAAACATGAAACAGAGAAAAAGAAAGTTATCAATGCACTAAAGCAAGAGTCTTTAAAAAGAGGCAGAGCACAGATGAGACCACTAAGTAATGTTTGAGTTTGTTTGGAGTTTGTTTGAGTAAAAGAATTGCTCTCAGTTAGACACCAGATCTCTAATTCAGGAAGCTACAGAACTGGCTGCTTTTAGGCAGCAATGCGTGACCGTAGTTAAAACAGACCTTGTAAAAAGGCTGTAACATTAAGCAATCTGATTATAATGAAGATAAAATGCTTTAGAAAAGTAGGACTAGTTTTGAAGAACATTTGTTTCTATTTGATCCCAGTCATCCTGTCTCTGGGACCAAAACTAGTATCTTTGCACAACATTACATTACTGGACTGGTGAAGGGCATTTGTGGTGATGCTCTTATGGTCTCTTTCTAGCCTCTCTCATATTGCAATACAACCTCATCTGGCTTCTCCTTGAACTGGTCCATGCATACAGCTGGCAGAGAAGAATTCACAGTAAGCCATTATTGTGTAGACCTGCCAGCATTTCAAAGCTGGTTCGTGTAGATCCACATTGTGCTGCAGTGCACGATACAGACTTATCTTTCGCTCCCTGAGCATGCAGCCATTGTAAATGTTTATATAGGCAGATATATGACTGAGTGCCTAGGGGTTGTGCCCCTTGTCTAAAATAACCTGCTTAAGCATAGGGTCAGAGAGACTGATCACATACCTCAATTAGATACATTTCTCAGTGCTCCTGGAGGATCAAACAGGAACATGTCTTTGCAATTTTTGTTGTATCCTGATGAAGACACACATAGCCTTTCAATGAAGAATTAAAATAAAAAGTCTTTTGAAACCCTAAATCCTGCATGGATAATGTCTCTGTCTTTGATACTGGTACTATTTGGAGAAAATAACCCCTTCAAAACTGCATTCACTGAGTTACCAAAAATCTACAGGATACTAGTAATAATAAAACAGCTCAAAAGAGCAGAAATTCTTGACGGCTATTGAGATTACGAGAAGGTAATACAAATCCCAAAAGTGTAAGTCTGATAGAGGGTTTGATCACAATCTAGAAAAGATACAGCAATAAAGGACAGATACCTATACATACCATGTTATGTAAACCTCTCTGTTTTCTGCTACATTTTTGAGACAAAAATGTTGCATAATGGTTTCCCAAAATTTGATTCCTAAACAATTTTGAGCTAACATACATCACAATCTCCAGAGATTGCAAACATGTGCTTTCCTCCTTTAAAATCAAAACATGGTATATTTTCTTCCAAATTTAGTTCCTCATACATGCCTTTTTAAAGAAAGCATATCTGGAGGAAATGTATTTGCCCAAAATAATAGTTGAAGGAAGGGAATAATAATAATATATTTTCTATCTATTATGTAATTATTGTACATTTTCTCAAAGAATGCAGTCAGTGTTAATTTTTTGAAAGGCATTAATGGGTCACTGCATTGAAGAAAAACAAATTTTGGAATTCCTACTTGTATTGTCAGATATTTGTAAATGAAATTACGGTGTTATTAACTGCCAGAATAGTAAATACACAGCATCATTGCCATGGAATTTAAACATGCTATAATAGTGTTTTCATAATTACAGAGGAATACGTGGTGGCCTGTGGAAAAAAGCTGGAACTCGTGACATGTTTGAATAACTTGTCTATACCTAATTCTGATTCTTATTCTCTTTCTTTCTAACTGCTACTTGGGGATTTGTTCATTTACCTGTGGTTATATCTGGTGCCATTGGGGCCTGCTGATGAGCACATAACTCCTGCTCAGGAGCTGAAATTCCATATGAGATATCTCTCAAGGATGCAGTTTAATAGACTGATGAACTTGAAAAATCTGAATGTAGTGGTCAAGATAAAAATTATCTTGTTTCATAAGATATAAGTATTTGCACATAACTATACAAGATGACAAATGCCAGTGTGTTAGATTTTAATGGATCAAAGAATTCAACTCTGTTACTTTTTATGGCTCTGGTTTTTGTGGCTTTCAGGAAAAATGTGTCATGATCATAACCTCTATACATCTATCACCTAATTAAAATAGAACCAGAAGCAATGAACTTATTCTCTACAAATTGGATTAGAAATTTTGTCCTTTAATCTCGGTGTTCCAAATAACAAATGTTCCAGATGAAAGAGACCAAAGCAATAGTTACATTTATATCCTAGAAAATATTTCATAGTTAAATAATTTGCTGAATTACACTTTCTGGTTCTTGGTATCATTTTAGTATGTCTGGTTTCTTTTTTGTTTTTCACTAGGTACTGCTTAATTGCCTGGAAGATGTTTGCCTAAATTCTACAGCATATTTTTTCTTTTGAAAAAAAAAGGCAAAAATATTGTAAACACTTTTTTTTCTCAGATGCATTTTTTTCCCTTTGTCCTAAAACGTATCACAAGCACTGAAAGATTTTTTTCCTCTTGTAGTTTGCACACTATATTCCCAACATGTAAGCTTCAGAAATTCTTTGATTTTTACTATTATATGAAAAATTCATTAGAAAAAAAAAACAAACAAAAAAACCCCCCCTCAAAAATCCCAAACTGAAACTCAGATGAACACTATCCTTTATAATAATCAATTTTACTTTGTATGCTGCAAACATTTTAGGAACTGCATGTGTCTTTTAGGACCCATAGTTGCAAAACTGTTATCCTTCCAATAAACAAACTGGAATATTTGCTCTTCAGACTTTATTCAAGGGTGAAACAAAACATGTCAGTAAGAAACTTTTAGTTTGTTCCTGTCCATACTGTTTCTTTAGTCTTCTTGACAAGAAACTATGTCTTTCATTGACATATTTGAAGTCCTGATAAAGGAATAGCCACAGAAAAACTAGCTGAACACGAAATACTCCATGATATCTTCTAAATCCTTAGGAAGAGGTCTGGTCTAGTAATAATAATAAAAATGGATACCTCCTTCCTAAATGCTTTCAGACAAGATAGTCCTCTGAACTACCATTCTTTTTAAGTGTGGGAACTGAGTGAAAAGTGTGAATAAATATTTTATACAATCATTTAGGTGACCCACAGAGGAGCTCTCATTGTCTTCCTCCTCTCGATATGGAAGACATTAGTCATAAGTTATATCAAAAAATCAAATTTGCATTACAGCGACTTTTATTTTTTATGAGTGGCTAACTTTTATGGTAATATCTGAATACCTTGCAAACTGAGAATGCAATATTTTGCTTTTCTGACGGGATTGTGGTTTGCTTTCCAGAGGGGTTAGGTTAAATACTCACTCATATGAAACTGAAATCGTACAGCTGCTATTTATTACACAGGGTTGTAATCCATGGAAAAAGAAATCAAAAGGGTTAAAAGTTTGGAATATATTACAAATTGTACTGAATAACATCCTTCTGTATTCACTGCTTAGACCACTTGTGGTTCAGAGGTGCAAATGTTGCTTATGCATGTGGATGACTCCATTGATGATCTATGGTCAGGCTTGTGCTCTGCATCTGTGTGACTCACCAGGAGAAAATCACAGAAGCACAGAATAAGCTGAGTGAGAAGGCACCCATTAGGATCATCAAGTCCAACTCCTGGCCCTGCATAGCACCATCCCCAAGAGTCACACCATGTGCATGAGAGCATTGTCCAAACACTTCTTGAGTTCTGTCAGGCTGGTGCTGTGACCACTTCCCTGGGGAGCCTGTTCCAGTGCCCAACCACCCTCTGGGAGAAGAACTTTTTTCTGATATCCAATCTAAACCTCCCCGACACAACTTTAGGCCATTCCCTTGGTCCTGTCACTGGTCACCACAGAGAAGAGACCAGTGCCTGCCCCTCCTCTTACCCCCATGAGGAAGTAGTAGACTGCAATGAAGTCTCCCCTCAGTCTCCTCCAGGCTGAACACACCAAGTGACCTCAGCCACTCCTCATACAGCTTCCCGTCAAAACCTTTCACCAACTTTGTTACTCTCCTCTGGACACTCTCTAATAGTTTAATGTCTTTGTGATATTGTGGCACCCAAAACTGCACACAATATTCAAGGTGAGGCTGCCCCAGTGCAGAGCAGAGCAGGACAATCCCCTCCTTTGCCCGGTTGGTGATGCTGTGCCTGATGCCCCCCAGGACACGGTTGGCCCTCCTGGCTGCCAAGGCACTGCTGACTCAGATTCAATTGGCAAGAAAAAGAACTGGCAAGGCTGCCTTTGTATCTGCATGCAATACCTGCCATCTTTCAGTCCATTGCAAGACAGCTACCCTGGCAAACAAAAGTGTAAAGCTCACAAAAACACCAAGGGCATTTGTAAAGTTTGGGGATTTTCATCAAAATAGAAGTAGTTCTCAATACTAAAAGCTATGGCAAGATCCTCCTTGGCTGGCAGCTGAGTTAAAAAAGTATCAAGATGACAAGTGAAAAGAAACCACAACGTTTATAAAAGTGTAATTAGCCACTGGAACAGCCTATCAAGGGAAGAAGGGAATTCATAACGTCTTGGAGTTTCTGTGAAAACAAGACTGCTTTAAAAATCCTGTTTGCTGATGTTTGTAATTTTTATGATGTGCCTTGTGATGCTTAGTAGATTCTGTGTTAAGCCACCTCCTGTGTTTGTTGGAAATGCTCAGATTTCATGTCATTCTGGTCATACAGAAGAGTTTGTATGGCCCAAGTGAAGCCAAATGCCTCCAAAGTAAAAAGACAGACACCCAAATATTTTTTAAAATCTCAGGGCTTTACAGTCAATCTCTTAATTTCTATGCTTATTTTATAATTCTTGAATCTTTGTAGTTGTCAGTAATGTAAAAGGAGTTGTCTGCAGCTCTCTACCATCTGAATGGTGTGTGGGTGAGCAAGAAACAATGAAGTAGGACTGCAGCAACTTCAGTTCCTCCATGAAATCATTCTCCTTGAAATCCCCTGACCTTTTTTCCTTTTCCTGATCTTAAAATTCTTCATTTTTAGAGCCATGTATTACAATGGAAAATCCATGTCTTTTGCTAGAAAGTAACTGAAGTCTGTAATTAACACACACAAAACTGCCAGTGCCACTCTATGCTTGAAAAATATATTTGTCCTTATTTCTGTCTCACTCTCAGGCCTTATTTAATGTTTATTACCCTTGAGATTTAGCATTCAAGTATATATCTCAGTATGTTATTGATTGCTAGATATCCTCTGGTGTCCCACCAGCCACCACCTGAAGACACCTGAGAACCTCCTGACCCCTCTGCTGCCTATTCTCTATTCTGATTTTGAAGCTCAAATGGGAGCCTACCTTGTCACCATTTCAATAAAATTTGCTATGTACCTTTGAAGCTTCTTGAGAAGTGAATTGGTTTGATTCAGGTTTTCTTTTTTTAAAACTATTCCAAATTCAAAACAGGTTGAACAAATAGAAAATAATTTATTTATAACGTCAGAAGCAGATAGCACAGTCACAGAGGCTCATAGAAATAATGGGTGAAGAAATAAAAGAAAAGCTCTGTTTAGCTTACTTCACTAGAATTCAATCAGAAAGGTCTCCCTTTCCTTCTCAGTTCGGGGTTGTTTCATCTCTTGTCAAGATTGTATTCAAGTTTCAGGCTTTATGCTTGTCACTTACATCCTGTGGTGGAGTATTCTAGCTTTCTTATTAATTTCCTTCAATCAAATCTTCCAGGAGTCCAGACCATGTACTGTTTTCCCTCTGCCATGCCTTCTGTTTTATCCTTCCAGAAGAGACAGTCTGTCTTCCCACCTGTCTTCAGGGAGAAAAAAGATATTATTTCATTTCCATAGTTATATAAATATGTCTACTGGGACTCATCCTCTGCTCTAAATTGATTAGTAAAGAGCAATTTATTGCAATGAGGTGCATGACTGCCTCCTTCCCTTTGATGACTATTTCTAATTCTTTACTCAGGCATATATTTTTCATATACTTTACTCTTAAAAATTTTTACATTAAAAATGCACATGACAAGACAACAGTCTCAGATGTATACAGCTTATTACTATCTTGTGACTGAGGCTAGATATAACATCAGAGAAGTCCTCTGGAGTGACAGTGGATTTGAGGGTGACTAATCCACTATTTCTTCCTTTAAGGTATGTAGTAATGTATATATAATATATTTCCTAGGTAGCTGGAAATGAAAATATTCTGATCTGCAGTGCATTTCATTTTGCCAGAACATTCAGATTTACGATTCAGATCTCTTAAGAGGTGTTGGTGGTAACTGGCTGAATATATCCTATAATGTGGTTTTCTTTTAGCTGGTATTTTAGTTTACTTTAACATCAATTTTATTTTTTTTCAAATTAGACTTTCATGAATGATTTGTGACCTCTTTCAGAGGCAGAAAGCCTAAAATAAAGTTTTAACATTTGTTAGAACCATTCTAAGGAATCCCTTTGAGTAAATCACATTTTATATTTACAAGAGCTAAAGATGTCTGAAAAAAATGCTCTATATTCCAATATCCAGGAGATCAAGAATCTTGGGTTATAAAAAATTGGGAATATCTGAAGCAAAGATCTCTGTTTTGTTCTTTTTCTCTTACGGAGTTGTAGTATCATAGAATGGTTTGGTTTGGAAGGGAACTTATAGATCATCTAGTTCCAGCCCCTCTACCATGGGCAGGGATGTCTTCCACTAGACCATCCAGCCTTTCCATGAACACATCCAGGGATGAGGCATCCACGACTTCTCTGTGCAACCTGTTCCAGTGTCTCACAATTGTCACAGTAATGTGATTCTTCCTAATATCTGATCCAAACCTCTTTTGGTCTAAAGCCTTTCCCATTTACTCTACCTATACATGTCCTTGTAAAAAGTCACTCCCCAGCTCTCTTAGTTTCTAAAGATTTTTGAAGTACTTAGGAATGTATTGGTAAGCTCATATGGAGACAATTCTCATGCATAACACTTGGATTTTTAGCAGTCAGTTTCAGATAAAGAAATTCCTCTGAAAAGAAATGCATAATCCCGTAAATCCCTTCCTGTATTGACACAGAAAACAGCACTTCAGATATGAGTACTGTTTTGAGTGATAATCAGGAGGGCTCATCTCTTGCAACATGTAGTTATCTCCTCCCTACATTCATGTACTCTAGGATTATAGCCAAAGGTGATGAACAGATCAGAGAACTTGGATCTAAACTTTAGTGTCTTTATTCCCCTCTAGTCTTCTTGCCTGCAATTTAGATTGAAAGAATTATAAAAAGGTTTTCTCTCTGCTTTCCTGTACAATTGTAATCATCACATGCATCTCAGATCCACTAATTTATATTTGCAGTACCTTTACTAGGTAAGGAAATGTTATTTCCATTTTACAGGTGGAGAACCAAGGTACAAGGTCATTTACATAGAAAGGCTGGGACTAATCTGCAACAGCAAACTAGAAATTTTGCCCATCAATACAAGTGTATCTACATGCACCCATAGAATCTGAAAGCCTGAACACCCTGTTTGGAAACATGGGAAAGAAATCATTTCAGCAGTCTTATTCTACTTATTTTGCTGGAAATATAGGATCATACAGAAATCTAGAAAATGTGCTATTTACTATCACTGGATCATGAATCCCTGTTTCGTTTACAAGTAGCAATTTCTAGCGAGCTCTCTGGTCATCAAATGCAGTCCTTCTGTGTTTCAGGATGGCATTTCAAATCAACCCTCTCAGAATCAATTCAGTGCTCATCCAATATGTGAAAAATATTGGTGATAGTTGGGTTAAAAGTCAGGAATTTATTTTTGCCTTGATGAGGGGAAAATGAGGCCAACAGGATACCAATGGGCTACAAATGAATAAGCCAATTTTCAGGTAAGAAAGGCAGGAGGAATACAGGCCCTAATTATACTCACTACATATAAATTTAAATTCTGGCTCTGCTGAAATAGATACAGATTTTGTCACTGACTGTGCTGAAGCAAAGCAATTATTCACTACTTCCAAGTGAACTCTTGGCCATTATAAAAGCTGGTTTAATATAAGTTGTTTCTGACAGAACTTAATTCAGGTACGTATTACTTATTGAATTATTTCTTTGTCCTATCACTGAGGCAACCACTTCGCATATTTTCTGTGTGTTTTGCCTTAGGAATGGCTTCTTGATATTCAAAATCCTTTGTACTTTCTTTCTGGTTAGACAAAATCTTTAGTATGCCGCCAGTTTACATTCTCAAACAAAACTTAAAGAAACCTAAGGAATAAATCACACCATATTTTAAATCAGTTTATATTTAACTGTTTTCTTTAGATATAGACCAATTCCACTTCAGATGTTGCTGTTGATTTTTTTCCTCCCAGGTAATATAAAACTCCAATTTTCATTGATCTGAGACAGGGAACATTTCTGATGTCGCTAAATACCTAAGAAGTGTCCGCATGTGTGTGTGTGCCTGTATGTGTTGTTCACATCTAACAAATACTGTAGGGTGAGCACAGGCAAGCTACAGACTCTTAACTGAAACTTTTCTAAACTTCCTGAACCTCTTATGTCTGCAAAATTTCATGGAAAAATCTCATATGAGGAAGCTGACTTGTGATATTTTGACACTTTCATCTCCAAAGCTCAAAAAGCTGAAACATGCCAGAATAATTCAAAGCTAAGTTAGCCAAAGGCTTTGAACCTTAGGGGTATTATATAAGTTTAGTTTAGATTTGGAGCAAATGCTCTTAGCAGATCTTATTTTAATTTAACTTTTTTTATCCACACTAGTTGTTAGTGGTTCACCCTGAAGGTTATTTAACAATTAGATTCTGGGGATTCAGGCCCTGGAACTAGGTACAGACTGAACCAGCAGCTATGACAGCAGCAGTAACAGAGGTCAAGATTAAAGCATGGACACGTGTCCCTCAGATGGGTCAAACTCCAAAAGCTCTACACATTGGTGGGTAGATTACTGTTCACACTAACCCATAATAGGTACCATGTTCTTGAATAATTAGCCATCTTATAGCAACATTATCACTTTAGTCAGAGGTGAGTTTAAAGAAGGTGATTTCTTGGAAGGCTAAATCCCTATTTTATGACAGTTTAAATGGATAATTAAATTTAAATTATGAACCTGGCTGAAAGCGCATGGATCATTGTGACTTTGGCTATTATAGAAAATCTATAAATATGGACATTGATATATCCTTTGTTATACAATACAATTACTTCGTGGTAGTTTTATTAAAGGTAAACTGTATTTTACTTAGTTGGGTTTTTTATTATTATTTTAAAGAAGAAGACAAAATGGCTTTCATTTAAGATCTAATTGATTTGCTGGAGGTCATTCTCTTTCTTAAACCTCCTTTGACTGATTAGCTGAAGAATTGTTCAAACAGGAGGTAAAGAAGCACTCAAAAAAATTGTCAGCCTGGCCTACCTTGCTAAAACACAATGTTCTGTTAGGCATAACTTTGGGCAAGGTCAGTGTCGTGTCAGGCCAGATGCCCTTGTTCTTGCAGGCCAGTGTTTTGCCACACGTAGCTCTAGTGGACATGCAGACATTGACAAGGGTGGATGGGAGGCTGCACAGGACACAGCAATACTCATTCACAGTCCAGAAAGCCAATCGTGTCCTGGGCTGCGTCCAAAGAGGTGTGGCCAGCAGGGTGAGGGAGAGGATTCTGTCCCCCTACTCTGCTCTCATGAAACCCCACCTGCAGTGTTGCATCCAGCTCTGGGGTCCCCAGCACAGGAAGGACATGGATCTGTCAGAGCAAGTCCAGAGGAGAGGCACCAAGATGATTAGAGGGATGGAGCAGCACTCCTATGAGGAAAGGCTGAAGAATTGGGATTGTTCAGCCTGGAGAAGAGAAGCCTTCAGAGTGACCAAATTGTGATCTTCCAGAATCTGAAAGGAGCCTACAAGAGAGATGGAGCATGTAGTGAGAAGGGCATATAGTGACAGGACAAGGGAGGATGGCTTCCAGCTCAAAAGGAGTAGGCTTAAAGCAGATGTTAGGAAGAAATTATTTACTGTGAAGGTGGTGTGGCACTGGAACAGGTTGCCCACACAAATTGTGGATGCCCCATCCCTGGAATTGTTCAAGGCCAGGCTGGATGGGGCTCTGAGCCATCTGGTCTAGTGGAAGGTGTCCCTGCCTATGGCAGGAGGGTTGGAACTAGGTGATCTTTAAGGTTCCTTTCAACCCAGGCCATTCTATGATTCTATGACAAGTTGCTGGAGAACTTCTTAGACCAAAGTCGTGGCGAACATCTTGGCAATACCCCAACGCTGTTCGGAGGCACAGTTTAACTACGTACATGCAATTCTTTCTCTTCCATTTCCTGTGGCAGCAGGACATGTGGACTGGGAGCAATAGCAATTCTTCCAGTACAGAGAACTGCAGGGCCAGGGACGAGCTCCAGCAAATATGGTGGCACTCATTGGAGTTTGATTGATACTGTACTGCAAATTTGAAACTCAGAGATGGACAGATATGTAAAAAATTAGTTCCTCGGTTAAACTTTTTTTACCAGGAGTCCCATCTCCTGCAAAGTTAACAGGATATTTTACATTGACTTCAAGAACCTGTAAATCTACCTGTTGTACTTCTTCTGAATCACAGGACTTCTTTTTAAAAGAAATTTTCATCTTAAGTAGGGAGTAATTTTCCTATAAAACCACACAAATGGAAATATAATTGATCTGAATTATCTGAAGACAATTTTTCTGTGTAACTTTAATTTAACATAATTCAAGCAAATAAAATGTTAACATTAAATCCAGGAATCAAACTATGTAAAAGTGGATTTTTCTGGCCATACAGTTTAAAATTTCCCATTTGATTTAATTGTTAGAAATAGAAATATATATGGATCTTGGTGCAAGCCAGGGATGTTGTTGTACTACAGTAGGACTGGCCAAGAAATTTAATGGTTCTTCCAGTCCTCCAGTTCATCTCCACACACCTACATAGGCAAGACACATGCGTAAAAGTTGCTCTTTGTGTGATTGCTGGCTTACTTTCCTTGTGCATGGGAAGATTTTGCACATATGGGATGTATTAATGGGTATGGTGGATACATCACAGGTAGGAACCTTTGAAAGCATAATTCCAGATGCTCTGACATATGATTTCTAATTGCTGGAGCTAGGTAATATTGTAAGTCAGTTCTTGACTTTCCAGAAGTTATTTATGAACTATGTTTTATTTGTGAATCTCTGGTCATTTGGGAATATTACCATGTGCAGGTAAGTACCTATACCTATACAGAGCATGAGAAGGTAAAAGTGACCCTTAATGGCACAATAAAAAGATGTGAGGTGTGCTCACCTGGGATAAAAGCACAGTAAGAGGTATATAAACAGAAAGCAGTTTAGACAATCTGACCCACTAGTAAGAAGCAGTAAAACATGCAGAGGAAGAATTTCTGGAGGAGGCTGAATTTGTCAGCACTTGAAATCCACTCTGTTCATCCTTAGTTATCACATAACATGACAGGACAATTAACATGTTGGGTCGTTTTTGTTTTTCTTTCATCTGTAGTAGCTACCAAGGAGACAAGAATGGCAGCAGCAGCTGCACACAGAGCTAGCTGCAAATCATTTACTGTTTCCATGGAGAGAGTATCTTTAAACAGATGATTTGATAGACTACAACCCCTTCTACTGCTTGGGTATTGTGTACAAGATCATTTGGTGTTTCCTCTTGCTTAATAAAATAAAGGGGGTTTTACTATTTTCATTTTTTAAATAGTATTTGTTGTATTTCTTGTAGGTTTTGTTCAGATTGTGTTTCTCAGTGCCAGGCACTTGCAAACAGATCTCTACAGCTGATGAGTTCAGTTCTGCCAAAAACTCCAGCAGTAATCCAACATTCCTAATTACATTGTTGCTAGTATGACATGTAAAAAATTAATATTTATTATGCTTTTATGTTTCTTCCATAAACATGGAAGGAAGGGAAATGATTCCAGTAAAGGACATGGTCTTTTGGGCTTTCTTTACCTTCAGTCCTTCAAAAAAGCATTATTTCTGGAAAGACAGTCTGGAAAGTGAGTAGAAAGTAAAATATTAATTTCTGATTAAGTTAAAATTTTCATACTTGAATTCACCTATGTTTTACTTTCAATCAAAATTGTTCCTAAATTGGGATTTTTGCCTTTTTCCCCCCTGAAAATGCCACCCTCAAAGAATCATTCCCAATATTATTATTTCATTTTAGAAAATGTTGAAATACAGTCTTGAAACTGTATATTCAGATAACCTTTAAATACTTATTTTTATTTTCTTTTCATATTTGCCTTCCTTTTAGAAAGCAATGATACAAATTAGGACTAAAGTTATTAAAATCAATAAAGTGTGTGTGTCTTGTCCAGACTTGACCACCTCCAGAATTTTGTTTGTTTACGTGAGATTTATCTTACTGACTGAGTTATTCCATCTACTTCAGGCAGTTATCCCTACTGCTGCTAAGGGATCTAAATCTTTATGTAACTAAAATTAGCTGAGATTTCCTTCTTCTTCCGTCTCTTTGTGTCTCATAATGAAGTCTGGGTGGTGTGGTTCCTTTGACACACATTTCGGGAAGGTTCATTGTGAGAAGTTGAGAGATACATCTTTCCCTTCTTCTGGTTTTCAAGTTCCATTTGTGTGGATTGACTTCTCTACTTCTGAATGGCCACTCAAGGCAAAGAATCACAGAGCTCTTCAGCCACCAGGTCCTTTGGCCCTAGACATAACCTGAATTCATTACTTCTTCATCAACAGCACAAAACAAGACAGAGAAATGAAGTTATTAAAGACTGCTTCTAACACCACCAGAACATCTTCATGTTCTCCACAGATCTATCCCTGGCTGTATCAGAGAACTTACTCATTTCTCTTTTTTGTTGTAATCTAGTGCTGGTGGGTCCCCTTCAGCATTGCTACTGCCTCAGTTCTTACACTAATATCTCTGAGGATTTGTATTTTGAATTTCCACAACTATACAGGTTTCTAAAAAATCCAAGAGGCACTCCAGCTCTTCTTTCCCTGAATACAATGTCTTAAGCCAACATTTTGTGAACTGTTGAAATCCATTTGAAACTATTCTTAAGATAATTTTAATTCACTTTCAGAGTAAAGATGTCAGAGGCTTGTAACACTTCATAATAAAAATGGTGCCCAAGCAGGAACCTCTAAACAATTGACAGGCTTTTCTGTAATCTGTTCTAAGTTTACATCTGGATTTCCCCAGGTATCAAATTTGTCTCTTCTTGGAAGTTTGCCTGGTTAGAATTTGAGGATGAAGTAATTTTTCTGAGTGCCTCACACCTGGAAATCCAGCTGCCTCTACTCTGGATATATTGCTGAATATCTGAAAATCTCAGGCACATCAGCTGAACTCTGTCACTCTCATGAAATTTTCGGTGTTTCTGAGATATCTTGGGTCGCCTTTGAAAGTGTCATACAGTGAATTCTGTCTCTAGAAGGTTGTGGCCACACCAGGCATAGCATCTGCAAAATCCTGGTAAGAATGCTCTCCCATAGGCCTGGGCTGGAGAAAAATCCCAGGGAAATACTGCCCCAGGGAAAGGCTTTGGCTGGCAGCTGAACAGGCTCCTGCCTCAGGCATTGTTTGACATTGAGCAGGGGTGTGTGTGATTTGAAAGCTTGTTCATTTCTTCCAACAGTATGGGTAACTAGTTAAATATTTTCTCTCAGAACATCACAATTGTACTGACACTACCACTTGGATCTTATTAATAAAACCTTTTTTATGTGTTTCTCTCACTCCAGCTGTAGTGGTTTGGTCCAAGATACTCATTACTGTTTATCTGCTGTGAGATAAGAATTAGGAGAAATGCAAAGCAGGCATCAAACTTGAAAGAATATAAAGAAGTTTATTAACAGGCCTAAAAGAAGGAAAAAAAAATTATACCACACCTTCAGAACTCTTCTCTTTTCCCCACCTTCTTCCCGTCTCCCACAATGTAAAAAGACAACCGTTAAGATGTTCAGTCTATTTACCACTTCCATAATAACCTTGTTTAGTCCATTTAGAAAGAGAAGTCTCTTCTTGCTCGTGCTATGAACACATGATCGCAACGAGACAGCCGCCCGGGTTGGTTCTCTGCTCACATGCGAGTCCCTTCTCCCGACTTGCAGCATTTCCCACAACTGCTTTCGAGGGTCCACTCCTGAAGGTTTTTGGGGTACAATTTTAAGGTTGAGCCGTTCAGAAACAAAAGGTCTCTTCACCCATCTCTGGGAACATTTCTTCTCTAAGAACAGAGGCCCTTCTTCCCTGGGAGCAAAGGGTCTTCCTCATCTTCATCTTTAGGACTATCTCTGGGAGCATCTCTAGGAACTGAGGTTTTCTCCTTTTCCATTTGGAGTAAAAGTCCTCATTGCTTCCATCTCTCCCTGTCCAAACTTCTCATGAAATTACAGCTGTGTCAGCATCTGCCTATCTCAGCGCAGGTGCTTTTGCTTACGAGTTGAACACTCCACCCCCCATATCTTCATGAAATTACAATGGGATACTCTGATATATCATAGCTCCACAACAGAATTTCAGCTTTAAGCATGTCCTCTTTCTCTTCCTCAGGTTTTCAGCTCTTCACAGCAGTAAAAGGGTTAATCTCACCTCGGCCTTGCAGCTGGAATGTCGATTATCGCAGTGGAGGGGGGGGGGAGCCGAGCCGCTCCGGCTGCCCAGAGCAAGGCTGTGGGGGGGGTTCCATGGCTGGAACAGGTCCATCGGCTCCAGGATGGCCGTGGCCCGGCCCGGCCTGGCCCGAGCAGGGCCTGGCCGGGCCCACTGGCCCCCGCACGGGGCCCGCAGCCACCTGTCCCAGCACCGGAAACAAGAGAGAGCTGTGGGGGGGGTTTGTCTATTCTTAAGTGTGTGTCACAGAGGCGGTCACAATTTTAAGTGGCATAAGGAGTTGTCCATATTCAAACTGGCCAGCTGATAGGTTCTGTCAGGTCACAGAGGAAGCTGTAAGCACCCCTTTGCAGAACATCACTTCTGGGACTATGCTAGCTAACCCATGACACCAACACAGTTAATTCTGCTCTTCCCAGTTTCCCCTGGAACACATAATGTAACACAATATGTTATTATAAAGCTGAATATCCTAATATCTACCAAAAATTACTTTTTTAAAAACTGTGGTATCTGCATACCTTTCAGAGAGTGCTGATAGCACATTGTGTTCTCCCAAGTGAGTCTGACCTTTGTGTGGAGGCTGGAGTCTCTCTTGGGCAAGTTGTCTCTCCTGGGCTCACATAGCCCAAGGGGTCTGGCATTTCTGAGAACTCTCAAAAGGAAATTGCTTACTCTTACTAGCAAAGGACCAGCTTGGGTCTTCTGGAGTCTGTTTTATATGGAAGAACAGTAGATGCATTTCTGGGAGAATCCTGGGCAATGCTGTCTCTTAAAATGCTGCTTACGAGAAGGTGGAAGCCTGTGTCAGGGTAGTGATCATATATTGCCCTATCATGTGCACCTCCTTGCCTGATTTGGGTCACTGGTCTGTTGACAGACTTTGGGTCTGACATGGTGTGCTGTCCCTTTGGGACATTGACTTTGGCAACCTTTAAATGCTCTACTCACCTCTGTCCTGAAAGTGGGTGCTACTGTCTCCAGAAAAGTTCATGTAAAGAACTCATTTAATTCTTGCACCTGAGTGATAATGTCCTAACAACCTTGTCCCTGCCTGAGAAAGCAGCTTAGCTCAAATCCAAATAATAATATTTTACTTTGTTCTCCAGTAGTAGATAATTCTGTAATTCTATGCAAATGGCAATCAAGCCATTTGAGCAGCACCACTAAAAGCTGACGCTTTATAGCACACTATATATTTGCTGACCTTTTTTTTTGCTTTTCTCAGTATTTATCCTTTTGCCATGTTTCTGAATGCCTTGGTAGGTTATTTTAAATACAGCTTTTTAAAATTCTTATCTAATACGTCTGGTTAGCATTCAGCACTTTTGTGGAGAATGTGAATTACACACTATGTGAGCCAATAAAAATTTCATTCAAAACCTTAAGAAGAGCATTTTTAGAAGCACTGAGGGATAAGACAATAAAATCCAAAATAAATACAAAATTGTGTTCTGGTGAGAATTGCTTATCACTAACCGGAACATTTTGCTGACTAACTCATGGGGGTAATGGCTGACAAACTTTTCTTGAAAACTGTCAGTCCTGTCATTTTCTGCATGGCTGCAGAGTAAATCATAGGCAGTAAGCAGAGCTCCTTGTTCAGTAAATCACTACAGCACTTTCCAAGCATTGCAGTAAATGGACAAGAGACAAGTTTGTGGCATGTTGCTTTACATCCAATGTTTGGACAACAGTCAATTAGATTTTATGGCATGGAGTTACACTGAAGCTTTACTGCTCTGTTGGTAATAGGGTACCAGCCAGAGAAGATGGTTATTTTAACTGCTAGGCAATAAAAGCAAAATACTATTATTACAGACTTTTCTCCCCATTTCTTTTAAAGCTTGGCTGCATTATGATTTCATGTCAGTTTTGAGATAATTTGTGTCAACACTGTCAGACAAGGTACACACCACCTGCAAGGCAGACCTGTTGGAAGGGTGGACCTGCTCATTATCAGTGCCATGATGGTCTGTGTCTAGTCTTGTCTGCTTCTGTCACATTGTTTGACATTTTATTTACCATTTTCATATCTATTTCCAGAAATAGTTTAAAACATGCAATCCTTGTGTGGTCTCTGCAAACTGGAAAGCAATTTTAGCCCATAGATATTACTGCTGGTGATGGGGTCAGTAGCTCTGACCCAGGAAGAGGTGACCAGTCCGGGGAGATGGTCCCGAAAGGAATCGCCTTCCCGAGGCCCGGTGTCTTCCCTCAGCTGCTGGCAGGAGGGCTCTTGCAGAGGCTGTCAGCTCTTTAGTGATTATCAGCTTGTGATTCCAGCTCAGCTCTGCAGGGCAGCCTCCAGGCCAAACCAGACCAGAGAGAGAGATGAGAGGCTCGTGTGGCTGGTTCCGCACGGAAGGTAGCTTTATTATCAGTCCGTACTCAGGCGAAGGGGAAAGCCAGGGACGAGAATTCTCTCCTACAAGGGCAGAGGCCTTAGCTTTTATACGGATACAGGAGATGGGTGAAGGCCAATGGGTTACAAGGGATCTGCATAGGGTCTCCTAAAGGATTGTGGGTCTGTCTTTTCTCACCTGTGCCCAAAGAAGTGGTTGCCTTTCCAGGGAGTCCTGCTGGGTGATTGCAAAATCTCTTATCTCAGCAGACATCCCTCCAGGGCAGGGGCTGGGCATACCCCACACATAGAGTATATTTTGGCATTTTGGGTAATGAAATCTGGTGATGTGGCTCAGAGGTTTATGTTTGTAAGAGAGATATAAAATGGTTGCAATATTTTAAAGAGGCCAGATCCCAGGTTCTCTCAATAGGGCATGGGATCAGCCTGGCCGCTCTATCACTGTGCAAGTGGCAACGTTTGCAAACCAGTGTTAGGGATAGTAATGACTCATTTTCAGAGAAGGAATGTGAGCTTCTTCCCTAGAAATAAAGGGAAAGACATTGTTGCTATGACCCAGCCTACTGCAGGGCTGGGGCAGAGAGATGCCAATAAATCCCAGCCCCTCCCCTGGATCGAGTTTCCCAAAGAGACAGACTTGGAGGGTGGGTCGAGGGGTGGCTCAGAAGCCTAAGACGCATCCCCCACTGGGCTATGCCCGGATCTTTCTGTTCGGGAAAATTCTCGGTTACTCGGTTGTTCATTGGTTCTTTGTTGTCTCTCCCACCTCTCGGTTTCCCCCATTGGTTCTTGTTGAATTGTATCCTCCCCCTGGCTTGTAACTTATTGGTTGCTTTCCCCTTTCCCCGCAATTTTCAAACCCCCTATAAAGCTGAGGGAATGCCGCTCGGCAGGATCCCAACTTAAGATCATTGCCATGTTCTGTTTGTGAAACTTCTAACAATAAACCTGTTAGAAGTCAGACCAGAACAGCCTCTCTCTTCCTTCATCTCTGAATTATCTTGAGCCAATATCATCGGTTCCTGCTGTGTTTCCTCTGCAAAGAAGCCGGCTAGCAGGCTCAGCCAGCAGCACCCTTCTTGATGCCAAAGTCGCTTCTGCGATGCACAGAAGTAATGCAGCTGTATTCCCTCTGATCGAGGGCACGCCAGAGCTCGTGCTATGAGCACCAGAACTGCATTAAGACGTGATCACTGATTAAGCAGAAAGGCAGAAATAGCAGGGGAGCAGATTCCATCAGATGCTTGTTTAAGGAAGGAAAGATGCCCATGGGTTTCCTAGAGGTGTGCCATAACAGGACAATGAATGTACTACAGGACAACACACACTACTGGAGAAAACCAGTCTATCCAGGTTTTCTGGCAGATTATATCCCACTCTTTTTGAGCATGGCGTTATTTGGGTTTTGCTGATCCTTCAGGAAGCTTTTCACATGTGAAAATAATTTATATGTTTTTCCTTATATGTGGGTGTATAGGTATTTCCAGGATGCTGGGTGACAGGGAGTCCATTATTTTATGCAAACTTCAGAAAATCAGGGCAATTCTACCAGCACTTTTCTTGGGAAGGTACATTAAGGGAGCTCTTGAGCCAGAACACAGGTATCACTCTGGGCCATGATTGAAGGTAACCCCAGCTGCAATATCCCTGTTTTCTTCAGTTTGTGATCTTGTCCCTGCTGCGCAAGGGAAGTGACTCTGCACATGCTGCAGAGAAAGCAGCATGGCCATGGCTTCTGCGTTCCCCTCACTACCATTGCTTGACCATGGAGTGAAGTACACACTGAACTGTCTAAAACCATCCCACCCGCTCCCATTACACCCCTGGTGACAGAGGGTCTCTGGAGGAGAAAGCCCAGAGTCAGCGACACAGAGCATGCCCTGATGGGATCCACCAAATTCCATGATCTAGAAGATCATGGATGGTCTTAGTTGGGCTACTAACAGATTGGAAATCTCCAGAACTGCTGTTTTTCTGCCCTGAATGGAAAGAGCCTGTAGAATTTAGTAAGAGTTAAATTGCAGGGTCCTATAAAAATGAAACATGATCCTGTACACATTATCCCATGAAGGTATACATAAAAAGCTGAAGTTTATAAGAAAGAAGTCTTGTACACAGCAGACTTTAATTTCTCTCCTTGAAATGGCAGAAGCTTGATAGTGATGTAGTAATTCTTGGTTAGAACAAAATTATGGTTAACTTTACTGAAAAGTGTTTAATTTTCATTAATGTATTCACATTTTATTGTAAAGGATTGTTAAATTTAATGGGCTGCTTTAAAAGAATAGCTGTAATAAAAATAATAAGAAAAAATCTGTTATCAGAGATATTACTATTGATTTATTACCATTATCTGTAATACTACCACCTTTTATTTTAATACTAGCTGTTTAGTGACCTGCTCTGGTCTCTGTGTAGTGCACTGAAGTCACCTGGTTGTGACAGAAGCCAAAGACACACTTACATGGTTTGAAATCAGGATTAGGTATTGTACAAGTAAAAAAGGCAGTAATGTTTTACTAAACCAGCTATTAAAAACACTAATTCAAACCTGTTTAGAAATTACTGTAATAGTGTTTATAAACAATTAGATGTATTTTATTCTGTCATAGTAGGTATTTGCAGCAAGCTGCCAGCAAGCTTTCTCTGTTTTTAACTCAATGGTGCTTAGAAGAAACAGTTCAGGTGCTACTCAGTTTTATGGGGTGCTAAAAGCCCTGTTTGTCCCCGCTGTTACTCTGTCAAATGTTTACTCTGATGTGTAAGGGAAAGATTTTAACCTCTGAACAGTGTGAGACTTGCCAAACTGATCAGCACCCAGGGCCCTTGGATAAAATCAGTGAGGAATACCACTTCCAGCTGGGATTAGAAAGGTCCTGTGTGCTCTGCCTTTTGCAGCTAAGACATTCCTCTCTGGCTGATGTAAACTAAGGTGCTTTTCTCCTTTTCTCCAGTTAGTTTGGTAACTTCTTTTCTGACCTGAGGAATAAGAGCTCATTTTCATGATTTTTGGAGCCCTTTTCCTTCTTTACAGAGACTTCTTTCTTTCACTCTGACATTTTCCTGACTAAGAAGTCAGTATCAGCTTCTTACCCTCCTTGATGTCTTTCTGTAGTGGAATTGTATACCTAAAATTCTCAAAGAAAGAAAAAAAAAATTAAGTACATGGATGCAAATGCTTGTGTAAATGCATCCTTCTTACAGAAAGAGTGCTGCACTCTGCTTTTTGTACCAATTCTTAAGTCTTCTGATTTCAGTAACGATCAAGGTGCCATGGTCTTAACTATATTAGTGTCAAACAAGAATTACTCCAAGGGAGTTCCTTTAACAGAATTAACCTGGACTTACACCACGTAATATAGTTCAGGATTTCTATTCCATGCCTTTACAGATGAAAGCATAAGAAATCAATAATATTTTTAAGGGAAATACTCTCACAAAGAAAGACATTATTACCTGCTATTTATAGTTCTGTTTTCTTTAGACATTAAACTATGATAGAAATAATGAAAAAGAATGAAAAATATTTACATTTTAAATTTTGGTTGAAATAATAGTTACCAGAAATCAATAAATTTTTCAGCTTGAGCCTTTGATACATCTATAGAGTGTTGGGATCAAATAGTTTCTGTAATTAGACTTTATAATTCTGGTATAATATTAGGTAAGCCTCGTAATAGTTTGTAACACTACAGAAAGATAATAGGAAAGCTACTTTTAAAATTGCTATTCTTATGTTGCTCAAAGCAGTTTATTCAAAAACAGGGTAGTTAGTTGCATTAACTTGAGGCTTATTGCAATTAAGTGCTTTACACAAAAATATTTGCCAATGCATCACCACAAAGAGACAAAAATAGAAGCAGAGATCTGTAGCACCATGGTTTTTTTTGCCTCCTAAAAAGGAGGGCAAGCTGGGTCAGTGGTTCTGAATGTAGAGTCCAGGCTGGCAGACTGCAGCTACTCCAGCACCCAGGTTTGGGCCGAACATGCGCTGCTGAAGTGAACCCCTGTGTTGCCCCCCATTTAACACCTTTTGATTTTGTTTGCAGGGAGGTTTGAGTGAGTGTTAGCAACATCTTTTCTGGAGAGGCTACCCTGGAAGTTGCCACGACATTGTGTCACATGCACTCCAAGTCTTCAGGAGGAAAGACTGTCTGGCCTGATGGCTGGTCTTCCAGCAGCTTCATGTTATGTGTGTGCTGAGCTGCTCATCCCGAGGAACTGGGTTACATCTGTTGTAAACTTACACTCCTGAGCTGTTACCCAGTGAAGATTCAGGGTCCTCAACACCATTTGTTTCTATGCTGTATTGTTCTGCTTCTGCTTCAGTGTACTTGCTTTAGTAATACTACTTGCTTAATATAGACATAGCTTTTGTTTCATACTCTTAATTTGCCAGTACATTTTGAAAACATCTAAATTAAGCCCCAAATGGAAACTTCAGCCTTGTTGACTTTCAGTGGGATCCAGTGCTCTTCATATACCTATCATCCTTCCCAAATCATTAAAAACATTAAATACCTTTATTAAGCCTCTGAAGAGGGAAACTGTGTCAGAAGTAAGGAATATGTAAATAGTCTTCTATTTGCATTACATGCAGCTCCATAAGATGAATCTCAGTAGCTGCTTAGTGGTGTGAAGCTACTGGCCCAGAAATATGCAACATGAAGTGAGTGAAAGGAGAATCTAAAAAACCATTTTGCTTCAATAGGAAATTAGTTAGGTCATAAGAATTGATGCTGAAGCTAGCAATACTAATCTTAGGAGAAATGCCACACAAACTTAAATAAGCATCAAGAGCATTCTGGGTTTCTGTCTCACTGTGGAGAGACATCAGTGCTGCAATAAAACCCGCCTGATCTTGAGGGGATCCAGCTGAGAGACCCCAATGACCTTGCCTAAATCCAGTTCACTTTAGCTGTAGAAGCTCAGAGGCACCAGGCCAGGTGGCTTCAGTAAACAGATGGGTGTATTTACATGCACTTTGCATGTATTCTTCCACACAAGATGCAAAATTACAGGATGCATTAAGCATTTCAAATATATTCAGGGAAGAACAAAAATCAGACTGTTAGCAACCTGAACTTACTCGGATAAAAAGTAAAAAATTCTTTTGACTTAACTCAAACCAGGATTTAAATAAACTTCTACCTGATTTCCACCCATGTTTAGAAAACCCTCATTTGCCAAATCGTAAACACACTGGCTTTTCAAACAAAGCTCCCTTTGACTTCTTTAAATCACAATTTGGCCATACAGTTTTGCTAGTTTGGGTGATTCCCATTTTAACTCTCTGAATTATTCCTTTGAACTTCACCTGTCTGTCTTTATTAGACATAATTGGCAAGTGTACAATAAACAGGATGCATAAAAGCTGATACTTGAATTCAGCAGTCTGTAATTAGATTAAGCTACATCCTACTCCGAAAAAAAAAAAAAATGATTATGTAGCAGACTGCAATTTTCCTGAAATTTCTGTGTGCGCTATACTATTACATGAGATGCAGTAGCATCTGAGCATGTAAATTCTGCCACCTGTAGCTGATTGGGAAGTGTTTTCCATTTTCCCCTTTTTCTTTCTCCTCTTTGCCTTCTTCTCTTTCATTTTCTTATTTCCACTTTTTTCTTTTTTTCACCTTGTATTTCATCTTCAAGCTGTATTATTGTAACGGTGGATTGACGAGAAGCGGACAGGATTTCATACTAAAGTTATGAAAAGTCAAACATTTTGATGGTGTGTTGTGATGCTACTCTAACATGTTAAGGCATACCTCTTAGAAAAAAATAAAGAAGGTAACTTGTGTACATTTTAAAATCTAATATTCATTATTGAAACTCTTAAGAAACACAATTGAAGCCACAATGTTAAGTAGATTTTTATATCTAGAATAAATGATGAGCATATTTCTCGTTTTAATTCTGATTCTTGACCACAGAATGTAGAATTTAGAATCAGAGGTTAAATTGAGGTGAGGGAGTTAAAAAGGTGGGAAAAAGCTGGAGGGAACTTTGAGCCTTTATGTTCACATCAGTCTGTGGATCTGCAGCACTTTCCTTGTTCCTGTTAAATTTTTGGGCATATATGGCAAATGCATAACACCAATCACCTTTTTTTGGTCTTTACATCAACACTCCCTAAATGTTGCTGATCCTTCCTAAATATGTTTCTCAGCTTTGGGTTTTCTTATTCATTTCCAATACTAAACCACATCACAAGGCTCTGATCACCTCCCATCCCCTTGCTGCAGCCACCTCTTCCGTCGACAAAAACTGTCTTGTCGCAGCACTACGCTGAAGATCTCTCTCCGGGTCTGTTGACCATGCAGCCCCTGTCTTTGATTCCCTCCAGATGCTTTCTGCTCTGTATATCAAATGTGAGCTGCTTGTCTTCACTTCCAAGGATTTTTATGGTTTATTCCCATTGTCATCTCATTGTGACAGACTGAACTACCACATAGGTGGAAAACCTGCCAAGCAGCTGGCTCCAATTAGCCACCTATCTTTTTAAGAGCTGGTGGGAGCAAGGGGAGATCTAAGTGCTGTATAATCAGATCCAGCTCTTTCTGAGAAACTCTCCTATGGTGAAGAAAGGTAGATGTTGAAGGCATATCAAAGGGAAAACAGCTGAGGGAAAGGAGGAAGGATGAAAGGCAACATCACAGTCAAGAAATTAAAAAGAAAAGAAGGAACTGGTACTGAAAGTGATTGGGGACCCAGGAATCCTGCAACAGAGTGCAATGCAATGCAACAATGAGACCCAGATGGAAGTCCCTGAGAACTGTCTGCCACAGCTCTCCTCTCATAACGTGGCTGAGCCTGTGTTCTAAAGGAACTGGCAGCGTTTGTCTGTCCTAAGCGCTGGGTGTGACGCTCATGGGGAGAGTCTTGCACATGCCTGACTGATGTCTGAAACCCTCCTGCATATGTGGAGACAATTTCAATGACAAGTTTTGTATAGTGAATGGGTACCTCTGCGGGACAGAAGTACAAACAAATCCTTGCCCTGGGATCACGAAGACTGAGCACCTACTGTGAGTGCGCACTTTTATCTTCCAGAGCAACCCACGGCTGGGTGGAATGGGCTCCTGATTGTGCTCAGGAATACCTTCTTTTTATATTAAAAAAATTCCTTTTCACTCATCATGACAACCTTCATAAAGAAATTGCAAATGTGTTTACAGACAATCCTTGATTAGGACATTTATCCTTACAAAGGCCACAAAGCCTTAGTTTAGTCAAACTATGTTATCAAGGTTTTTTTACTAGAATATAATAGTAATTTGGGATTTATGGCTTAACATCCTGCCCTTTCACTCTTGCAAGAGTTCTCAAGGATGCCTATAATCAAAGTTCTCTCTCTCTGTAAGTACTTGTAATAAATCTTTCATCTCACTTGGTAGATGTTTCATTCTCTTGCACCTTGTGTTCAGTATTTAATTATCTTTTGTTGTAAAAGGACATGAATAAAGACAAAAGCAGAAAGTAGGTCTCACTGCATCCTTCCATGTTCCTACCCAGTTGGCTAAAGTCATTCAAACTCTTCTATCATTTCTTGTCTTTTTTTTAGCATACAGGGTGACATTAACTATTGCTATTTTGCTTTTGGACAAGGGGAAGGAAAAGCATTTGTATAAAGGCCCCTTTTCTAGGTTGGACTTAAAATTTTAGCAAATTGATCCTCATTTCTACAAGGGTGAATTTTCCCACCGATCTTGGTGCTTGCACTTTCTTCAGCCAGCATCTTTGAAACCTTCAAGCACTGCCAGGTTCCTCGGTCTCTCCTTGTCTATACTCTCAAATATGAAATAAACTTTTATGATATTCATTTCATAGGCTGGAGGACAACTTTTGCTTTACAAAGAAGATGAAATCTCCCTTTTTATGAGAAGTCACATGTAAATGATGAGGGGTAACAAGTACAAGTTACTCCTTGGGAGATTCCAAATGGACATCTGAAGATTTTTCACAATGAGAAAAAATCAGTCATTGGAAAAATCTCCTCAGGGAACTGATGGATTCCCCAACATCAGACACATTTAATTTTCAGCTGGACAGGCTGCTTGGCCACCTTGTCTATACTTTTGACAAGAAAAGTTGGACCAGATGCTGATTGAGTTCCCTTCCAGCCTGGTATTCTATGATTCTGTTATTTTATGATTTTCATATTCAGGCACGAGTTTAAGACCACATAGCTTGTCCTTCCTTCCTTCCTTCCTTCCTGGCCATGGAATTGCCTGAAATTCCAGATTTAACCCAGATCCCGGACTGTGTTTTTAACCTTACACAGAAGTCCTAAAGTCTCTATATAGTTGAGGATACCATAGAACACATGGGCTTTTGTGTGAAGTCCTAACTGCCCAGACTCCTTCAATTAACCTTCCTAGAGATGGTTTCCAAAGTCCTGCCCACAGCTACACAAATGTACATGGCTGCATCAGACTAACTTTGATATACATGATTTTTGAGGACTGAGCCAAGTACAGAAGTTCAGATAAACAAAGGTTTTCCAAAACAATTTTCTTCAGCTAGTATTTAAAATGTTCTTAGAAAAACTCTCTTTTTCTAAGTGAAGGACTTTAACCTTCAGTCTCATTTTTAAAATGTCATGTGTATTTTATATAGGAAACTAACACTAACCAGTATTATAAAAGTCAAGTGGCTTCATTTTAAAACATTGCTTTAATTTCTAGAACTCTCTTACTATGAAAAGAAATGCCATGTGTAAAAAATATAAGGCTGCTCATCTATCACTATCCCTGATATACTATCAAGGATGTCTCTTTAACCTTAATTGTTCTTCACTGAAGCATTCAATTTCCTGTTCTCACAATGCCTCGGTCTTTGCTCAAAAACCGAGTTCTTTTTAACATTGAAATTGCCTGAAATGCAGTTGTGAAACAGATGATTATAAAGTTTTCAAACGTCGATGGAAAGTCAATGTGTTTTTCCAGAGAGCAGAGTTCTCTGTTTTTAATTTTTCCAACCAGAAATTCTTAGCAGCTTTATCAAATATTGACAAAGTACTATATTTATTATTTATATAATGGATTTAATAAATGAAACATAGATCATACTTAATCATGATGTTGAAAAATGACAAGAACTGAAAAACTCATATATGGTGAATTATTTGACATTTTGTTAATTAGAGAAGGAAGCACAACACAGGTGTCTTCCTGTAGTTAGAAATAATACTCCTGAGAAAGTATCTACATTGCAAGTTAAAATGTGTTTCTACTCAAAAGCAGTTCAAGTAAAGTGGAAACATAGCTTCACAGTACAGTCCTTATTCAGAGTGTAGTTTGGTGTTTATAATAACTAGCACACCAAACGGTAGGTCCTGTTGTGTTTGATGTTGGTATAGACAATATAATTGGCCTCTGCAGGATTTGGCTAACAGGGGAGAGAAAAACTAAATGCACAGCTTAACACATTACCTGTCAGGTTACGGTACTGATGATTATCTTTGTTAGGATCAAAGTGAAAACCATCAGAAAATGAAAGATCAGAAATGTCACTGACTGCTTAAAAATGAGCAGCTATCAGGAATTAGTAGAGCTGTTTTTCTTTTGCCCTTTCTTAGCTCGTTTTTTACTCTTTTTTCACAACCACCAAGAAGCTGTGAACTTCCTACCAGCCTCAAATGATCTTTATTTTGGATGGTGCTTCCTTTCTGATACATGCCTTATGTCTTAGTTATCAAAACATATTTCTTTTGGTAAACAAGATACCTATATACTTCCACTTCATTTAAAAGTAAAAATAGTATTTTGGGTATCTGACTGCATTTTGAGTATGGTTTGTTCAGAGATTCTATGTGCCTTTGATCCCACCTTTTCTCTCTGAAAGCATCAGCTTTCAGGCTTGAGCTATTGACTGTTTTGGTAAGGAGCCTTGCATCTCAAAATGGCCATTTATAGAAGTTCCCTGTATAGCAACATTTGGGGAAGAACAGCTCTTTACCCACCTTATCTGCCCTCTTCAGGATTTTGTAAATCTTTCCCTTCTCTGTCCACAGACATCTCTCTTCCAACTCTAACCAATTTAACCTTTTTGCACAAAACATCTAATCCATCTCCTCAACCATTTCTGTTGTATTCCTCTTACCGTTTCTAGCATCTGTCCTCTCACAGATGGGGAAACTCAAGCTGTCCAAAGTAAAAGTTTACAACTGATTTAATCTTCAGTTCTTAACTATTGATGTAATCTTCCATACAGAATCCTGGTAGTTTAAATTATGGATTTTCTTGTGTGTAACTGGTGTAATATGTTATGTTAATGATTAAACCACTTAAATCTGTGCTTTGAAAAGATTAATTTTTTAAAGGCTGCATTATTCTCTGATGAGAAAGATGCCCTAGAAGCTGAACGCAAGGAAACTCAGCATTGCTGCACCTCACCCTGGCCTGGGAGTTTGGGTCCTGGGCTGCAAACCTGACATAGATGTCTATGAACCTCCGTAATACCTAAGAAGATGTGGAGGCCTCAAAATGGGATGTACAATATTTAGCATACTGACATTTCAACAGTAGCAGGTACAAGTGCAGAAAGGTGCAGTGTCACCTGGATTTAGGCCAATATCTCGGTTCAACAAATGGGAGAGAGTTTCGGTAAGACTGGTTTTTCAGTTTCTACGCCCTGGTCTACCTGGTGGAACACAGAGCAAAACAGTTGAGACTTGCAAAAACAGGGCACCAGATGTGGAGTCTGTCCCTGCTGTCACTGTTCACAAGGCTTTCATATGAACGCTGCTGGATGCAGAGTAGTGTGACAGAAAGGAGTTTATTTCTCCTGTTTGCTTGGTAATAAAAAGTGTAAGTAGCATGCCAAACATCACCCTGCTCCTTCTGCAGTTGCAGAGCCTTTAATCATTCACAAAATCTCCCAGATCGCTTTTTCCCTCCTCCTCTCTCCTAAATGTCTTGAAAGCCTTGTCATGAGCAGTATAGAAAATGAGGCATAGATTAGATTAAATGTTTCCATCTGGAGCAAACACAGCTGTAAATTAGTGGACTCAAAGAAAGTAGTTAAATGCACATAAAGTCCTCCTGAAACACAGTGCTGCTAATGACATGACATTTAGTTATGTGTTCATAGACAGAATCTAACCAGTGTCAGTAGTGCAGCATTTGGCTTTGCTGGAAAGTGTGAAGTACCTGCTTGCAGAAGGTATAAGTTACCAAAGGGCAGCAGTTCATTTCAATATGTGTATAATTGCTGTTATTGGTTTCAAAGCTTTAGAGTATTAAGTATTTGACATTTTGTAGTGGACTTACATGTGACATATGAACCATTGTGTGTTTACATAACCTGCATGATTTAAAAAATTATATTTAACTGTTAGACTCATAGCACTGCCCTAAAAAAACCCTCAAAAAACTAGTCTGTTTTGTTTTTTTAAAAATTCTTAATTTATATTTTGTAGTTTAAAAAGAAACTCACATACACAAAATGACACAGAAAAGGTTTGCTTGAGCTGACGACCAGGACAAATCCCTGAAGAAAACCTAACAGATTCCTAAGTCATGAATATGATGGGCCAGATACTCTTTCTTATTTGCAGGCTTAAACCATAGTCAAGATGTAATGTCTCATTGTCTTTTTCACAGCTAAGGGTACATTAATTTTCAACTACTTGATAATAATAATGTATAATTCTGCAGAGACTTTATGCCTTATCCATTGCTTGAGCATGATTTCACAGCTTGTGAAGTGGGAGTCGAGTACTGATGGGGCTGAGAAATTCTAGGACAGCAGAGGACCAAAGAAAATTCAGAAGCAGCCTGCATCAGCCTAAGAATGAGAGTATGTTAAATCAACTGGTGTATTCAGATACATTTCTATCATGTTTATCTCTAGGATAAGAGTTGATTCGCAATGCTGGATTTGAAGGAGAGTGTGTGCACTAAAGAAGTTCAGGGCTTGGTTCTTCTCCAAGGAAATGCAGGGATTTGGAGTAAAGTCAGTGGGCAGTGGAAATATAGCTTGTCTCAGTGCAATGCAGAAATGAGATACAGGTACCATGCACATTCAGAAACCATATATTCATGGTGTTCTTATTTATGATTCTGCATGGGTATGTTATTAATCCTAAAATCCCCTGTTTTCAGATACTAGTTTAAACTTTAGGGTGAAATAGAAGCTGCAGTTCTGAGTTCCATGAGGGTGATGAGAGCAGATGGATATGTGCTGTGACTCTAGAGATTTTTTTGCCATTTTTCACTCAGCTATTAACTGATCAGCTCAGAACCATTCCCCTCCACAAAGCACTGGCACTGACAGCAAGCTATTATCTCTCAGCACCTTGGGCACAAGGGGAAGGAGAGAAAAATATAGAAAAGCATTTTCAACCAACTAGGAGATAAAAGGCAATCAGGCTGGCTATGTGCATACAGGTTTTCACTAGAAATCCTCAGCATTTCACTTGAGATGTGTAGAGCATGCACAAACATGGAGCAAATCTCCTGGTAAAAGGGCTGAAAATGGTACATATGACATTTTTGTAGTAAATAATTGAAAGATAACACTTGAAAAACATTTAATTGAGGCTTCATATTACGATTTTTTTCTGATGACAAGTCTGGTTTGGGAAGGTCGTAGTCCCCTCTGTTTGCAGCTGCTTTCATCTCTTCTGCCCCTCATAAATCACTGTTTCCTTTGTTGTGCCAGTGTAACTGTTTATACAGTTTTTTCTTGGAAGAGTATGAGTCATATTATCTAGAGCTCAAACCCTCTTCTGGTTTTAATCCTGAATTCTTTTCACTGGTCTGGTTTACAACAAACCCTCACAATAAATTGACTCCCATGATGAAGCATGAGGTAGCTTGGTACTATTCAGCCTGACTAAATCCACTGCTGAACTAATGAATTTGTTGTTTTTTCTCTGCCTTAGCACTTGTGAAATCCAAATGACTGCTTCTGGGAGCTAAACCAGCAAGAAAAAACCCACTCCAAACAAACAGCTCAAAGCATATCCTTCCCTGTTGTTTGGGATCCTCAGCTGGCTCATGGCAGGGTCAGCATATGAGTGAGGGCAGAGGTGGGGGCCAGCAGGTGGGCTGAGAGAAGAGGCGAGTCCCCTGCCTTTAGACAGCTCAGCTATAAAGTGAAGCAGTTCCCAAAGAGAGCAGGCATGTGTGGCAGGTTGGTGAGAACTACCTCAGGATAAATAAGTCAAGTTGTGGATGGGCAAAGTTTGCTGCTGGAAAATTGTGCTTTGAGGTACACCTTTGGTGTAAACCCCAACTGTTGTAGGAATCACCTTCTGTTCACATGTTTCTATTGGGTTAAGGTGGCTCCTGGCTACTTCCTTTATCTGCAGCAGCTGAAAGTCCCTGATTCAGGAAGATATTTCTTTTTTAGATATTTATTTATAACTTTATTTGGAAGAGAGTATTTTTTCCCTTTTGTCATGTCAAAAGCTGTATTAACAGCAATCCATATTGTATTGCTCCCTAAGAGACTGACTTTGCTACCATAACTTACACAAATAATTTTAACCTGTTTAACAAGTCCCAGTGGGAATATCTTCTTAGGAACTACATGGGCAGATAAGTAGCACATTCAGGGATTAAATTCTAAACTTCCTGCTAAACTATCCATTTTCTGGCACTTTCCTTCTTGTAAGGTCATGGTGCAGATTTTTCTGTCATGTATTTGTTAGTACTAATCTCTGATTGACTTGCCTTTTCTGATTTAGTTTAATGGTAAATATTTTTGTGTTAAAAATATGACAAGTTGTTATGAGTGTTGCCAAGTTTCTTTTTTTCTTTTCCATACTTTAAAGAAGAAAAAGTGAATGGTTTATAAGAACACAATAATATTCATAGGTCCGACTGTTATCTAACATATGATGTAGAGCCAATATCTATTCTAAGAAGATAAAAGAGATAGAAAAAGGTGTAATTATTTAGATGCTCATAGACTCTATCTGTTGTAAACAACTAGGGGTAGTTGGAACTGAGTTGTTTTACTTTCAGTGATTTTACCCTGGAAGAGTTTTGGTTGCGTGGATTAACACTGCAGAACTGATTGACTCATCTTGTCATGTCTCCATCGAGTATTTGTGCTTGCTTTTGTGAAATAAAGATATTTGTTTGACTTTTATGATTTTGGAATGTCCCGTGCCACACAGAGCCTTGTTCTGAAGGTTAATGCGTGAATTCAAGTGTTCTTGCCAGGGAAATAGGGAATCTGCTGTTAATTGTTCCAGTATTTCCACTAATTAAAAGTGGGCTCAGTTTGTCTTCCTGCGTGTGTGATCAGCTGAGCTCTGTCTCCCAGGCCTTGCTAAAAATCTTAGACAAACAGCATTTATAACATGCATACATCAATCAGTTTTCTTTGTTTTTCTTAGTGTGTTGATGGGTATGGAGTAGACAATCCATCATGCTGCCTTCCAGCTCTTCTTCCTGTTGTACTAGCATTTGTGAATAAATAGAGTTCTGTTGCTCAGTGGTCTGGCTGTGGTTAACTCTCTCATTCCTTTTAAACAGTGTCTTCTAAACAATGAACCGTGGAAGCTATTTTTTCTAAAAATCTGTATAACTTTTGTGGCTTTGAGTGAAATTACATCAAAAGAGAGCCTAGTTCTGAAAACAAGCCAGGTGTCCTTTGCGTGTTTCTCATGACCTGTGTCATTTTGACACACCTTTGATGTGTTAACTGTCAGTGAATCACCTCTCTCTTCCCTCAAGATGGAACTTAGAGTGGGTTTCTAATGGGTCTATTCTTTCAACATAGAAACACATGCTCAAAGTGAATTGTCTTTCTTCTATCCTGTATAAAATGTTGTGTTAAAACAGAGATGTGATCCAAATTGGACTCCTTGAGTTTTGCACGCAAAACAACCTGACTTATTACACTGCATCACAAATTATGTTCTCTAGTATTTGATTTTGTTGTGCTACAGAGCCTTGTTTTGTGAGAATAGTGTTGTAAAGGAAAGAGGGCTTCGTAAGAAGGACAATTATCTCATGTCAAAGCTCAAACTGACTAGTTTAAATTTTCTAATTTTGTGACTGGGTTTTTTTTCAGTAGCCAGCTACTGAGCTTTTCTAAACATCCATTTTGCTTTATAATTATAAATCAAATCAGGATTTCAGTATAAGCCTCATATACTGTAGTTTTTCTTCCCACTCTATCAGAGGTGTTACCTTTATTTATTTTTAGAATGCTTAAAAACATTTTCCCACTCTCTTAAAAATCCTTTAAGATGTAGCTAATCTGGGTAAACTGATATTTAATCAATTTCTTTATTTACATTCTGACCTTAACTGTAGTGCTTGAAATCACCTTACAAAGAAAAAGATTGTGTATATATTTAACTATAGAGCAATAGAGTAAATATATAAAGTCTCATCAAAGAGATAACAAATTTATTTATTCTGATAAATAACAAATTACTCAAGGGATTCCAGCTATGGAGGAACTGAATAAGAACAGAGAAGAGGAATGTATAAAATGACTAAATACTTAAGAAGTCTCCCTAAAGAGGGTTCGCATCCTAGCTGACAGCGGATGCAAACATATGTTGTGTGTAAAATGACTCAGTATGACTGCACTAGTGTTAAAATCCTAAAAGCCTCATTAACTTTTTTTTTTTTTCCCCTGAGGACTGTGCTTTTTTTTGTGGAGTTTTTAGAAATAGTGATACCAGAAGAGATTTATGCTTTCCTGGCAATAAACTTTGCTGTAAAAATCATGTACATGGGTGGCTTATGTATCAGAGCTGCTGTCATATTCCCATGTTTCTTTTATCTAGGCAGAAATAGGCCTGTTTTTTTTTTTTTTGTTTTGTTTTGTTTTGTTTTGTTTTGTTTTTTTTGGTTTTGTTTTTAATAGACAGTTTCAAAGTTGGACCAATGGAGATTTTTCTACCAGCTTTTGGTGGGGACTTTTTTGCAGGACTAGGGTACTGATATTCCCAAACAGCTACTAGAAAAAGCTCTTACATAACCTCTTTGTGGACCTTTAAGTAGGCACTTTCTTTCCATGAGCCATATCTTGGTACTTGAAAATAAAGCCTAAGCTGTGGTGTAATTAAAGAAACTAAGACCATCATCATGCTATACACTGAAAGGTGATCTTTTTTTCTTTACTGCGTCATTAATAGATGGCCAATAGTAGGTTTTTTATTAATGTGTTAAAATATACATAAGATTATGTCCTTATTGTATCCCTTTGTTATTGTCAATGCCTACCTCTTAAATGTTTTTCACAACACCCCTCTTGATGGTCTCAGGAGTGGATAGGTAAATTCTTCCTGACTAGAGCATTGTGTGGTAAACATCACAGAAAAGGTTTTATAATAAACAACTTAGATGAACAAATTGCCATGATCCCTAATGTATCTGTTTCTCCATGAATTATGAATATGTGTGCAATAACGTGTATGGATATATGTAATGCCTGTTTATTCTCCAAGATGTCCAGGCTAAAAACCCTCTGCACACTCTGTGTTTTTCATCTGCCGTTCTGAGCACCTGCAGGCATGGGAATGCTTTGCTGCTTCTGCTGGCACAAGGGACCTTCTGCAGCATCTCTGCAACATTACCAGCCTACAGACACAGCTGAAGAGGGACCATTTCAGGCAGACACTGTTTCAGGTAGACACTGTGGTGAGAAGGTTTTATTTGGCCAGGTACCCAGTCATGGTGTGGACCTCAGCTCCTAGGGTTCAGGAAAGACTCTGGTAAGCAAATGGCTGCATCAAAATACCTGATAGGCCATCTGGCTTTTGATAGCCCTAACCATACTCCTTTCACCATTTGGAAAACAAGGGTCCATTTGAGATTTATCATGCAGCTCATTATGAAGAAATAGAAATGCTCAGCTGCCTGTAGCATTCCCATAGCTTCAAAATTTACAGATGGTTGACTTTTGAAATAATTTCTGAATATGTTCACATGCTTCGGGTAACAATGTGGTTTCACTGAAATTTAAAACCCCTTTTACAGTGCAATGCCAACTAAAATACTCACAGCTTGCCAAGTTTTTCCTGGCCTGCGTGTGCGAGATGGATTATTGCTCCTAGACCTGTAAAAGCTATACATTAAAATAGGAATTCTATAAATTTATTGCATAACTTAATGCATTTTTAGTGATTTTTATTGATCTGACAGAAAAGAAAAATCTCTGAAGTGAGTTCTGTGGGCCTTGCTGGAGGGTTATCACTGTTCCTCATCCCGTGGATGTTTGGTCTCAGGACGAGAGTGCTCTGAATATCTGCTAGATGTTTGCCAGAGTGAATCAGTGAGATTTCAAAGGCTGAGTTGCATAATTTTTATAAGTTTATCTGGGAAATTTCAAGGATTTTGGGTAGTCAATCACTTAGTCTTTTGGAACTGGTGAATTGAAAGACTGTCAAGACCACACATACTGTTTCCTTATGGATTTGGTTACTTGGCTGTAATAGGAAGTTTACCCTTGGGCCAGTAGGACAGATTTTCCCAGACAACATTCTGTCACTAGCAACAAAGCCCACTGTATCCCCATAAGCACCAGAAATAATTGATGAGGAAGTTTGACTTTCATCACCTGCTCAGTGTGTGAGCTGGCTCTATTTGTGTTTTGCAGCTTCACGAACCAGACTGGCTTGTCCTTGGGCATAAGATGGAGTGTGATGAAAAAGAGCAAGTGCTTCAGGGTTTTTTTAAAATGATCATGTAAATATGAGTAAGTAAAGAAATCCCAGGATCTCCAATCTGTGAAACACCATGTAACCTACAGCAAAGAGCTTAAACATAAAAGTGTTTTTCTTACTGTATGTGATACAGATGCAAATAAGATATTATTCTGAGTTTCAAGATTGGCAGCTTTTGCTTTCATTGGTCAAACTATTATGTAATTTGAAGGGACTGGCTTCAATTGTGCTGCGGGCAGTTTTTGTTTTTATGGGTTATCATCTACCAACTGTGATTTTTCAAATGATCTGTCAGGGTACCCTTAGGCATTAGATGGCTGTTGCTGGTTAGAGAAATAAAAATATTCGTCTGATTTTCTCATTTCAGGTACAAGAGACAATTTGGGATGTCAGTGATGATGTTATTAAGAGTAGGAAACCCTGTGAAAGAATCTTCTCAAAGTGTGGTGGTTGCCTGTCAGCAATTTACAACTGGCACTGTCTGCTGACAGATGTAGGGACTCATTAGTGAAATCATTGGGAGAAAAGAATCCGGAAACTCTGCAACTGTCATCTGAACACAAATTGAAGCTATATTTTGGTCCTTTTTATGAAATTTGGAAGAAAAATTTTTTAGTGATCACACCACTCTTTTCCAATTTTGTCTCATAATCTGACTTTTATAAAAGTTAAACATTTCAAACAGTGTAATTTCTGAAGCTTTTAGAAAATTATATATATATTATTATAAAAATAAGGTAGCAGGTATAACTTATAGGAAATAACAAAGGTTAAAAAAAAGTCCATTTCCATAAGTGCCTCTGAGGGAGATATTTAATTTCTCTCTTCTTTGTCACTATGAACAATGTTACAGGAAAAATTGCATTGATATGTATATTGATATGCATTCTAACCATATAATATATGCATATTGATATGCATTCTAACCCTGCAGGAGTGCTTAGGTAAAGGTGAAATGAGCATCTTGGTAATAAGGGCACAACAATTTTTACTCCCTAGCTTGGACAATTTGAAACTACTTTAGGTCTCCTCTGGTTCAGAGAACACTCTTGTTGACATAACAGCAGAGAACAAATCTTGTAGTTTTGCATATTATTCTACAGCTACATTCAACAAATCTTGTCAATAACTGAAGAAAAAATATGGCTTGTTCTGTAGGAAAGGTTCCAGTCTTTTCAACAAAGTCTGCTTTCACTGAACATGGCAATGAACATAGCTCCATCTTCAAAAGTGATTTGATGTGTTTGAGAGGTTCATATAATTGCCTTCACCTTTTATGCATGTTTTTGATACTGCATATAAAAGTTTGCTTGTGAATTAAGAAGAAGGGAATTAGTAAGGAACATTTATGATCTTAGTCCCTTTCCAAGAACTTAAAAAGTCCCTGGGAATACAAAAAACCATGACAGATTGCCTGAAGGTTTGCAGTAAACACTGGTTTGAAAAGCTTGTAACAACCTCCATCTGTTCACTGCACACTTGAAAAGGCTCACAGAGCCTATGCAGTAATACAAAGATTCCTGTGAGGGCAGATCTTTTCTTGGGAGGATTGTTTAATTTCACTGGTGCTGTTTGGGGACAAGAAACTTCCTAAATACTTATTATTTTGTTTTTCAGTGAAGACAGTCATTCAAGCGGTTTTCATTCCAGCATCTTTTTTTATACTGACACGCATTGTAACCTGTTTCTTCTCAAAAGTTCAGCAACAGGTAAATGAGGAATCCTCAAGCAGTAAGTGCATCAGCTTTTTTGAATTAGTTTCTGACAGAAGTGATTCTCATGAGGCTGTGATGCTGTGAAAACATGCATACCAGACTTCAGTCACAGTGCTGCATTCTGGGCAGTGCTTGGAAATTTAAACTCCTGTGAGAATCAGGACCTGATGCACTAAACTGAAATAATAGTTAACACAAATAAAAAGGATTTTCAAACAATTGACTGAGATATATTTAACAAGAATGTCTATTTTTCTATTGATCCAATTAGTTACTGTTAACCTGGGTGATGTCTGTCTTGTACAGTTTTTTCTCCTCTTGTGTTTAGTAGTGTGTTTGTAGAGGGATTGACCTTAGAAAACATGTTTTTTAACATGTCTATTTCATATACTGATAAGCAACAAAAGATGAGAATGATACCATGCTTCTTTGTAAAGTTGTTTTCTGTCATAATTAATTTTGCAGTTTTCTGTGGAATGTATTCATACATAGATTCTCATAAATCAAACTACTTAAGAATAATTTTAAGTTAATTACAATTCTTTGTATGATGAAGGAAATGTTGGAGACACTAGAAATTACCTCTGTTAGCATTACAGTTTCATATTAAAACATGCAGATAGCATCTACTGTAACAACACAATAGGTAGCTTTCTGATATTCAGCTTTTCTGAGAGCCAAATGAATTTCTGTTTGACATTAAGAAAAAAGTTTCCTTTTTTCTAGTACCCTTCACATGCTGCCCTACGATAAAAATGCCTGCATTTCAGCAGGAGGTTGGTGAACCTCAGCTGGTGTTAAAACCCAGCAGGCTATTCACTACACAAATGATAAACTGCAGACCATGTCAACAGCAATTTGATTTCAGTGTGACAGTAACTATATCATTTCACAGAAGGTAAAAACCCACCAAAAAAAAAAAAAAAAAAAACCTACGAAATCTACACCAGGATATTTCTCATTCTTCTTCACAGTAAAGGCACCCACCTAAAAGCTGAGGGGTTTGTATGTAGGGGGATTATGAGGTTAAGCACAGACTGAATTGAGTCAGTGCTGATGGACTTGTTTGCTTTATGGTGTGTTACAGGATATATCCATCAACTCCTGATGATTAAACCCCTGCAATGAGTTTTGTGGCCTGTCTGGCTCAAAAAATGAGTCCTGGAACTGCACTCAACTGTTCTACTAAGAAGATGTTGGTCAGTTGCAGGGACAGCTTCTAAGTTACCTATTCAGACATTTAGATGGCTCCTGTCATCACTTTAAGCATCTAGATCTGTGTTTAAATGTAAATAAATCATGGTGGGCTCTCTATATCTTGCTTGGAGAGAAGTAGATCAAATGAACCACTCTGAGGAGAGATCTTAGATGACGGATTCAGAACGAGATGGATTTCCGTGGTTACCAAGTGAGGTATCTGTTGATTCACTGCCTTTAGAAAGAAGCAAGGTGACTGGGTGGGATTGAGCTTCATAATGTTGAAGCACTTGAAGTTACTCTGATTGAATAGGTGGTTGAAGTAATGTGTACTACAGAAAAAATATTGCCATTTCAGGAAAATTAATTTGTGAATTTTAGATATTCAGCAGTTAAATATATGGAAACACCTGTTTTAGCATTTCTTTGTATAGATCATTAGCATGCTGATGAACAGTGCATTGAGTAATGGTTTTCTGATATAGATGCTAAGGATTCATTTTAAGAATTACTCTATCTCATGTAGCTCCTATCATATCATATCTTAAAAATCCAAATTTTCAGAAGAGAAATCCTGCTTTTTCAATCAAGAAATAGCTATCATCTTTTGGAGAGGTAGTTAAAATAGTGCTTGAGTGGTGTATCATTCCATCAAAGGCAGAAGACCTACTGCTTCAAAATATTTTGCTCACCTCAACTGATCTTTGGGCCTTCATCTGCATGTAAGTGATATTTCCTTAAACTTATCCAAAAATTTCTGCAAAGTGGCTTTGTGGCAGAGTTTTGACAGCAAGGGAAAAGATTTCCTTTCCTGTAGAGTGTTTCTGTTGCTGTTTCAGAAATTTAGACCAAGATTTCATTCTGAATGGTAACAGTAAGATTATTTTCTCCTGTTTTTTGATTTTTGTAATTAAGAAAGATAAAAAGAAATTACTGTAGCAATTTAAGAAATTTCTTTTGGATGGCTTATGCAAAGATCTTACTTTAATGAGACATGCGTAACTAATTCTACATTTTTGTATCAGAAAGGATTAGCTGGCTTTTTTTGAGATGCTGTTTAGTCTTATGAGGCTATGACAAGTCAGTTTCTATTTGCATCAATTTAGGCTACTCTTAAAATAGCCATAACCCAGTGTTTTCCTCAGAGATATTTGAATTTACTTGATTATGTTTTATGTAAAACTCCTGAACTTCCAACTGTGATATTTTGGCTCTTTAAAGTCTTCTGAGCTACCCCAATAGCCTATGCAACTGACTGCTTTGGTTGGGTTTAATAAAAAATTTGCCAGGTAAAGAAATATCATAGGCAGAGACAGAGGCTTCATGTGTGGTCTTCAGGTGGAAGCCATGCTTATCCCATTTCTGTTTTCTCTCTAATAACCCTGTCTTATTACCTGTAAAACAAAATATGAGTGACCCTGGAATATAGCAGAGCAATTGGCTTAGATGTATTGAATGGAGCTCTGTGGGCACTGAGGAATGTAATGGGATTAAAAAAATAACGGGAAGTTATGTGGAAATGTATTGTAAAATACTTAGGTGTATATAACATGCACACAGTATCCTTTAACCCAACATATCTTAGAAGTATTTTCTCTTTAATTGTGATCTCATAATTCCCTTTCAAAACCCAAAATTCTTGTAATGGAATGGGTTTGTTAAGAAATGTCTGAAATCTTTAAAAGTACATATAGGAAACACTGGTTAAAATTAATTCATAATATGTGGAGATCCTTAAGTATGTAAAAAGATGCAGTTAGAATCTAGTCACATACAGGAAATACACTGCAAATGCTGAATGGGAAACATTAGTCCCTTGCTACAGTCCACATCTTCACAGTTGATTCATAACCTTTATGGCACAACAGCACACAATGTAAGACAAATATTTATCAGTGAGAGTGAAAGATTGCAGAAGTCAATGAGATATTTTAGCTCAGCTATGATTCTTTTTCCATTAGTGAGGGAGGAAAAACTATTCCAGGCAAGCAGTTCTTGAAAGATATTTGATATTGCTACAACATCCACCAGATACACTAATGTAATGCTCTGTAACAACTCAAGGTCTCTTTTCCTACAAATGATTACATAGAATGGTTTATTTAAGCTTGAAACCTGAAGAGAATTCTGGCTCCATAGACATTATTGGTATCTTTGTGCCCTACATGCACCATGTAGTCAGAGATCGCTAAGATTATTAAGCACCTAATTCATCCCTTGGGGTAGAGTGATTAATTTGCCTTCTGAAATGTGCTAATCCAGAATCTCAAAATATACACTCACCTCTCTATGTATTCCTAATGGCCACATCTGTTGAATTCTTGGCTCTGCATAAAATTAAGTTCCTCTGACTTCATTGTTTTGAGTGACTAAAACTAATCTTAGCTTTTTTTCCTCCACGCATTACATGTGTATCTCCTTTTCTTTCCCCATCCCTCCTGATAAAATAAAAAAAGGGAAAAAAAGGAAAACAAAACAGAGCCATTGGTGTCTTTCTGAAAGAAATAGTAATTTTGTTTTTCTAAATAGATTGAGACTGCTGTAAGCAGTCTGCTTTTATTATTGGAAATATCAAATTGCTCGATAAAAATACAAAAAGTGGGGACCTTGTTAATCCATATTTAAATTACAAGTGTATTCTACCTCCCATATTTTATAGACATTCAGCATTTTGCCAACAGTGTAATGGATCTATGTTTTCATCTATAGAACAGATGCCATTTTACTTTTTATTACAGGAGATGTTTATTTTAGACCTGTTTTTTTTAAATTCTTTAAGCTCCACCCCCAAATTGCTTAAGCTTTTACCCAGGAGATTCTTTTCCTGTGAATAAAATTGCATTTTTTTTTTTTTTTAAGTTTCTGTAGGCATTTTTACATTATTTAATATCCCAATAAGAGTGGACTCAGTCAAATAAATACAGCTGCCTTTCCCTTATTCTTCCCTGGCCCAAAAGAAATGATTGTAGTTTTCCATTTCTATCAAATCACTTCTTAAGCTGCTTGAGTTAACTATGGTTTTGTTTGTTTTTTTTTTTTCATCAGTAGATTTTTATTATTTTTTAACCTCTGAATTGGTGAAGATGGACAAAAAGAAAATAGTACGGTGTAAAATTTAAATGAAGTTCAGACTTAGAAATCTGTTCTCAAGAGCAGTTGGCCAAAACTGGTAATTACTTATATCATGCATGCACTGAAAAGAAAGTAAGGGGAGACCCCTGCCTAAGACTTCCAACTAATTACAATTAGAGAAGTCCAGACAGTTCCCATAAATCTGACTGTCATAACACTACAATAGAGGTAGCAGGCAGGATTTTAAATTTATTTCTTTGATGCTATTGCTGGAACAGAATTTCCAAATAGCCAGTAATGATTCCTACCACAGTAGTGTCACTGTGAAAAACAAGAATTGATCATGATCTAACACAACGGTGTCACTCAGGAAAGAGAGTGAACAGCTGTTGTTTTCAGTGAGTTTATTACAAAAGCATTTTTTATTTTCCCAGGAGCTTGACAGGGAGAATAAAGTAGGTGAAACAAATGAAATATTTGATTTTAGGCTTAACCTTATATACTGCTGAAAAAACCTAGAAGAGAGAAGTATCTAGTTATAAGCAGAAGCCACTTAAGCACCAGCAGTTCACCATTCAGTTTATGTCAGAGCTTTTTAACAGAACAAGGCTGCAGCTCTCAAGTCCTCGCAGTACATTCAGGTATCTAATTCTCTCAGGTGTGTTAAATTCTTGCTCAGGGAGTCTATGCCCAAAGCTTTATCTTTAGTAGCTCTGCTTTTAACTTCGCTGTCTTTCCCAGCCCATGCCACCAGCAACTGGCAAACTCCTTAATAACTTGCGGTCTTGGGCGAGAGGTCTGTGAAGAATAATCTGAAGTTTTTATTTCACATTAATGAGCAGAAAGAATTGTAGATCTCTTGACATTCAAGTTGCTGTACCACTTCAGCTCCAACCTCTCTAGCCTACTCTAGAATGAGGATGTGAATGAAAATGTGATTTTTTTGCGTGATTCCGATTTGATAATTACCTGATCCTCCTAAGAGTAATGAAAGTGTTATATACCTTATGATAGCATAAGGTGTATTTATCATGGCATATACACTACTCATAGGTGTTGTATAGCTACTCTAGTTAAAGGACTAAGTTCATCCAATCATTTGGGTTGTGGTTTGGAAAGGAATTTGAAGAGTTTTATGAGACTTCAGAGAGCTCATGGCTCTGCTCATGTATTCACTGTTGGAGTAAGTAGTCCAGACCTCTTTGGATTATTTAAAAATGCAGAGTTAGCAAGGATGTTCATACTGTTGCCAGTATCAATACCTGGGAAGTTTGAGTTAGTGTTAACATGTGGGTTTATTTAAAATGTAGTTAGTTGTGGTGAATGCAATGAAGATATCTAGATACTGTTATACAGAATATTTGCTATGAGGTGTTTTTGTAGTAGGATTGAGCCCATAAGAGCCTGTACAATTTTCATGTTAATTTTTAATTTTTGATACTATTTATATTCAAGAAAAATTGACATACAAAAAAACTGGGACAAGAACAGGAGGCAAAAAAACATCTAAAGAAAATGAATACGTTGTAAGACTCTTCTGGGGACCCCATAATTCATGTTAATCTTGACCCAAAAGACTGGTATGCCACTTTTGAACAGCTACTTCCAGTAGTTCCATGGCATTTTTTTCTGATACTTACAAACAGTGCACTGGACATTACAATTTCTTTTTGGACCTTAGGCAAGACTTAGAAGAGAAAGACTTCAATGTGTCAGCTGAAACAAGGGCACCAGTAACCAAATCACTCAGTAATAAAATTTGCCTCATTGCTTTTAAGAACTAGCAGATGGTTTCAACTTTATCTCCCATTGGAGACAAGCTGATTGAATTCAGACTTTGCTTAATGGCTGCTATTTGTGCAAATGAAGATAAAGGAACTTAGCTAAAGATTGGTTATTCCTGTACAGCCAAGTAGCAGAAAAGGCTTTGCACGTCTGACCAACAGTCCCATTTGTAAAAGCTGCTTTTTTCATACCTTCAATGACTGGCAGTAAGTGATGCCTTCTCACAATGTGCAAGTAAGAGAGTAGAGTGGTTTCCTACCTCACCAATTACAGTCACTTTCAGCCATATATATATATATATATATATATCTGATAAAAAGAAAATACTTAACAGCAGATCTACCAAGTCCTCTTGGTTCCTGGCTCTAATACAGGCACCTAAGAGACTGCTGAAATAAATCATTGAAACAGAAATTAGACTCTGACACAATCTTATGGATGTGAATCTTACTGGAGAACCCAAAGTTACTGGGGCTATGGTGTGCATCAGGGTTATTTAACTGTCTCTGTGGCAATAGGAAAACACAGGGAAACTACCCATTGTAGACTGCACTCAGTAACTTGAAATACAAAAAGACGAGGTTTGATAAGTTTGAAAATACTGGAGTATGTTTACTGGGAAATGGTTGCTGCAGGTTTCTTTCCTCTCGTTGCCAATAGCCTATTCATAGCAGGCAGACTTACAAGGAGACATACAGCCTAACCAAGGAGAAGATTTACGTTCGAGGCTGGGTCAAGACCCTTTGGTGGTTTAAAAGTGCAGAATCATCCCTGAAAACACTGCTGGGAGCTTGCAGCTTGCCTGGACAGAAGCAGTTCTGCTTCTGCTCTGCTTGACCAGCACAGTGGGTAGCCAGTGTGCAGCTGGGATTTGCAGATTCTCCCTGGCTGCTGGACAGCCCTCCCAAATTATGACCCTGGATTTAGTTCTGAACACTCCTTTTGTGAGAATTTATGACTTTTTATTTTTGTTTTGAATTAGAATGAAATGTCAGAGTGCCTGTAACTGGATTCTGGCCATAGCTGAGGAGGTCATTGATAGTTTAAGGGGAGCTCAGCTCTTCTTGCAGACAGTATTTTCAGCAACATGACAACAAAGAATTATCTTCAGAAAGGTCCTAGAATTCTTTGCTCTGGGACTTACCTACAACATGTCTCTACTGGTACAGTAGAGACAAGGCACAGGGTCACAACTGCATTATGATTCAGGTGCAACAGCAGAGAGCTGACACACAGAGAAACACTTTCATTTACACCATTGATCAAATGCGAGAACACAGACAGCATGTTGGTAGAAAAGACAAAGAGAGAGAAGACTGCTTTAATTACTTACATTTTATAAATGTGCATGTACGTGCTCCCACGCATAAAAGCAATTAGCTCTCCTAAGTAGACCCAATTCAGATAGACAACAGCATGGCCAAATGAAATAAGAGCATATTTTTAATTGTTAGTTGTATAGTACCTGTAAAGTACTGCATGGCACAGCACCTTTCATCTGAGTATGTTTGTGACCTGTGGAAAATCTGGGCAATGGAAATGCCTAAAATGGATGGAGATAAGAGTATGAACCATATATTAACACTGGCAAGGTGACACAGCTAGTTTTTTCAGAGGTCTGGGTTTGATCTAGACATTTTGGAATCTAGTTCAGACGTCCACAGAAGAGTACAGACTGGAGCAGTGGAGGTTCTGGTTGCCTGAAACTGCAGGACACACATTATAAGACATGGTGCGGGCTATGTATCAAAAGGAACCAAGAGTAAGAGTTGTCTGCATCCACATAGGATAGTCAAGTCTATGCACAGTACACCTCTGGTTAAACCTGGAGTCTGTGTATACTTATTTTGCTGCAATTATGTCTCCGAGAGTCTGTTTCAGGTCAGAAGCTAGGGTCATTCAATGTGTGGCGGTGTAGCAGGCTGTTAGCTCTGCTTTTGCTTCCAGGAAAAGAAAATGTTAGTCAGGTCTTGTGCTCACACAGCTGTGAGACTGATGGGCAGGAGCTGGGTCCCATATCTTCAGCTTCCAGGAGCATGGGCTAGAGAAATATGTGCCTGTCTGATGCATTTGGTATTCTTAATGAGGAAGTTTCTTTGTAGTCAATAAAATTATTGTGTCCTTTGTAAGTGAAAGTGGTTTTACCTTTTCTCTTTAATTGCTGCTGCCCTAGCACCCCATTATGAAAATGAGTTCTTACAAGTGTACATGCCTTAACTGGGAAATAGAAATTATGTAGGAAGAAGTCAGAAAAAGGCAAAAATAGAATATTTGTAGGAGAACTTGTTCAAATATGTTCTTTTTACAGAGAGGGAGTTGTTGCTTGGGTGGTGTTTTGATCTTTTGCACTCAAGCAGAAAAAAATATGAGACATACGCTGTTCAGAATGTCTTCAGGTGCTTTCAAAGCTTTGTCATTCTTTAAAGGGGTAAAGAAGGGGGAGGGACACTGGGAGAAACAAAGCCGATCAAAGGTGAAATAATGACGGGAAAAATGTTTGAAAAACAGTAAAATGTTCACAAGCTGCAAAGAGTCTGTACAACTGCAAAACTGATCCAAGGAAAGGCATCTAATCCTCTTAATCTTTTGCTTCATCAGAGGAAAATGCTGGACAAGAGGAAACATTTTCGATGTAGTAGAACATGGTAAGCACTTCAGTAAGAGATCTGCTCCAGGCTACATGCTGAATGGTGACCTACTGAAATTATTTAGAGTAAGATCCGTGGCAAGAATTTCACACTTTGTCTGTCTAGGAAAGCAGCTTTATCATACACATGATTTAAAATGTGCTGAAGTGTTTATTTTTTGTATAAGGTCTTATTTTTTTCAAGATTTATATGTTTTTCTCCACCATGTTACTTTTGGAAATGTGAATCTGTGTTTATGCTCTTGACAGAAAATATCTTTATTCTTAACTCTTTGTCTTTTTTCTTGTTGGAAGAAGTTATGTGACAAAATAATTCACATGTTTTCTAATGTTGGGAGATATGGGTGTAGCTTTTAACTATATTTTCTCTTTCTTTATTTTTTTGCTCATACCATCACAAAGATATTAGGCTAATGAACCTGAGCAGATGTTCAGCACTGTGATATATATTGTATCAATATAGATAGTATAATGTTGCCTCTGTTAAAGGGGAAGGAGTTTAGAATTTACAGTTTTGCATTGCTATGCTTTAAAGATTCTGTAGGGTCTCTAACACATCCAACAGGCTTGTTTCCATGTGCACTGAAGATTTAATGTTAAAAAAATTTAGTATGCTTTAAAAGCTCAACACCTCACTGGACAAGGATGCAAAAGCAGAGGCGGCTTAGCAGCCACTGGCAAAAGCCTGTGACTGGCAATGACTGGGCAAATCTGGTCAGCTCTGCAAAGATTCTGAAACGGAGGATGGTGGAGGACTAGAAGATTTATGCATATAATGTATTTTTTTTCAGCACTCCATAATTTAGCAGTCCTTTGGGACTTTCCTCCCTTTGGGAGGAAAGGTGTAGAAGCATTATAAAGATTTCTATAAGCAGTTCTGCTTCTCTCAAGCCAATAGACACAAAACTTGCACATGCAAGGCATTATGCTTTATTGCCTAGAACAAAAGGCCATAGTGGAATTTCATAATAAGGATTTAGCTTATAAATTTCAATAGAAATATAATAGGTATCTGTAGAAATTACTTCAAAATTATGTAGACTTCAGTAGTGAATTATCTCTTCTGTAGGCATTTTTAATAGGCCTGTAGCACCCTATAGCAAGCAAGGCATCTTCATTAAATTGAACAACTCCAAAATCTGTTAGAAATGGTGTAGTTCTATTTTCTTTTCCCTGAAGAACTTTATATATGAAGATGAAGTTATCATAGCAGTGTGCTACACTGTTCTTGATCCCAGCTTTGGAAAACAGCCACTCAGGATAGTGCAGTTTGAAGAAATAGTGAATGTTTAACGTTCATTGAGAAAAAGACCTTAAGAAAGCAGGGAGGTCATTGCCTAAAATGGAATGGACTATGAGGAACATACCGTGAAGGAGTGGAGGAAGTATGGAGAGGACCATTGTATACTACAGTGAGATGAATATCATGACATGGGGAGTTAATCTAGAATTTTTTAGGAGAGGAAACTTGATCAGAAAGTACACTGAAATAAGTGTTTATACGGTAAATCTGCAAATTTTAGTTTGGATCAGACTAGTCTGCTTCTGGAATGGATTTCCCAGTCATTCCCCCAGTCTGTGTCTAACCTGTATGAAATTAAACCAAAAGATGGTCTCCAGGATCTCCCCTCATTGGTTGTCAGTCAGCAGGTCTGGAGGTCCCCAAAACACACAAGGTGTGACCACTTGTTCTCAGAACTAATATTTTTTGTTCTACAGATCAATTCATAATGTGATGCTCTTGCTAATGAAGATTTAACCAAAGAGTAAAGGGAGAAAGAACAATTGTGGAGCTCCTTGTACCCAGTAAAGAAGGTGTTATTTATTTTGCTAGACGAATACATTGTGCAAACTGAAGTTCCTCGATAAGACTGAGAAAATGGAACTGTGGAAAAATGTTTGCTAAGTACTAAAGAAAAATGTGTAGATCTGCTTACATGAAGAAATTCTCCAAGTCTGTGCTCCTGCATTAATTACTTATATAGCATTGGCACACACTTTACTACTGCATGTAAAAATAATGGGTAAAGCCAATTTACAATTTGATAATCAGTTTAAAATAATTCTTACTGGCCTTGAAGACTGCAATTTAGGATTGTTGTTTTGTGTGTACTTTTCCTCCATCCAGAATGACCTGTTCACTAAAGTTTGTAAATGGATTCTATTGAAACATTTATTTTCATAAATCTGCATCTTGAAAGATGTGTTAAACATGGGTTAATCTGGTAATCTTTTACTGTGAAAATGTATTCCACAGGCATTGAAGTGTTGTAGTAAAATGCTATCTGATAAAATAAGCAGTGAAATTGGAATTTCAGTTTAAACTGCTTTTTCAAGAAATAAGTTATCCTAAGGCTCATGTTTGAACTAGCTGCTATTATTTGTTGTGTGTAGCAGTCATTTCCTTATTGAGAGTCTAAATTTATTTAAGCTACAGCTGGGTGTAGAATTTCTTGGTACAGTTACAGATACCATTAAAAAAAGATTAATGGTTATGACTTAATTTTACAATTTGGTTCTTCACAGAGAGCAAGTAAAAGAGAATATTACATGTCATTTCATTTTGAATAATATTGAATGTATTAGCTCTGTGTAGCTGTGACTAGGAAGGAAATGAATATGGTTTATTTTATGGTCTAATCCTGTCCTAGACATCCATTTTAGTTTTAAAAAAGGTTTGAAATATCTCTCTTTGATAATTAAAACATTGCCTTTCACACTATTGAATCCTTTGATTCTGCATTTCTTTATTATTTCACTTGAAAAACTTCCAGCCAAGCTGATATGGATACAGATATGGGGCAGATACAAGTGCCTGAGATAAGAAATACCCACTGGGGATGCAACAATAAGAACCTTCTGTGATAGCATTCTTCTAGTACTTTAATATTTCAGTATTCTTCATATTTCAGCATGTGGCTGAATTAATTCTGCTTGCTAAAGAAAAGGGAAAGAGAACAAGAAAAATAATCTTGAGCACATTGATTCATAAATTTAAAGCAATGTGTCTGATGACGTGTGCTTTACGTCACCATACTAGGAAATGCTGCATTCTTTGCTAAAAGAGGTATGCTTGAGCAACTTAAATTGTGTATTTGTGAAAAGTAGAGTTTCTTATTAGTGATCAGTTCATAGCTGGATTTCTGAGATTCTTAAAGTGCTTCTTGAACAGTCCAGTTGAAGTATCAGATATTATTACAGCTGGTGGATGGTCAGGTAGTTCTGACCCAGGAAGGGGTGACTGGTCCGGGGAGATGGTCCCGAAAGGAATCGCCTTCCCGAGGCCCGGTGTCTTCCCTCAGCTGCTGGCAGGAGGGCTCTTGCAGAGACTGTCAGCTCTTTAGTGATTATCAGCTCATGGTTTCAGCTCAGCTCTGCAGGGCAGCCTCCAGGCCAAGCCAGACCAGAGAGAGATGAGAGGCTCGAGTAGCTGGTTCCGCATGAGGTAGCTTTATTTTCCGTGCTCTGGTGAAGGGGAGCTACGGGCAAGCATCTCCGTCTCACAGGGGCAGAGGGCTAGTTTTTATAGGGATACAGGGGATGGGTAAAGGCCAATGGGTTACAAAGGGTCTGCATAGTGTCTCCTAAAGGATTGTGGGTCTGTCTTTTCTTGCCGTGACCAAAGAAGTGGTTGCCTTTCCAGGGAGTCCTGCTGGGCGATTATGCAATCTCCTTATCTCAGCAGACATCCCTCCAGGGCAGGGCCTGGGAATACCCCACAAGATATGGGTCACAAAACCCCCACGCACTGCTACTGGCTGAGATAAGAGTGAGTGGAAAGGTGCCCAGTGGAAAAGGATCTGGGGGTGCTGGTTGACAGCCACTGAACATGAGCCAGTGTGTGCCCAGGCAGCCAAGGCCAACGGCATCCTGGTCTGTTTCAGCAGTAGTGTGGCCAGCAGGAGCAGGGCTGCACTCCTGTACTTAGCACTGGTGAGGTCACACCTCAAGCCCTGTGCTCAGTTCTGGACCCCTCAGTTCAGGAAGGATGGTGAGGTGGTGGAGTGTGTCCAGAGAAGGGCAACAGAGCTGGTGAAGTGTCTGGAGAGCAAGTCCTATGAGGAGCATCTGAGAGAGCTGGGGGTGTTTAGCCTTGAGAAAAGGAAGCTCAGGGGAGACCTTATCACTCCCTACAACTGCCTGAAAGGAGCCAATGAGGGTCTGCCTCTTCTCCCAGTGACAGGATGGGAGCACACAGCCTTATCTGCACACGGGGAGATTCAGGTTGGACATCAAAAGAAATTTCTCCATGAAAAGGGTTGTTAAACATTGGAAGGAACTGCCCAGGGATGTGGTGAAGCCACATCACTGGAGATGTTCACAAAACAACAGGACGTGGAAATTAGTGCCATGGTCTAGTTGACAAGATGCTGATCAAAAGTTAGACTTAATGATCTCAGAGGTCTTTTCCAACATACATGATTCTGTGATTCTGTGATATGGACATTAGATTTTGGATTTAAATTTGATGGAGGAATTTAATTTAATAGAGGAACCATTTAATAGAGAAAGGTATATTATGCCATTGCTGTAATACAGGGACAGACATCAAATACAGGTAGTATGATAATATTCATTATTAGAGATTTTGGCAGCTTTCAAAAAAGGCATTATTTCTCTTATTTGCTGCAGTCTAGTGTTAATACCATAGGTTCCATCTGTGACGACAGATCTGGAGGAAGCAAGGATAGCTAGGTATCTCCTATCTCCTGGCCTATTTGATGCACCCCTTTCCTAAAAATTTCCCAAGGAATGGAGTTGATCCTCCACATTACATCATGGAAATATCTTCATGGTGTGAACATTCAAGGCTTGCTTTCTGTTTGAAGGTGAACAGGAGAGAAGCAAATGAAATGAAAACTTGAATTAAGACTGCAATGAAATAGTGTTAACTTCCTTCTTGGGCTGCTTTGAGGGATATTTTTCTATACAAAAAGTACTTGTATGTTCATTTCATTCGTTGAATATAAGAATGTGTGCATAAGAGGGAAATATCTGTAATTCTATTGTGGTCTATGTCTTTAACTTCATATACATCTTTAAAAATAGATCTGAAAGTATCACCTTAACCTTTTGCATATACACATCCTAAATTTGAAGCATGTGTGCTTACAGTCTGATGTAAAATTTTATTTGCATGGTATTCAAAGGAATTAGAAGCAGACGAAGCAGAGGAAGGAATATGGGAAACACTGACAGGAAGGAGTGAATAGGGTAGACTGCGCCTTCATATGTTATTGAAATCTCATCTTTGCAGGAGAGATACAGAAATGAGAAAGTACATTTTCCATAATTGGTGGCCTTTTCAGTTTCTTCTGTCATATATTGCCTAAGACATGTCTTTATATGAGTTATGGGTGCCTTTACTGTAGATTCCTCATATCTGGCAGAAGAAAGAATGGCTAAAACGCAGCTAAAGAAAATGAGAAGAGAGATATTTTACTTTTAAACAAGTGGCTAAATGTTAGAGATGCAAGAAACAAAAAAGATATTATTATTTTTCTTATATGGGACTTATTGTCCCTTCTGTGTAATATTTGGTTCATAGTTTGCCAGTGAGGAAGAAATGTACATATATTTTGATAATGATGAAATATATATTTATTTTTTCATATAGCAATTTCATATATAACTCTACATGTGATTTCTGATGCTGTAATTTGAAGGTAGAAATAGTCTTAGTAGTTCTGATGTTTGTTCCTAATTTATATTCTTTTTCTGACTGGAGTCATTATTACACACTTCTGAAAAAGGTGTAACATTTTCATTAATTGCTCACAGTGCTGTTTTCCTTTGTACTATCTGCGTAATGTGGTTTAGGAAAATACACCCTGTCTTTAAGCTACATGTAATACTGAAGCTGCACATTGTGACAGTCCCACTAGGCCAGCACATTGTCTCAGTCAGTGTCCAGTGCCAGACTTTCCAGAAATGTGTAAGAAAAGCAGAAGTGGAATATTCAAAACATTCAATATCATGACCTCAGAGAAGTTTCTTATCTCACAGACTTTACTGTGGAAGCATGAAGATTTGGGCTCTCTATAATTTTTAAGTCTTCTTTATATACAGACACATTTTGACAAACTGGGAATTGAAACACTGAATTCCAGTTTTATTCTGGAAGATAAATGTATGTTGCCATTTAAAATGCATTCATGAAAAATTACAGCAAACAGGTAGTTATACTATGTGCATTTGCTCTAATTAGTTGGGGAGAGTAGCTGAGCTTTTAAAAAATTACCTTGGCTACTACGAGATTCTAAGAACCGTCTTTGTGAAATGGGACAGAAGATAAGTGATTATCGGTAGTACATAGGTGGTAGTCCACAGACAGGAAGAGAATTTCAAAACAAGATTCTACGGGTTTACAGGCAAAACCTGGAGACACTAATAAAGCTCTCATTGGTGTTACAACTTTTTTTGTCGTTGGTTTGTTATTTTTCAATCAGAGCTATTTCAGGGAACTGTAATGCAACATTGTTTTACACAGCAAACTGTTTACAAACTGTTTGCAGAATCACTTACATTTGCTATCTAACTCAGGGCCATGAATCATCAGCTCAGGATTACCTGTTTTCCTGGGGTCTATCCTTCATTACACCTTTTCTTTCTATTTCTCTGGATCTCTTTCTATGCACCATTTAACATCATTTTCAAAAGCAGGACCCAGCTAGTAAGGCATTAAAACAGACAATATAATGTAGAACTACTCTGGGATGAAGTCAAAGCCTACAACTTCAGTAGACAAGCTTAGCTTTTTTTCTTTTTTTTAACCCTCTGATAAAATGCTGTTATCTTTACCCAGATACTAAAATTTTCATTCCATGTAAACTTTCTAGGTTCAGAACTTATTCTCCAACTAAGAAAGTAGCCAATAAATAATGTATGTAATATATTACTTGTGTCTGTAACACCTACTAACCTTTTCATCCTCTGTTGCACAATTGTCCTGTTGTACATGGGGTTTTTATCTTGTAAACACCGAAATATTGATTAGTTTCAAAGATAGGATTAAAGCCAAAGAAAGATAATTGTGTATATTCCTTATGAATTGGAATATCAAAGGCCTAAGCCCTTTACAGGCTAATAATGTGATTTAGTTCAGAAGATGTTACAATCTCACATGATGGTCTGTTGGTTTATGGCTTGAGAGTGATGTGGTGGAAACTGATGATCTGTTGGTGCTGGTGAATATGATGAGGGAAGAGCTACCCAGCCATTTTCATGCAGAAAATCTGGATGTTTTAACTGATTAAAGTTTATCTCTGTATCTAACTTTTCATCAGTAAATAAGGGTCAGCCATCTGGCAGTGATAAATTTGGCTGGGATGGATTCCATCTGCTAAAATGTGATGTAAAAATATTCTGTTCTTCCATGGCACTGGAGAGATATGACATCTGGGATTAGACAAAATAAATAAATTTGAAACTGGAAGGAATTGACAAAATTATTTCCCTTCTGAGGAACTGGGAAGTGCCACTGAAGGGTGGGACTACTGACAGACCTGTAGCTGGGGTTTATCTGTTCACAGGTAAGTTTTTCTAGAAGTTATTGTTGACTCAGAAGTTAAAATGCTAAGCTCACTCTTCCTCTCCATCCTCACTCTACCATCAGCTAAGGTTATTAAGTAGATTTATGGCCAGGGTCACCTATCTGAGTACATAAAGATGTAGGTTTCTCAGGTGGATATGGAATTTTGTGTTACCTGGCGTCCAGCTGTTTACAGTTGTGCACCTTGTGATTAACCAGAAGAGCTGGAAAAATAGGAAAGGCTTTGCAGTGCTTTATCTATGAGCTGAAGGAGGTAGCTTCTATTTTGATGGATCATAGTAAATATGTCACAATAGAGCCTCCAGGGATCCTCTTATTCAAGGCACTGAATTTGCCTGAAGAATGAAGAGGTATACTGTAGAGCTGATGATAAAACTTTTTTTCTTTACTTTTTCAGTATACTGTGACACGACGCTTTATCAACAAAGTTTAGGATGTTCTGCATAGGTAAGGTCTGTTCATATTGGCTAATTTGTTTTCTAGTCCATGATTGGCTGATGCTTCCAAAAAAAAGATAGCAAAGACATAACTCATCTATGACTATCAATTTCCAAATAGCAAGATAAACCATTGCTCTCTTAAGTGTTTTAGCATATTTTTCCTCTGTATTGTGCCAGTTTTGAAAACTCAAAGTCTTACATGCATTCTGGTGATAGCAATTCTCAGTGATTTGGTGGCAATTTAGGTCTTTCGTGTGGGAGCAGTTTCTCCAGGAAGCCCACATCCTTGTAGATACTGTTTCCAAAGTACACCTTTCAGTTTAATTTGAGGACTTCATTTTAAATTAAGAAAATATTGTAAGGAGTGACATATGGAAAACTCTGATCATGATTTTCTTTTTTTTTCCTGGGGCAAAGCAAGCTGCTTTCTAAATTATCATGTCCCAGAGAGGAAAGATGTGAAAATAAGGTTCTGCATCTGACCCTATCCTGGAGATTGGAATTGTAATGCATCCTACAGCATAACTCAACACACACAATGTTAATGTGAAGTTATTTTATAAATCTAGGCAGCAGTATGCCAACATATATTCCCCAAAGGCGGCTGTAATGTGAACCAGTAGCCATTTAGTTTTAGAGTACTATGTACAAGTTAATTTTCAAAAAATCAATCCTCAGTAATTGGTTTAATAGTTAATAATAACTGACTACTATGGTAGGCAGTAGAGAAGCTATTATGTCCATTAGAATGTCCGTAAGTGTGAAAATTGTTCATTTGTGACTGCAGCCAGGAGAAAGGTTTTAACAACTTTTTTTTTTTGCTTTTCTTTAGCAGAAGGCAACTAAGCGAGAAGTTTGTGTGGGTTGGAATTTTTTATTAGCTACACCTTCCCCACTCTTTTTTGTTGTTATAGGCAGTGATACAGTCGTTTTTTGTGTAGCCAAATATCACATAAATTTATTAATTGCAGCTCAACAAGAAATACTGAACTTAAGAAACACTGGGAAATAATGTAGGATTAGAGTAAATACAAAGAGACTTTGTCAGGACATCCACTTATATGTGTATAATAACATTTAAAAAAATATAAGTAATTTTAAAATAATCAAAAGCAAACAGAATGAGTAAAATTTTAAGGCTGAGTGTTCCTGAGAGAAGGATTTAACTATAATTTTTTTGCATTTAAATAAGGAGTACATGGACTTAAAGTAGGCAATTGCTTACTAATTTTGCTGACTCAGGGCCTCAGTAAAAATACTACTGCGCTAAATTTTCAAAAACACTTTTTAAAGGGATGTAGCTATATGGTTTCACAAATTTTTGTGCTTTTGTGTTTAAATGCCATATGTTTTCACCAATGCCAAAGAGAATCCTACTTCCCCAGCCCCCTCTCCCCTCCTTTATAAAACATTATTTTATATTAATATGTCTAAATATAGTGCTTGGTTTCTTCTTCTAATTTATGAGTGACTTCTCTTACTATTTCCCAGGCTTCCTTTCAATTTATAACTTATTAGTATTGAAGTTGTGACATCTAAAAAATCGACCTCAACTTACATTTAATCACTTGTAAAATACTGATTCCTTGGCTAACTTCCCACATTACTTGTACCCCCACAAAGAACACTTATTTTAATCAAGTATATTCACAAAAAAAAGAATAGACAGAAAAATATTTAAAAGTTTGCTTAATGTTAGAACAAACATGTCTTGTAATTCTCTTTTCTCTTACTTTGTTTTAAAGGAAATTCTAAACATGTGCTTCAATTACTTAATTGGACTGAATGTACTTAGTTGTGTAGAACCTCTTTCTAATTTGTGATCTGGAAAACCAAATGTGATTGATACTGAGGACATCAACACTAGTGCAAGTTGCTGATGCTCAGAAAGTAATGTGCATTTCAGAATTTATCAACGCATTGTGTTATAACTCATTTCCTTATTTTTGATCTGCTTTGATGTCAACTTTCCAGTCTGTGGGGTTCAATCTGATATAAATATCTAACTAATATAGAGGCATTACCAGATCTAGACCTTTGTGTACCAGCAAGTAAATTGAAAACAAACCTAGTACCTCCATTGTCTTCACAAATATTTGCAATATTAGTAGAATAAATCCACATCAAATATTACTTCATCTTTGCCTGCCAGCAGCCTAAATTCCATTTAATTTCTTTAGTGTGTGTGTTAGCAGATTGCTTCTACAGAGAACTTTTGGGTTTGTTATTTGTCTCAATTTGCTGAAGTAGCTGAGTATGGTCCAAAAGGAAAAATAAATCACAGAGAAAACTTATTAGGAAATGTTTATACTGTTGAATTAGAAAGCAGTAGACAGTACTTTTTAGGCCAGATAAACTACATATTGCTGTCTTTGAGGGAAAAAAACCAAAAAAAATCTTTACCTTGGACACTCAAATTTTAATCCAAAGGTTAAGCTAATACAGCAGTTACTTCTTTAATTATTTATGGATGAGACATGTGAAACACCTGCCAAAGTTAGCAGAGAGAAAATAATGGCTAGTATTAAACATTTGACCTTGAAAGCAGCTCTGATTGAAAATAATTACCCAAGTTTTAAAACCTTTATTTCCTGTTCTGGTGGCAATGTCCTTCTTAAGCTGTAATAAATTGCCCAATCATTTTAGCATCAGATTAACTTGACTCAAGTGTTTATTTCACATTAAGCTTCAACATTACTGATGCACTATGTAAAAGTGATATTAATTATCTTTAGGGTTCTTTTTTTAAAAAAAAATCCAGGCTTCTTTGGTGGTATAAATTTTCATTGAGTTTGCCCTCAGTGTTCCTCCAAGGCCAGTTGTCATTTCAACTTATCAAAATCTTAAAATTAACTCTGAATTTTCTGCTGACCTCTGTGATGTTTTGGTATTGAGCAGGTGCAAATGAATTCTCTTAGACTCCTTTGTTATGTCTATCTATGTTGTCAATCTAGTTTACATTAACATCTGGAAAATGGATATGGGAAAATTATTGGTCTTTTTAATTGTAATTAGCTGTCAGTCTTCACAATGAGAGGTATTTTGATCATTAAGTGAATAATATTACTCATGAATATTACTTCATATAATAGGTACTTAAAAATGAATTATAAAATTTTTGCTTTCAAGCATAACAATGCCACCATAATCACCGTGCATTGATTTATGTGGGTTTTGTGTTTTGGCAAACATTTTGCCTCAAGGATACCAGGTGTAGCTTTGTAGGGTCCTTTGATTAATGTCTGTCTAGTAACGTCACTGGTTGCTTTGGGCAAACTGTTCTATAAAAGGAAACTTTGCTGACATGGAAAAGAAAATTGTAAGTCTGGTGTGCATGAGAATTTAATTACAATAAACAACAATTAAACAGATTATTATAGCAGTGCAATTATTACTCTAAAGTTGACATTGTGTCAGCACCTTATTTTCATTGCTTTTGTAATCAGTCTGTAGAATTTGCCTTGAGCTAAAATAGAAACTATTTTTAAAGACAACAACATCAAGATTTAAGACAATTTATCTTTGTAATGTATTTAAATCACTGGAAAGATTTTCAGAGTTTTCTTTCTTCTTACTTTTTGGTCACAAAGCTATCAAAAAATGTTTTGCGTCTATCTACTCCATACAAGCCAAATTCTGTTGTTCTTATGCAGTAAGCTTCCCTCTGACTGTGAATTATTTGTGCACTACTGGTCTGCTGTAAGGTGTGCTCAAATGCATCAATGCCTGGTAAGAAAACTAGTGGAAAATATTTTTTAAAGCCTTTTAAGTGCTCTAAGTGTTTCATTATATATCTTCCTCCTGTCTTTGGACAGGAGGTCAGAGAAAACTAATGGAGACTGAATCTCTCATTTGAAGAAAATGCATCTCCTCCACAACCCATATTTATTTTTGAATAGCAGTGACAACAGCAAGAGGATTTTCTGGGGATTGCAGCTGAAGGTACTGTTCTTAAATGTGACCAACAAGTCACAGGTTTTTTTATTTTTGTAGTTTCTTTCTTCTGCCTATCCACTTTGTGCTTTGAAAAGGTAGAACTAGCAATATAATTGATGGAGAGGTGATAGCATTTCTAAATGAAAAATAGAACTTTGGTAGGATTCAAACTAAATGCCTCTCTAAATACAGAGACATTTTCCTCTCTCCTACATGGCACTTCATGGTAATTGAGCAAATTTCATAGGGCTGAAATTAGTCACAAGAGAACTCTCTATATTACTCTTTGAAAGCAATGGAAGTACAATGAGAGTTTTGAGAAAAAACAAAAAAGTTAATTAAGAAAAGAAAATATCTGGGGAGTAGTTTAGCTTTGATACGCTTCAGCTTTTGGGCTTACCTGCATGAAGACTGCAGTGAGACTAAACCTGCAGACTGGCTCCAAATGCCAGCAGCCCAGCTGGGAGCAGCCTTTGGCAAAAAGGTAAGGAAAAATAAGGGGTCTGCAAAGCTCCAACTGCAAACTGTGTCAGCTGTTGTCATAGAAAGCACCCAAGGACCAAGAGAGGGGGAGAGCCTGCAGGTTTCCACAGCTTTTGTAGAAAATTGCTGTTTGAAGAACTCAGGAGGTGGTAATCTGAAGACATTCCTTCTCACCGCAAATGGAGGTGAACTAAGCTGAAGGCTGCTTCTCTGTCATGCTTAGAAGAAGGTCCACAGAGCTTGCCAAAATCGAGTTTCTTTCATTTTGTCATGTTCAGTGAATGGACCCAGAAGAATTTGGAATAACAATGAGGAAAGTCGCCTAAGTCTGGCCCTCAGTACATTTAGAGTGCCAGCAGCCTAACAACTAAGAAAAGAAGAGCGAACAGATTTTCAGTACTTTGGCTATGTTTTTCATCTGAAAGAAGACTATTTAAACTGGTGGAACAGCATGATGGAACAGCAGCTGCTGTAATTGCAGACAAGAAACAAATGTACAAGCATATATTCAATGGTGACCTAATTCTCTGTGAAATGCCCAGCTCCAGGGCATCATTCGCCATGGTGCTTTGCTTTCTTTTCTGGTATTCTGACATTACACCATTGGATCAAAATGCTCTGTTAATTGGAATGTGTACAAGTGTGTAGTTGTCAAAAGAGAAAAAGCTACTTAGAGTAACAGGAGATCTCTCAGGTACGCTGGTTTTATTTGCATTGCATCGCTAAACCACTATCCACCCTTGTCTTCCAGCCTTGCACAGTGATTTGTCTGGGGTCAGTGGGCTACTGGAAACACCTGTAGACCTTTCCCTTCAAATATGATGATTTGGCACATATGTGCACAGAAAGGCTGCTGCTAACCTCAAACCTTTAAGCTGTCTTCCATGAGGTATACCTGCATTAGCAGTAGAATGTGTGCACAAACAATAAATGTTAAAAAGCTCTGATTAGTGCAAGGTGAGTGATTTTTAATAGATAGTTATGTAGTTAGGTTGGGTATTACACAGGTATAAACACATAGGCTTTGTCATTTTTCCTTCTGTGGATATAGCTACAGACACATAAGCATCTAGAACTCTATGTGTATTATGAATTTACTTGAGATGTAAAAGATACTTGCAAAATTTAATATTTTTTTTTTTGTCAACTTCATGGAACCTAGTTAAAACCATGGTCAACAGTCTATCTCTGAATTTCCTCGGTTTTGTGTATTTTAATATAAGTAAAGGGTCATTGTAATAAAGTTAATGACACTTCATTGTAATGAAGTGGTTAATTTATTGTTTCCTGCCTGCATTATGGATTTAAAAAAAATATATAGTTGAACACCACTCTACAACTGACTTGTGTACACATAGTTTGTCTGCATGTACTGCCATCATTCTTTCATATCTTTTTATTCCGCTAATGATGGAGAAAGTGTTGGTTTAATTTCTACATCATTTCATTGTAGAACTATTAAAGCTATTGAAAGAACCTCAACAACCCATTTAATTTAATCAAAAACAAGAAAAAAAACAATTAAAGCTGTGTAGTAAGTCATCGTTTTCTATTCTGAGTTGTTATTTAATGTGCAGGGGTCAGTTTTCTATTTTTCTATGCATTAACCAGCACTACCACATTGACCTTTGGTACCCAGTTTCAGAATTTTTGTACTAATGCTGGAAGGAGAAGTTGCAACTACAAATCCTTCCAAACTGTGGATGGCTTTTTGTTTCTTTCTTAACACACTTTTTTCTGCTTATGAAATACTTCTGAATTATTGAATCTATTTTGTTTTCCTTATGGCAGGGATAGGTATTCTTGCAGTGATTCGAGTCTCCTTTGTCCCTGTCCATTTTCTGAGATACTTCAATCTGAATGCTCTTGATGTTTGAGCTTGTCTATAATATAATTTTCTAGACTTCATTCCTGACACTTAAGGACATGCATACTTAATGACAATGTTGCTTCTCTTCAGCATCACTGTTGCGGGTGGAAGTTTTGTGCCTGTGGGATGGGTCCATAATGATTGATTTTTTTGTTGTTAATTTTTAGTTCAAAGCATTTTAACCTCAGGGAGCAAGAGGAAAAAATGTTTTTGCCCATGTTAAAAAAGTAAAAACCCAGAGTTTTGTTTTCTAATCTCCAGTGTACTCAGTGTTTCAGATATGATTTGATGAATGCAGTCTGCATTCTAGGGTCCTTGTATTTTTTAATAAGTTCTGAAAATATGACAGTGAATAGTGTTATTTCTAGAAAACACTATAGCAGTCTTTTCCAAACATTAGTGCCTAATTACAGTGGGGAACAATAGGATTGATTTGTTATTGTTTGGTTCCCAATTGCCAGTGCTGATGTGTCTGAAAGAAAACAAAATGAGCAAACTGCCCAACATCAATCACGTAATGATGTTCTCAGATTTACTTATGAGGGATATTCTCTCTTTTCCCCACTCATTTTCTGTAATAATCATTACTTCATGTTTCACTGTGTCTTGATTGCTTGCTACCTGTCCAAGAGCTGATCCAAGCAGCTGGGCTGGGCTGTCTAATGAGCCAGCAGTGATTAACTGCAAAGGCCATTCAAGTCAGTGGCCAAAACCATCTACACTGCCTCTAATCCAGCTTCTATTGAAAGTCAGGCAGCAATAATCAGCCTCTCAGCTTGTGACCCTTCTGTGAGTTCACCCATGTTTTCTCCCAGAGGAAGAAAGTACTTTGTTTCTAGAGTATCTCCTGAAGGGTTTCCATCTCTTGAAATGTGTGTAATGAGCTCATTTGTTCAGGGCAGGGTCATAGGTGGAGGCAGAACAGGGATATTGCATTGCTTCATGTAGGAAAGCAGTAGTTGTTTTGCAAGTAATACATTATATTAAAAAGAAAAAAAACCATTTCAAGTAGCCTTGTTTTTTGGTGCTGATTGAGCCCCATATCTGTGTGCATCATGTGTTTGAGGTTATTTTCTGAGGAAGTTTTTAAACATAACGTTGTCTGTCAAAAAAAAAAAAAATTGAAACAGCAAGGAAACTTACCAGCATGGTGTTTGTGGATTTATATGCATTTGAACTTTAAAACTTTGTTAACACAGGAGATGATGACAGAAAACAGCGACAGAGCATCTACAATTAGTTTCATAAATTGACGTGTGTGTATGTTAAGAGGTAAACATATTGGATGAGGAAAAGCAAGACTAATTAATGAAAGATTTTTCCAGTCCTCCCAAGAACAATAGTCTTTATAAATAAATAAATGACTACATAAATGATGACAGCTTTCAACTGTATTTCATCTTCAATCATTCAAGCTAATCAAGCTTGTGAACTCTAGACAGTTAATGGTGGTGTAAGAAAAGTTAACTTCAGTTACCCAAGGCTTCTAGACAAAGCATAGACATGGAAAAAAAGAAAATATGTATATTAATGTATGGGTAAGTGTGGTGTTTAATGTCCAACAGTTTTTCAATGTTTATACTTTCAGTGTTTATTCAAACAGTACAACGTTGTCTCATGGTTGTATTCATCTGTCTCTTCATTCATTACTACCCTATGAGAAAAGAAATGGAAGAGGATATATTGTCATGTAAACATTGCTTAAGATACACAGCAAACTAAACATTAATTGATGTCCAGATTATATGAGTTGTCTCACAGTTTAAATACACCAGCTTTGAGACAACCTAGATTTCTGAAGCAAGATGGGAACTGTGAGTTTAAGCTCACAGAGTTAGAAAAAGTCTTTGCATATTGCCACTACAATCTAAAGTTAGGATATTGAAACATGACTGATTTTATAAGTAATAGAAAGCTTCAGTACATATGGTACACTCTTTCAAGCAAACTTTCTAAATGCAGTAACAGCAACAAATCCACAGCTAAATCTGTTAATCAGGTGTTAATTGTATGAATTGTCCTCAGGGTTTTTTATCTCCACTATGTTAAAAATAAAAGTTATAGAAAGTTAATCTAAATGGATATTAACATTTTCAATTTGTTGCTTCAGGGACACTGTGTAAACACGGAAGCTTTTTGCTGCCATCCCCTCATGACATTGCATGTTGTTAAAATCAACATTTATGAAGCAGATTGATATGACTTCTGACCTTTAGACTTGGAGCTGTATCTGACTCCTGGCTGCATCAGGCAAGGGAATTAATGAGTCTACCAGTCTGCCTTGCTGTAAGACCTGTTCCTATAGTGATAATTAAAATGGCACTGTTATGCTATAATGGTTGAGGTGCTGTCACCCATTCCATTATTGAAATGGGGATTTTAAGAGGTTGATAATTCAGCTATATAAACAATATTTATGTTGCAGTAGTGTAATCAAGGGTGAATACAAGAAAGTGAAGACTAACTGTTTCTACTGAACACTGTTGTGGTAAGATCCAGTCTGCCTAAAGGAGCAACGCCTTTCTTTAACCTCATTATGAAATCCTCCCTGGGGAGAAATATATTTCCATAAATAGTGATGAGATGGGTGTCTGCAGGCCTTTGGAGGGTCATCATGTCTACATACATTTTCCTGTCTCGAATGCACCAAGGAGACCTTCCATGGCACCCGCGCTTTCCTTCTGACTACAAGGGGTGATGTCCAAAGCATGCTGAGGGACACAGCTATCTGTGGTACCTCAGATTATTGTTGTTAATAAGATATTATGTATTTCCAACTTAGAGCATTTTGATCTGGAAAAATGCAATTGTTTATTTAGGCTTCTGTTAGTGGGAATTCTCTTGTTTTTGGGAGATCATGCTTACCTTCTCCAATTCCAGCTCTCTGAAACTTAGTCATTAAGTCTAAGACAGTCACTTCAACTCCTTCTATAGCCAATGGAAGTCCGCTGGTTTTGTTCCTCTTAGATACCTGTTTTCAGATAGGAATAAATGTTCTCCAGAGGTGTCTTTTTCCCTCCAGTAATGATAACTAAAAAAGAAGTGGATGTGATTATCCTGAATTTAGACATTTAACCCAAAGACCCATTCATTAAGGTAAATGATTCATCTCGTGTGCTATGGAGACACAGTGATAAGTTTGGAGGTTTTAGTTTGCACTTCTAAAGAACATTAAAAAACTTTCATACATATGTGAAGAAGTTGAAAAATTCTTATGGCAGAATGAGGATGAACCAGGATGGTGCCAGCCCATGTGTAATAGCTTCTCTACACAAAGGGACAGAGATTTCTCTTAAATGAATAAGGTATTCCTTTACACCTGTATTCATGCACCAGCACAGGCATTTGACTGCCTGAATATATATGGGAAACCTTGGATAAATATTCTGGTGCTTTGGACTGCATTTTCTCTCTTGGGATAATAAAGTTATAACCCCAAGTTCATATGAATCAACACTCTAATATTCCATAACATCTGAAGGTTATTGTAAAATTATTCTGGTCACATCTGAATTACTGATTGTCCATAATGTATTGTTATTCCTCTTCATTAATATTTATTTTTATATTATTAATTAATTATTTAGTTTGTTCCTTATTTGTTGTTATGGGTTGTTGTTGTTTGTTATTTTTTGATTATTTGATTAGAATCCTTAAAGGAACTCTATTAAATGTAAGGGCTGTGTGATGCTAAGCACATTGTGCAAATGGTGAACAGAACATGAAAAGGCATTAGCCAAGGGCTTTGCATTCTTTCTTTTATTTCAGTCTCAGAGACTGGTTTAATGGCAGAGGTGGTATTTTAACTTATTTTCCTTGATAAATGAAGTGCCACTGCCTAGTAGTTTTGGAATAGTTCTGACATAAAATAGTTTTATTTCTTGTGATCTTTCTCCATGCCAAACTTATGTTTGAAAATTTATTGAATACCAGAGATGAAAAAGGCACTCAGTTTTGTGATTACTAACCCTATGGAAATTCACTTCTAGCTAAAATTCTTTACCCCAACCTCCTCCTTGAGAGTCTTCATTCTGCCTAAATATGATAAAGTATATATAAAGAAAGAGGCATCATGTTCCCCCATCTTTGCCCAATCTAGGCAGTATTTTATTTTTGGTCTAGTAAATTCTGTAGAGTGGACTAAGTAATATATTCATGGTCAGCTGTGTTGGAATCTGTCAAAAGATTGGTTTCTATTAGTGACATACATCTTGAATCGCTGTGTCTCACATATACAGGAAACACTGTAAAGTATTTCTTACCAAATGTAAGTAGTATTTCACTTGAATAAAAGTTTAAAATTTAGCAAATCAACTCAAAGAAAGTGCTGTAAATGCACAATTATAATCCTATGCTTTTAACCAAATTGCCAAGATGAAGGTGGGCATAAACTGCCTTTTTTTCCCATTTGTTCTGATTATCTGTTAATATAGCAAAGTGCAAATTAATTTGCAAGAGTACATTTAAACTCAGTAGGGATTTTTGTTGTTGTAGGAAGACTTCTAAAGAGATATTAAATTTTTCAATATTTTTAATGTAACAAAGAGAATCACTGTTTTACAGCAAATGCCAAATTAATATATTTTTCAGAATGAAAAATAATATTCTGGACAGACTATTTGGAGATTTGAGTGCAATTTTGAAGTATTTTAGTGAGCATAGTGAATATATGCTTTCACTTGTCCTCGATTGCTAACTCTTGGTGACAATTCTTTATCAAAGCACTTCTTGTAGAGTGAGTTACTATTTTGTACAAACTAATGGTGCAACAAATTTTTCAGTACCATGCAAACTTGTTTTAGCTATTAAAAAATACAGCCAGCACACAGAAGTATTCTTCACTCACATCTGATGTCTCTTGTTTAATAGATATAGAGCTTATTTTGATCTTGCTAATATTACCCTTATTTCTCAGGAGAAAACTCTACAGATAGCAATAGCTATTCTTAATTTATTAAGGAATAATTTCATAACCAAAACATTTATTTCAAAACTGATCTTACATGACTATCTTCAGACACTTAACCTTGGTCTTTAGGAAGGAGGTTGCCCTACTTTCTTACTATGGTGAAGAGAGAGAAATAAGAAGTTTTAAAGGTGATTTAGACTATAAATGGGCCAAATCGCCCCTTGAGATGAGTATATTTGTACTACCCACATAGCTCTTGGACTTGTAATGTATTTACCACTGACAATTTTAGGAAACTTTTGTTGCTGGACCACAGAAATTTTGATGGTGCCTGGGAAGTAAATTACCTTCCTGTTTCCAGATGGAAAATTGCATTTAAAGACAATTACATATGTTATATAGGTAGTCTTCTACCTAATCTAATCTTAGAAAGTCTCTTGAGCTAATAAAGCAAATGAGCAGGTTTAAAGATCCAACTTTTCAGGTGGTGCAGAATTCATACTTAGGAATGTTTGGAAACCACTGCTCCTAAAATCCTCTATAGACAAAGGCTCAAAGTTGGCTGCTTTGGCAACGTTCCTGATGAAATTGTAAACAAGTGAAATTGTTAGCTATCAAATTGGAGTTAAAATCTTCAGCCCACGGATTACCTCTGGGAACTTCAAGCATGTTGAAATATCCTTCAAAATAAAGTTTTTTAAAAGTTAGGTCTGTACAGAGGGAGTCAGTTTTTGACAAAGTCAGTCCTTTTGTACACGTGATTCCCAAAATTTGATTATTCCTAAATGCAACCTATCTTATCCTCTCATCAGGAATGTAATTTCACCTTGTGTTGGATGTCTTTTGATCAGTTTTAGTCATGTAAGACTCAGATGTCTAAGTCTAAGCTTGACATTTGAATTATTTCTTAGTGTCTGTTTTTTGGATGAGTTGTTCTTTCCCCTTATCTGCTGCTTCCCTTATAGAAATGTCCAGATTTGATGTGAATATCTAATTTTTGAGAGATTGAACTAGGACAACTGAGCTCCTTATATATTGTATTTATAACACTGAAATCCAAAGAAAAAGAAGTTAAATTTCAGAACTGCAATTTCTGGGACAGGCTGAGTTTAATTTTGAAACTTAAAGTTCACTTATATGTGAACATGTATGAAATAAAAATATTGAGGTATCTATACCTTAATCTCATAGTTTAAACAGGTTTTTATAATATTGATAAAAAGCTGAGGTGCAATAATAATTGCTGAGGGTATCTTTATTTAATTTTCTTATTTCAAAAAGTAGCCAGCTGTTCCCTCCCACTTATTTTAATTTGCCTACCATCAGGGTAAAAGATTAACAAAATAGGCAACAGAACTTGTAATTTGTATTGTGTCTAAGTCTTTGCTAACATTTTCCATGGTATGGCCTTTAACGTGGAAATATTTTCAATGCAGTAAGCACAGTCAGCATTGTGGAAATAAATTGGAAGGGATCATAGGACAGCTTATTTTTGTTCTTCAGATGAATATTGTACATGCTGAAGGGTGGATTATATGTAATTTATGGTCAATAGAAATTTTGTGAAAGTTAAGTCTGGATATTAATTTGAAGTATCTCTTCTTTCCTTTAACCTTGTTCTCTCATTGATCTTGATTGCTGGAGATTATTCAGTACTCCAGATTTACAGAGACCTGGATCTGCTGTGAATCTGTTATCTCAAGCCTGGTTTTGAACTTCATGATCATGGAAAAAGAAGAAATGTCTAGATGAAGGATCTGGTACTGGTTTGTGTCGCTGTTATTCCCCAGAGAACGGTGAATCACGACGCAAGTCCAGGTTGAAAGGTATGGCCGAAGCGACCTCATTTTAATCACCCATAGGCTTTATAGCATGGATCGCAAAAGAGAAATGACATGATTGGCCTATTGGCCCAGCACCTCTGAAGGTGATAGGTTGAGCAGTAAGACACCCATTTCCAAATATTATTCTTACAAGACTGAAAACAGTTCTAGTGTTCTCATAACAACCTGTAGGTGAAGAAATGGTTTACATTCTTACAAACTGTTGACCATCCAGTTCTCATGAGAGCGAAAGCTTTCACAGAGAAGCTGTGAGAAGCTGTGAGAAGCTGGATTTCTCTAACTGCTTTCTTATGAGAAAGGAAAGTTTCACAGGAAAATTCCTCTGTCAGGCCCTGCTAGCATCTACAGGTTTGAATTATGGCAAGTATTAATTTTAGGTTTTCATTTCTTTCCCCCAATAGTTGTTGCAGTTATTGTTTGGTTGCAATTTGTGGTGAACATGTTACAACATCAGAAAAGACTGTAGAAAAACTTTATTGTAAAAATACTTTTGCAGTAGAGAATAATTTAAGCCATAAAACACAGTTCCAGCTTTTTTATTTTCAGCTTTTTTCCCTGATTCTGTTTTTTTTTGTGTGTGACAAGCTACACATAAGTATGTAAGTACCTCTCTTATTCTTCAAAGACTGATCAAAAGATGACTTACTTTACATCTTGTGACAAAGTCTTTTGGATGCAACTTTTGGGAACTTATTTCTGATAATCAAAGTGATTTTTTTTTTTTTTCCAAATTGCATTGACTTCTGCAAGGCAGACTATAGATAACTTCCAGGAAAGAAGTTATCAGAATATAGCTGTCAATGTATGTAAGATTTGACCACTCTTTCTACTTCAATTAAACTTATAAGCTTACCAGGTAGGATAAATTTCTGACAGAGCCCTGGACTTCTAAAAACAATCCTTTTCCAAAGTTTATATGTGGCTATCCTGGAGATACATATAAATGAGGTCGTGATCCATCTGACAGTCTGGATAGATTATACATACTTTATGTAAAAAAGTAAATAAATTGTAATAGCACCGTACACTTTCATTCTGGTTTGTTTTCTTCTTTAAAAAAATTGTAACAAATCTAGTTTATTTGTGATAACAAACACATTTGTTTCTTGACGTTTGTTTTTGTAGATTTGTTTTAAATTTTAGTAAGCATTTTTCAGGTGCTTCTAATTCTGTTTAATTTTTTAAAGATCATGTGATTTTTTTTCTAATTATGATTTTTAAAGATTATTTTGTTTAGGATCAAAACAAACACTGGTGACACAGGGACTATTTGTCAGTCTTTTTGCAATTATTGTTCTGAATTATGATTTAGAAAGGACAGTTTATTCTACTTTATAGGCCTTTTTTTTTTTTTTCCACCAGGCTTAGTATTTTTAATGTGGAAAACACTTGTATAACATAGATGGAATAATTAAGAGTTGGACTGCTTTGATTTTTGCACTGCTGCATTATTTGGCTACAACTACTTAAAGGTGTTTACAGACCACAGCCTGTCTGTAGAACAGCAGGCAGAGACAGGTCATTCAATAGAGTTGCAAGGTCAAAAAACCCTCTTCCTTATTTTTTTAAAAAACCTATTCCTTATTTTTAAATTCATATTTATTTTTTAATATTTTAATTGTATGTTATTAAGATTAATGTTATTGTTAATAGTTATTAATTCAATGACTCTACTTAATTGAATTTATTTTGAATATGAAAAGTGGAAAAAATGTAGATATCAAGACTCATAGCAAATATTTTACATATGAATGATATATGCAAAATTATATATATATATATAAAATGTTAATATATTTATGCATACTTGAATTAATAGTTGGCTTATTAATAATCAATGTTTTGGTTATAATAATTTTGTTTTACATGCTTCATGCATAATTATGTTCATAATTGTGTGTATAATTATGTTCATAATTATGATCATATGATGTGCATGCACACCAAAAAGAGCCAGAATATGCAGATCTAACTGGCAGTCAAAGTTGCACATCTGAAAGTTTTTCTCTCCACATATGGCAAAATCAACCAGAAATTTCCACAGCCTGTTTTTTTGTGAAAAATCTGCCTAGCTAGCCGGTTGATTACATATATGTTATGGACAGGGTTTCTGGTGCTGTTTTCCCAAGGTTATACTGTTAGCTCTGGATCTTGGTGCCCTGAAACTTCAGTGTTTTACCTGTAAATACCAAAATGAATTTTCTTTAGACAGGTTGTGATGGGTGTTTTGGGGAGGTAAGAGCCTGGTATTTTGTGTACAAAGTACTCTTTTGAAGGAGAAATGCATTATGTCCCCATCAGAATACATCATGATGATTAGCCCTTATTTTGTTCTGGTCCTCTCCAATTTTTAAAGAATTTTCTTTTAGGTAAAACTCAAATATAAACTGCAGTTTAAAATGCATCTTGAACTGACATTGCTGCAATGTGAGGCACTGCACCCCTTCTCCAATGTTCCTGTCTTTGACTGTACTTGCTTGAGAAAAAATAACCTTTAGCTCTTACAGCCTAAAGTTGGTTGATGTTTCTTCAGGAGATACCAGATTGCTTGTATGAGTGAAACTCCTTCAGAGAACCTGCTTGGACTAGGCAGGCTGAGCTTATGAAACACAGTTATGCATTTGCCATAAATTCCAAGCAGATAATTTTTCTCATAGAATATTATGTTTTTTTCTTCTCAGCTTGTCAGCACTCTGCATTTAACAAGAGCAGACTAAGCATACAATGCAGACTTTAATTGGTTACTAGCTCTAGAAGCTTCTTTTATCCACATGGCTAATATTTTGGGCACATATCCATTCAGATCATAGTGTGCGAGAAAGATAAAAAATCTCATTCTGTGTAGTTTTCCCAGATGTTTTTTTTGCCAAAGGGAACAGCTGCCACTGTCGCAGTTGTAAGCCCTGTGTTTGACAGCACCTTATGTTAGACACTGCAATGAAATTTTGTGGGGTTTGCTATTTTTCCTTCATGGCAAAGTGGTGATCTGCATCGTGGAGTGAGAGCATTGCGCTATCATTTGGCTGACATATGAAATCCCTATGAGAAATTATGGCAATATACCAATCCTTGCATGCATCATTTTAGATTTTTCTTTAGACTTTAATTTCAGACTTACAAGTCTGCTCATGTGAATCATCCCTTTTTTGAATTTTAGGGACATAGGCAGGTTATGGGTTTTCCTAGTCCTCCTAAGTAGACAGATGTAGTGCAATACATTATGAACTACAACATGGATAGCTGGGTTTCAAAATTAACTCAATTTGAGAATTTAATTCGAATTCATATTTGGGACTTGCGTTTTCCTACTTAAATAGTTCATGTTGAAAGAACAAAGAAACAGAGCATGCTATTGATATACCCCTATGAAATGCTATCCGGCAGTCTCTCTCTAAATATCATTCATTATGAATTATGATGTGAAAACAGTTGTCTGACTTAACATCATATAAAATATTTCTGGTCTACCAGTGCCAACAAGGTTTATTAAGCTGCAGTTGTGAAGTTTGAGTATTTTAAATTTTACAACATGCATAACGGAGATTTAGGGTAAAATGATGGAATATAAATTTGCAAATCTTCCTGTAGCAGTGAAAGAAGTCAATGTATATGTTATGAGTTTATATTCTTTGTGAACATCATAAAATATATATGTGGTTTTTTTAATGTGATGTACCTGGGAGAACTGGAGATGGGAGACCAAACTACACTATATGTGACAAATGTTAGTCACATTACTTGCCCTGTGACAGGAGTGGCAATACATATTACAGTGATGCTCATGATGGTAGCTACAGGGCTCGCAGAGGATAGAAGAGCAGTAGAGAAGAATAAACTAAGCTGGTGAAAGAGAAAATGTTTTGAGATCCTCCCAAATCAGTACTGTGTCTACTGCAATTGTGATATATATATATGCACACAATATTCAGTACCTTCTGTGGCATCACAGGATGAAGTAAAGAGAGGGAGGAACAAGATACAAAGGCCAGAATATGCCACCTGCAAAGTCAAAGATGGGAAAACATGACTTGTTTATATAATAAGTTATGACTGCCTCAAGGCTTTTTTTCTATGAGCTGTGGTTAGGAGTGGAGAGAGGGCAAAACCCTCTGTGAGGAGGCATTGGAACCCAACAAGACCAGAGTGAATTTACAGATTTGGTAGTTGTTTTTTTTCCCCCCAAACTATCTTCTCCCTCTTCTTCATCAGTATCTTCTGCTTGTGGCTTGAATAAAAATCAGATTTTGCTTTGTTTGGCTAATGCAGTTGATGCCATTTTCAAGTCTGGGAAAAGCTTTTTTTTTACTTCCAGGCTGAGAGAGCTGGGAGGAGAAGAAAGACACTAGGAGAAAAATGAATCAAGAGCTAAATAGCAAGGTCAGGTTTTTGGTTTTGTATGCAAGTATTTTTTTCAAGTGCATTCATTTTCTTTGATACAGACAGAAAAATTCTTACGAAAAGATGCCTGTGAAAGTGATGCAAAACACCTTCTGGTGTTGGGTTCACACCTACACAAAATGGCTTTAGCTGAGGTGCTTCTGTTTGTCATCCTGTGTGCCATGGACGATAGAAAGAAAAAGGCACTTTCAGTTCTTCTACGAGATGACCTAGCAGGGAGAGTTTCTCTCTGTTGACTGGAGCCTGGGGCCCAGGATGGAGCCCAGACATCTGAATTAGGTATCTCTGATATGATCTTCTGGTCAGTATTGGTCTAGGCCTTGAAGGTTGGCATGGTAAGGAGGGCAAAAGCAGTCATAGTAGAGGGCAAGGGACTAGCTGTAAAACAGAGCTGGAGGGAGAGGAATGTAAGGATTAACAGCAGTCATTCCCAGAGAGGTGGATAAAAAGGAAATTATAGCCTCCGTTATATGAAGAAAGGGCCAACTAATTGCTAGATGAGTTTAAGTCATAGAGCTGTGACTGTGTTAGATCATCTCTCCATATCTCATTGCCCCTCATGTCTGTCTGGGACAAAAGGCCAATAATATTTCTCTAGTTTGACCCCTGATGCAATATAGATCAAAGCACCTTACCTTGATTTGTGCATTGTACCTATAATTTTGGTTTGAACTGCAACACATCTTGGTTATAGGTAGAATAGTTGCTTAATGGACCATCAGGAAGTAATGAAAAATCACAGCCTATGGCTTCCACTCATCTAGAGTGGAAAAGGCAAGAAAAATTCTCTGATATATATTTCTGGAACTTCTTCACTGTAAATTGAATATATCCAGATGATATAGTGGAAATATTAGCACCACACTCTTAATGAACTCAAAATTGTATTTCAATGACAAAGAAAAGTCTGAAATCAGCCTAAGTAATCTTGTATTGCTACATGTTCAGTGTGTATATTACTGTATTTTTCACTTGAATGTGGACTAAAATACACTTCTTATTGAGTCAGCCTAGAGCACAGAGTTAGGAGCAAACGAGAACATTATTTTATTATAACTTTATTGTTACCTGTACATGATGATTTTACGATAGCTGAACTGTGCCAAACATTCAGAGCAGTGCTTCAGAGGACTTGTACCCTAAAGGCGAAACAGGCTCAATACAGCACCACAAATCAACCACTGACAACAGTACAGTGCAGTGCATAACACACTTTCCAAAGTGCCTTATAAATATAAAAAGTGAAGTGCAAAGTAAGGAAGAATGTTTGCCTTTAAGCTACTTCTCTACAGCTTGTAAATATAATCTCACAGGTTTCTTAATAGAACAGTTTCTGGTATTCTGCTCATTTTCCATTAGTTATGCAAAGGACTTATCTGTCTGCCCCGTACTGAGAGGCCTCTTTTTATCTTCAGGGAAGCAAAATAGTGAGACCACTAATCAGTAATGAAATCTTCACTTCTTTGTTCCTGTTTGAGACTCTTGCTTCATTTCATCCTCTCCTGCTAAGCAAAGGAAGGCACCATTGTTATCCTCAAATTACACATACATAAAACAGGTATAGAGGCAAACGCTACTAATTCACAGTTCAATTGTAAGAATCCATTCTCTTCCTTTCCTCTCTACCCATTATCTCCAGCTGTTCAAAGAGTCTGTTCAAATGAAGACACAGTGAAGCTGTATTTTTTATTTGACTACATACAGTCATTTAGTAGAACAATATATGCTATGTTCTTATGAATCCTTATATTTCCTGTGGTTCTTTCACTCAGAACAATATATAAATGCTATAATATATCAAGCAGATCATTGTTTGACATTGCTGAGTGGATTTAAACACTGAGTTTGCATGTAAACTCTGGAATCTGACATGTAGGAGGACTGGTCTCATACTCAAAACAAGAAGAAAACCCCTGGATTTTCCCCACTTATTCAGTTTGGAAGCAATCTAGGGTACAAATATAACCTCTCAAACATAAAATTATTAGCTAAGTAAAAGGTCTTTCCAGTCTTTAAAATACTGAAGCCAATAAGATGTTTATTATCCACCACCACTACACATTTAGAAAACTGAAAAATAACTGGTGGTAGATTTAGAAGAAGTTGTCTTTCATTTCATAAAACATGCATCTCAATAAATGTCATCAATAACTTCTGGAGCACCTTTCCAGAAACATGTCTATTATGTGCTGTGAAGCAGCTGGGTTGGGGTCTGTGGCTCAGATGCAGGAAGCTGTGACAGCTCCAGAGAGAGCGTCCCACAAGGGACAGTCCCTCAGAGGTCCGCGGTGATCCCTCGCCCTCTGGGGATGCCTTCACAGGGGGTGCCTGTCTCAGCAGGCTGTCAGCCCTTTAGTGATTCAGCAGGAGTGATTTCAGCTCTTGTCCTGTGAGGCAGACCCAGGCCGGACCAGGACAAGAGAGACGAGAGGCCCATATAGCAGCTCCGCATGAGGCAGCTTTAATGGTCCGCACTCCGTGAAGTGGAGGCCAGGGATGACCTCTCTCTGATCCCACGGGGCAGAGGGCTGGGTCTTATAGGGATACAGGGGTGGGTGTGAGAGGGTAAAAGCCAATGGGTTACAAAGGATCTGCATAGGTTCTTCAAGAGGATCATGGGTCTGTGTCCTCTCTCACCGCAACTGAAGGTGACTGCCTTTTCCAGGGGGATTCTGCTGGGAAGTTGTGCAATCTCCCTATTTCAGCAGGCCTCCCTCCAGGGCAGAGGCTGGGCATACCCTACAGTGCTGGATAAGGAATTAGCTACTGTCTGCAGTCTGTCAAGAATTGTTTATTTTATGGAGGTATTATAATTTGGAGAAAGTGAAAGCAGAAGCAAAAATGGAACAAGACCAGAAAAATGAAAATAATTTGTGTATGTGTCAACTTAAAGAAAGAAAAAAATCTAGCCACTCTATAACTTCTAGAAAGGCTTCTTTTTTTTTTTTTTTTTTTTTTAACTGAAGTTATACCCTCCAGTTCTGCCCTGCAATGAAGAAAATAAAGTTCATAGTGGTAAAGAAATGTTAGAATCTACAGAATTAAAGAAAAAATAATTTAAAACCTGTTGCAAGAATCCTGTTCATTAGGCTTCCAATAAGAAATGCTCATCAGCAGCTATAATGCTGGAAACAACATTTCTATTAATGGAAGGATCCATGAAAAGCAGTTGTGTATTACGAGCTATGACTTTCTCCTTGTGGAAATTCCCATGCCTGTGACCAACATGCCTATTCAAATTGCTGCTTAAGAACTTAACAGCATCTAAACATCCAGTTTCCATCATAGCAACATCTAAGAAGCCAGCTTGCTCCATGGCAACTACTCTGTCTGAAGTGTCATCGTAGCTTTCACCAGGACAAATCCTTACTAAACATAGTGTCCTGATATTTTTTCTATTTTCCTAGTTAAGACTCCAGTTAAGTGAGACTGGGTATATATCACTTTCACTCACCTACTCTTCCCTTGTGCCACACACTGTTGTCTTTGCTGTGTGCAAATCCCTGAACCAGAAGGAAATATTTATGTGGTTTGGAAGAAGGGGCTGCTGGTGCTGTTTCAGCTGCTTTTCTAAATTAGAATAATGAGCAAGAATGATTAATATTTTTAAAAAAATTTAGTAGCTTGTTTTTCCATATTTAACTCTCTAAATATGCATTTGGTTTACTGTAAAGAGACAGTCTAGCTTGAATAAATGCTTTACTAAAATTAAATAATACTTCTGATTTATATGAACCTATATCACCAACATTCATAAGTAATTATGTTACTCCATGCAGTTTCAACTCATTTTCCTATACCAACAGATCAACACAATGCTAATAAAGAAAAATATGTAGCAAACTAATCCTTCTCTAGCTTCCCTTTATTTTTGAACTTAAATACTTCAGTAAATATACCAAGAAACTTTGCAGGAAAAGTAGACCTTCTTGTCATATAATTTCACTGTGTATGCAGATGGATGGATTGATGGCTTTTTCACTCATCACAAACACATCTTAAAGCATGGTATGCCATAGTAGCAGCTGGTCAAAATGTGGCAAAAGTATGACCATACCTTCAAAACACTTTTCATACAGGGGCACAAAAGGTTCCTGTTTTTCAGCTCCAATTCAATACCAGGTTTTAACATTTGTCTAAATATGCTGACTTACAGGTCATTCAATTTGATTACAACTTTAGAAGATCTTATGGAGATCATAATTTTAAAAATGCTTACCCCTTGAATATTGGAGTGGAAGAAGTGCTGGCTTCACAAAGCAAGAGAACTGACCTGTTACAGTCTGTTCATGCTAATGGTCCTGCTGTTATCACTTCTGCTCTTCCAAAAAAAAAAGCTGCTTTGAGACCTACTTGTGTTGATGCCGGCACAGACTTGGAGGTCAAACACTATATTCTGAGCATTTGTTTATATTTCTTGAGAACATTTTTTCAATTAGATCTGCCAGGGTTTGGCAACTATTGACAGTCATTAAAAAAAATTAAATACACCATGTAAAATAATAAATGTTGCAATCCCTCCTCCACTCTGATAACTGCACACAAATCAGGTATTTGTGTCTATCAGAACAATCATCATACATAAAAAGTTATTAAAGATCATGACCAGGGAAGAGCAAAAGCTGATAATAAAAAAAGGACATTTAATCTAAACCTAGAGTACATAGGTAATATAAATTATATGGAGAAGCTGTTTTAAATTGTCAAGCAGTATTAGTTAATTAATGATAAAGTTACACTTCTATAGAAATAGATTTTGGAATCACCAAAGAATAAGTCTGAAATAAATAATATTTTTTTTTAAGTAGGTATGAATTCCTAGGTCTAGTGTTAACTTTTATTTCTACAATCTTAAATTTTTAAAAATTAGTCTAATAGTCTACAGAGATTTGTGATAATGATAAACTAAATCTTATTTACCATAAGTTACAGGAATGCAAAGTTATCCTTCTGGTTATGATATGAATCTTTAGAAGTTACATTTTCTGAAAAAGACATTCAGTGATCAGTTGGCTCCCAGTTGTTTCAGTCCAGCATTGTATTGACTCAAAGTTTTAAGTTGAAAGCAGTGCTATGGAGCATTTTTCAAAGTAAAACCCCAAGATTTTCAATGTATTTATTTCTAATACAGAGTGATCAGTTTTATAATTATAATTATGCATTTTATAATTAGGGCTATTATCTATTAATGTTATGTATTTTTTCTTTAAAAGCAGATTTGTGCTGGGTATTTCCAGATGTGATTAGTTATTTAAATTGCAAGGATTTTTCCATTAACATCTTCCTGCTCTTTTCCCCAGAAATGAAGAAAAAGCCCTCTTTGGCTCTTGTTAGTTTTGTAAGCAGAAATTTCTCCGTATTTATCTTTAATTTCAGCAACTTAATGGCATTAAAATGTTGTATGAATTCCTCAAGTAAATCTCTGTTTAGAAAACTTGAATGCAAAAGAATTGACATGGAATCTTTTTATATCCTTTCAGCACATAAGAATAAATTCATGAAGTGATTTTTTAGATTATTCATCAATTATTCAAAAGTTATGATGTTACTTATGTCTACTACCACAATAATTTCATAACCATTGTTTTCTGTCTATCTAAAAGTGAAACTGATTGTGACTGGTTTGAAAAATGAGGGATGGAAAGAGAATCTACCTTGTTGTAATAAATTTATCTGTGTGATCTCTCAATAAGAAAAAACCAATTTTTTTCTTGTTTTGTTTGTTTATTTTTTAAAGCTGATTTTTACTTGAGAGGTCTGAAACAGTGGTCTTAGAAATTGACAGGACTGGATCAGGCATTTTCCCACAAAAAGGGCATTACTGGTGGTTTACTTGCTAATGAATATATCTGTGGTAACAAATTAATAAATTAATAATATTGTTGAGCTGCAAACTCTTTGTTAGTTCTTAACGATTTAGAAAAATCTTTGGATCAAGACATTATATTGTAAAAATGATAACACATTCACTTTATTTATGGTATAATTGTGCTAGATTATCCCCAAGTACAACATCATATTCTCAGTGGGGAAGTATTTCCAATCTGTAATAAATATTGTTTTGAATGGAACCCTACTAAGATAATGTCTGTCAATTACAATGTATTTTAGTGATTAATAAAGCATCTAAACACAAAATTAAGCAGTCATAGTGGTTAATAATAGATTTGCACAAACTTGTTCTCTGCCTTGCTTCTTCAATTAAGCTGAAATATTTAACTGTTGAAAGATTATGATGGAGGCATGAATCTTCAATGTCAGCAAGATGTTAAACAACTCTCACTATTTACAGAAAGGAACTTCTATCTTTTCTGCAGTTAATCTTGAAGGATCTGAAGGTATTTTCAGTTCTACTGCCTATATGGATGGATGCTGATCATAAAGAAATGAATTGTTACTCTAAGTATGGAGAATCTTCTTTGCTCTGTGGGAATCTTCACTTTATACTTGTAGCTATGTATTTTTTAATGGCACCAAATCTGGCTATGATATAAATTGACATGATTTAAAGGCCTAAAAGGTAATCAAGTATTCTATCAATCAAAAACATTTGCTGTGAAACCATTTTTCTTCTTTTTATACTATTGCAATCCATCTTTTGACCACTAACAAAAAATTTAGCAGAAAATAAACACAGAAAATGTAGAAATTCTTGACTTGTATAACTTCTGCAATATTAGAAACTGATAATGCATAATTGCATAATGTATAATGTGAGCCAATGATAACAAGGGTTACCTTTACCTTCTAAGAAAATACAGGTCTCATCCATCTTATATAGGCAAAGTAAACTATATATTTTCTCTGCTCAGTCTCCTTATATTTACAAAGTATGTAAGTATAAGAGAAATCTGTATAGATTTCCATAGTATAAATGCCAATAAATAATCTGTGTAATAGGTAAAATAGCTTTTTAAGTCCCCAGGACAATTGATACTTAATTATATAAGCTGTTATTCTGGATTGAGTTAATTAATTACACTTAAATGTTCCGCAATAGAAAACATTTTTGCCTTACTCAAAAAAACCCCAACCAACCAAACAAAAAAACCCCAAAAAACCCAAAACAAACAAACAAACAAACAAAAAACCAAACAAAAAAACCCAAAAAACCTGACACTGAATTTCTGGTTCCATAGTTGCTTAAGAGTTTTATATTTCCTAGCTGGGAATTCAAAGTGAAAGGCAGGTGAAAGAGGAACCACGTTCTCTTGCCCCCTTTCATATGTTCAGTATTTGTCTTCAGGGTATTCACTTTCTCAAGTTGTGCAGAGAGTACACTACACCTTGGTCACTCATAAAGAAAGAAACATTATTCTTTGAATTCAGAAGTATTCTTTGAAAGAAGCATTGGTGGCAGCAATAAACACTCATTTTATTATGCCATGGGAATGAAATATCCACTCCTAGTCAGGTTATGAAACAGATATGTACTCCTACTTTCTTATTCACCTCTGTGCAGCTATTTGCAGGCTGAATCAAAACTCACAAACCTATATTTATGAAGAGAAAATATCAGAAATTAAAAATTCATTAGTTTGTGGCCAACCACACAGGTAAATATATCAACTATTCATCAAAATTTTTGAGATCTGGACGTATCTGTTAAAATCTAACCACATGCAAAGAGCAGAGTCAGTAAAGTATATTTTATGCTGTGAATCATTTGTCTAACTTCAGAAGAGAGGAAAAAATGGGTTAAATCGTACCTGGAATCACTTTTTACAGCTATAAGAGAAGCCTACACCTAGAAAAGGAAATGCATTCCTTGTTTTGGTCCCAGCATGTCAGCATTCACATGGAATTGCTAAACATATCTTGGTAAGGGCATAATAGGCGTGATCACATCTGGCAGTGAGAGTGTGTTTTCGCAGTATGTTTATGTATGTTTACTCCACTCTCTTGAGACCTTCACCTGAAGTACTGTATCCAGGTCTGGGATCTGCAGTACAGGAAAGACATGGAGTTAGAATGGGTCCAGTGAAGGGCCACAAAAATGATCAGAAGACAGCTGAGATAGTGGGGATTATTTATCCTGGAGAAGAGGAGGCTCCAGGGAGACTTTATTGTGGCATTTCAATATACAAAGACATCTTACAGGAAAGTCAAATAGAGAGTTTTTTACCAAGGCTGGTAGTGACAGGACAAGTGACGGTGGTTTTAAACTGAATTAGGATATATTTAGATCGGACATAAGGAAGAAATTTTTTATGATAGAGGTGATGAGATAGAGATTGCCCAGGGAAATTCTGTATATCCCATCACCGGAAGTATTCAAGGCCAGGTTGGATGGGGCTTTGACCCCTTTGATTTAGTGGATGGTGTCTCTGCCCATGGCAGGGGGTTGGAGTAGATCAAAAATGATTCCAAATTCCCAAACAATTCCATGATTCTATGATTCTATGCTGAGTAGCTGTAGCTGATTTTTATGCTACAGTCTCTACTACAAGGAAGATTATTTATACTGCAAGGATTACTATAGCTTTCTTGTAAGAAATGCAGGGAAAAATGCTGCAGTGTGTTTCTCTGAGCAAGGGGCTCTGAAGATAAGCATCTAGGGATATTATTGTAAAAATACTAAGTAGCTAAAATGCATCAGCAAAAAAAGAAGAAAGCAAAGACATTTGCAGACTAAAAGTGCTCAGCACCACTGCAAATCTTATTTAGAAGTCTAATTTTAGTCTGCCCTTTTTTAACCATCCATTTTTCTTCATAATTTTCAACACCGAGAGGAAAAGAGGTGATATAATGAGGAAGTTGCCCAGACTAAAGAAAAAAATCTGGCTAGAATTTGCTGTAATCAGATAATTGTGTTATACCATGGAGAAACTCTAGTCATGGGCTGGGACTATTTTTGTTAATTTCCATACTAAGAACAGCAGTAAAATGGACTTTGAGGATCTCATTTCCTTCAGCCAGTTGCCAGAGCAAGATAGAGATGGAATAGAAGGGAAGCTTCTTTAGAAGGAGTTTTATTCCTGGCATCCTCTGTAGGAACAGCTTGTTTTTTTACAGATAGGTCAAATGTAATTTCTGGTGTTTTCAAAGGGAAACAAGGACTGTCTGGATCAAAGTTTTGTGACTGGTCTGATACACCCTGGGGGAAGGCACAGTGCCAGAGGTAAGCTGACATCAGGATTTCAGAAAGATGAGGATAGAATTTTCCAGTGTAATTCCTGAGTGCTTGTTGGAGTTGCAGAATCACACTAGTAAGCACAGATCAGGTCACTGAGTGGAGATGGAGGGCAGAAATCTGGTTGTAATAGGCATCTGTTCAGAAAGGGACAAATCATTCCTTTAGAAAACTACAAAGCATCTTCTGTGAGGCTGGGTGTCCTTTATTTCTTTGTATGTAAACTGCAGGGAAAGGCTGACATAGTCTCTGAAGCTAAGAAATAAAGTCAAAGCCTGCATATGATACCTTTGACTACTACAATATCAGGAAAATGATACTTTGACTACTAGAGTATCAGGAAAGTGCATGGATTTTCCAACTAAGCTGTTCCTGGGGAAAGGAAAGTAACAAGGTGACTCCGGTGGGACAAAGGAGAGTTCTTAGCTTTAGTTAAAGTCATGGAGGGAAAAAAAACAAACCTCAGGGTTGTCAAATCTAATCAGGAAATCTGGAAATAATACATAGGATTAAGGAGCTGAAAGGAAAATCCTCTCCTTTAAGGCAGAGTGCTTTGAGCACCTCATTTGCTGACAGAGTAAAATCGTCGTGAACATTAAATCTTTTGGAGACTGAGCAGTAGTTAGCTAACTTGGTTTCATTCCTATTTTAAAACTTATTGTACCTTTTAGTCACTGATGAATATTGCTGCAGCAACTTTCCCTACAGGCAGACAGAAGGCTGCATCTGTAGCCAACTATGAGCAGCACACAGTCTCCATTTTGTGGTTATCAGTGAGAAAGATGGGACGATGGCTGTGCTATGTTGTCATTGCTGTGCACTCAGCTATTTGCTGTTACATAGTTTGCTCTCTGGGTATAAGGGACTAATTCTGAGAAGTGCAAGCATCAAGCAACCTGGAAAGTGAGCAGTAAGTTCAGATTGCTCTGCATACAGAGTCACTATAAACCCAGTCACTTGTAAATTTTGCTTTGTGAAGCAAGGTCTCCAGTCTCACTGTCAGACTTTTGGGAGATTGTGGACATAAAATATTTAGCAAGTTAAAAAAGGCAGAGTACAGGCTCATGAACTTAGAAGTGTGAAAAAATATTCTTGGGAAACAGGGAGACAGGGAGAAAGAGGGAAGTATTGCCCACTCTGCCCAGCTATCAAATTGTACAGGAAGATATTAATCTCAGTCTCAGGAGAGACAGATGCACTTGCAGATTGTTTCTTGCATTATCCACCTTGTCTGTGTTATGCTTTGCTTTTCCTGTTGAGATTAATGGTTGCTTCCTTTCAACTAAGATACAGTCAAATATGGTTGAATCACTGAATGCACAGGCTGGTCTGAGCTCCAAAAGGGATGTGCTTCAGGGGCTGAGCCAACCTGGGCCTAAGGCAGCCGTGGCAAATACCTGGGATGTTGCACTCTAACTGGTCCAAGGCTGTAGACATGCACTGTAGGGGAAAGAAATATAGTGCCACTGAGATCATAGTGTGTATCATAGTTGCTGCTGTGCCTTGAAGACAGGAAATAAAGCAGCAACAAAATAGGGAATGACAGAAGCGTATGATATAAACTTTATCAAAGAGTATGACTTCACTGTCTCCTGAGAAGCTGATAGAGACAATGATAACTGGTTGCAGGACCACTGCAGAGGCAAATCACCTGTAAATAGTCTCAACCCTTCAGTTTTTTGAGTGGTCAGACACCAGGAGAGTCACTGAAGGTTTTCACTGGCCTGCTGTTTGACACAATAAATTTAAAATGTCATTGTCTTCTTTTAACTACTATAAGAATGGAATCATTAGTCTGAAAATATCTCAACATTCTTGTGGACATTTCCAAAATAGCTTTCCATACAGAGGCTTTATGCTTTTCTTCTTACTTCTTACTTGGACAGGGTAGAAGACCAAATTTTGTCTGTTGGTCCCTCCTTCCCTGTTCCTGGTAAGTCTAATGGTGTTTCTTCTGTGTTAGTACTGGAGTCACAGCTAGAATGAAATAACAGATAAGCAACACCTTTTTGCTTCTTTCAATTCTTTTCTAAAACTATCTTTCAGAGTTTGAATCCTATGAGTAGTTTGTGATGGATCTTTGTGTCTAAGTGACTGACCTTGTGATGAGTGGCAGGTTATAGGCGCACTGCTTAAAACTGAAAACTTATTATTTCCAACAGTTGTTAAACAGTATTACCTATATCACCAAAGAAATGTGGAAAACTCCATACCTGGTACAGCTGTAGGTAGGAGTAACACATGGTTAATACCTGTATGAGAAGTTATCTATGGATGGCTTTGCTCTTTGCAAAAAATGATTGTTCAGCTGTTACAAGAAGTTTTTTTCAAGTTAGATGGATTTAAGTTTCAGTCGCTGCTACTGTAATCTCCTGCTGTGGATGTCTATAATTTTCAAGGGATGACAGAATGTTAAGTCTGCTGCAGAGAAGATGCTTTTTCTTTCTGACATTTATTATCAATAGGCTAAAGAGAAAGATCTTTGAAAGTGCAGATGAAGCTAAATGATAATTCTAAATATCTCTTTGAATGACTTTCAGACCATGTTACAAGCTATTTTTGTCTCCATTATGACATAAATATAAGGCAAGATTGCTTCTCAGATGGTTACAATGATTTCTAGCAATATAGATGAAGATAGCTCTGGACTCCTTAAATTTTTTCAGATATATAGTTGTCATAAGATGCGCCTCATATTCTCTTTAAAATGGAAAGATTTTATTTTTGGGAAGTTAGGAGAGAAGAACTGCTTTGTTTATGTTGAGTTCTCTTTATCTATATGTTTTGGCCTCCAGCAGTGGGACAAATAGAAGAAATGTTTCAAAGCCCCAGTAAAGTTTGCACAGCACTGCTTACTTTCATCTCTGATAGTCATAGCTATTCCATCAAAACAAGAAAAAAGTGTTGCCATAACATAGTGATTTATTTTGTGTTCTATCATGTTTTTTTTTCTTTTATTTCCTGCTGCTAGCAAGTTCCTTACTTCTCTTAAAACTTCTTGTAAGAAATCTTTCTCAGGACTAAGTCCTTCTGTAAGTCTCTCTAATATCATTCAGACTGAAGAATTTGCCTCCTTCCACAAAGACTAACTCAGATTCTGTGTTTTTCATGTACTTGCCCAAATCTTCCACTCACAGGTACATACCAGCCATGTCCTGAAAAACAGGCCTCTCAGGTAATTTTTCATAATAATCTGGTTTAACATATCTGTTGTAATCTTGTGTCTCTAGGCCATTCTAATACAAAGTAATGCAGAGATATTCCCAAGGTGTTTTTGGATTGGGGGTGGCGGAGTAGTCCTGTCACAAGGAAATGGCTGATCATCTTTGGGCAGAGCATATTGACAAGTAGCACACCACTGCTTCTGGAAGCTTAGCTGCTATTTCTATGTGTCCCCAAGCAGTGCAGACCCACGAAGTGTCAGGTCTACATGATGTGCCCAGCTACTTGGACCAAACTTGGGCATCATTAACATGATTCTACGCTGAATCATGGAGTACTTTCCTCCCACTCAGTTGCCAGCATCTTCAGCCATTCACATGGAAGTCATGTCAAATGTTTTGCTAAAATGAACAATATTAAATAAATCTGAATTTTGCTTACTGACCCGGATATTTATACCCCTGAAAACACCTTTAACCTCAGGTATGCTACCTGTCCAAGTCTGTCTGAATTCCTGTCTACTGTCTATAGTTGATGTGCTTATTCAGGTGTTCCCACATCAGCTGTCTCAGAATAATTTTCCACCTTTGTTTGCAGTTCTATGAATTGCTTTATTTTGAGAACAAACAAACAGAAAAAAAACTATTAAATTTTCACTCTTCAGTCACCTGGAAACTCCTGAAAACTTTGTAAACTTTAAGCAAATCTTTTACAAGAAAGATCCACTGATTTACTAAACACTTTTCTTAAAATTCCTGGATGCAGGAGAAAAAAAAGTTAAATCTTGGCTATTTCTTCAAATACCACTGACTTTTTCATATTTCAGTTATTGTTGCAATGGTCACTTCTGAGAGAGAGGTCATTTCTGGGTTGTGTTACAGCTGGCACTTTTTTGTTTTAAAACAAATATAAAAATGTGAGCTAAAGCCTATCACTTCCCAGGCAGAACTGAATACTGATTTGAGGAAGGAAAATGTGTGAATATATTTATGCATAGGTGCTCCAAGTTTTTTGTCACTACAAGCTACCAAGACTCCTAATAAATCCCAGGAAAAAACTATTAAAATGATGAGGTAATTTTTTTCTCTAGTTTTATTCTCCAATTTATTTATGCATTTCTCATACAGGTTTGTGAAAATTTCTCGGGTCATTGTGCTTTGGGTCAGATGTTTCAGAGGTAACTCAGATATGGTCCAAAAGCAAAACTGAAATTCTTTGCATTTCAATGTTTCAATTAATTTATAGTGTATTTTTATTGTAACCATTCTCCTAGTCTACTTTATCACTTCCTTTCATTCATGGTTAAAAACACAAGCCCAAATGTGGTGAAAAGGAAAAAGAATGCCTCATCAACATTCGAAAAAGTTCTTTTCAACTGTTTTCATGCAAGTGGATGATAAAAATTTGTGAATTATAGGAAGACCAGTAAGGTCTAGTGAAGGGATTCTGAGACTGAAAGTTTGCCTGCTTTTTCAACTAAATCAGCTGATTTAATAAAAGATAGTACCTCTTCCTACCAACCGTACCTCCCTAGAGTTATAACTATATATAAGTTTCTATTTTAACATTCTCTCGGCACTCATTTTTTGGGTGTTCCTGTGGGCTTGCTTTCACTGAAACTCATGTCAATTACTACACTCTGCATATCCCAGGCAGCCTCGCTTGGCTGGGATTAAAGTTCTGGCTCTGCAGTGGGAAGCTCTAGATGTATGTGAGTGCACGCATGCTCTTCCAGTGCCCATGAAGATCTGGAAACTTATTGCAGCTGTGAGTTTCTCAGCTACCTGAAGGCATATTTTCTTAACAAAAAAACCCAGCCAGCCAGCCAACCAACCAACCAACCAAAAACAAGCAAACAAACAAACAAACAAAAAGACAAAAAGGAAGATTTCTACCTTTGTCCTTCCTTCTGCCCCTCCTAAACTGTTATGCTTTTCTGATTTTTTTGTGTATGTGGATTCTTGGCAGAGCAGGTTTTTGCAAAACCTTATTTTTACTTTTTCTGAAACCTAATCTTGGTAAAAAGTCCTAGATTTACCTGTGAATACTAATGTCTGAAATGTTGGCATTGATGTATCTGTCGTTTTGGACACAGGAGACATCTGCTGTGAATAAGAGATGTTTTATAAGGTCTTTTCTTCTTACTTGATTGTTGCTATGTAAAGACAGCTGCATTATAGAACCTAAAAAGGATTAATATTGGAATTCATGGACTCATGTCCATGAAATAGAAGCTAGCTTTGAATGCTCGAAAATGAAAATGGAACAGCATATGAGAAGACAGGGAAAAGAGAAACCAAGATGAAAAATGTCATTGCTGAATCTAACACAATTTGCAAACTGAATCCTGAAGACATGTGGCTTTATTAGCTCCTATGAAATCTATCAGACCAGTATGAATATCAGAGTATGTAGACATTGCTATCAACATTGATGCAGAATTTGCCATCTTACTTAACCAATCCAGGCTCTTTTTGAAGAGATCACAGGAAAAATAGGTAGCTTATACTTTCCTGGGTTAACTGTAACAACAGAGGTCTATTTCAACTGTAGTCTGTGGTAAAATTTTCTTTTTCTAGGCTTACTGACCCTTGCAAATTTGGTATCAGTTGATACCAGAAGAGTCGGTATCCGCTGATATTTTTTTTTCTGCATAAATGTTTTTATTTCCTTAACTTTTATTCAAGTTAAAAGATTTCACACAAATCAGCAGAAGAAAGTGACAGCTTTGGAAAAAAAAGTCTCCATGCTTTTGAATCAGATTTCTTTTGGAAAAAATCACATTGAATGAAAAGTTTCCTCAGCTTTTGGATGTTTTTTGTCTGTCAACGAGTTGTTTACTTTTACTCTTCATTATTATTTTTACTGAGGTGTTAAGACATTTAAGACACATTTTGTAACACATTGCTCATGCTTAACACATAAATAAGCTCTGTCGTGAACACTGCAGTCCTCTGGCCATGAGATCTGAAATTGACTTGTAAAAATTTTCTTTAAAACATTCCCGTAAAAAAGAATTTATAGTATAAACCAAAAAAATGTGGTAGCAAATATTTTTTGGCCCATTCTGCCCATACAAAATTAGAAACAGATTTTATTTACTGTTTCATCTGCGATTGCTTCCATGGAAAACTGTGCTGTTGACTGAAAAAACCCCATGCAGTAAGGTATGTCAGAATTTTAAAAGAAAAATAATAAAGTGTAAAAAAGTAACTAAGTTGTTCTTTAATTATGAGGGGAAAAAACCCAAAACGCACCGTCTTGCCCCTTTCTTTCAGGTGCAAACACTTAATGACAACTTAGTTTCCCTTTTCTGCCTTGATCATGGAGACTTTTTTCCTAAAGCAGTGCTCAGGGTACTGGAAGTCCAAGAGTATAACTGCTTTGTAGGTATTCCCATTCCTGACTTCCAAAGTAGTTGTTTCACTGGCCCAAAGCAGCAATGACCACAGAGATATTACGGTAATCACTAACGCATCTCTTGTTTTCCTGCATCTGCTCACTTCTGTGTGAGCATTATTACAGTTGGCTCTGAGGGTCAGGTGGAGACATTTCTCAACTTTAACCATCTAACCTGTAGGATTAAGAGTAAAGAACTGACAAACACTATCATCAGGATTTTCCTTGTAGTTAATGGGAATAGAGTGGCACCTCTTTGTAATGGTGAATATTTTGCTGCAGTCACTATGAAAAATTGATTGAATGATTATTTTATTTATTTAAGTACTTAACTGGGTACACAAAGTACAGTGGAAGAATCTGGGAGCAAGTGAATAAAGACATGATTGTTGCAAATCATGTGCTGGAAAATTCTTTTAAAACCCAAATAACTCCTTCCAGGAAAAACAAAGAAAGAAGCCTTTCTTAACGAGACCATGTAAAAAAAAAATTAAATTCCAGAAATAAAATGTAGCAAAAAACATTTTTAGATGAGAAAATGTTGATTGAATGATGCTATTGCATATCATAAAATGTCTTATAGCATGAAGGGGAGAGATAAAGATGTACTGTCTTCTGAAAACTGAAATAAATATTATTTAATTAGATACTCATTTTTACATAGAATCCTGTTTAGGCACAGTTAAAAACAGTTCAAATGTACTTAGGAAGCATTTCAAGGATAGTCTGGAATCAAGTATTTTGTAGCGTCACTGGGTGGAGGGTAATCATGTGGGAACCATTCAATGACTACACTGAGAGGCTTCCTCAAACTTTCTAGAGCAGTGAATATTTACTTCTCCCACACAAGCAGAGTAGCTGTAGCAGCAAGGACTGAGGAAGTCGTGACCAAAATATTGTGTATTAAATGCATGTGTTTTTGCCTCTGGGCACCCAATGAACCAAATAACTGAAAAGTTTCCCCATCAGGATTTTCCTTATAGCTACCCTTTTTCTCAAGGCTGGAGGTCTTGGGAGCAGCCATATCTTACAAATTAACAACCTGTCTCTTCTTTGTGGGACTTTAAGCACATACCATTACCCTGCCCTTAATTCTTTGTAGCGCAATTTAAAAGTCCTATAAAATATTGGAAAAAAGAATTTGAAAAAAATCATTAAATAAATGTGATATGTGTATCTTAGAGGGCATGACCTGCATGAATTTATAGAATATACACCTTGCTTATGGAAATTACTTACCTTTTTGGACCTTTTACAGTAATTATGGCTTCCTAAGAGGAAATTTGTATTTTACGGTTTGAATATAGATGGGGTTTGAGGGTGTTGTTATTTGAGGCTCTACCCTGTGATTTAATTTGTGTATATCTGCATATTTATAATGACTTACTTCATAGGGCAGTAGCAACGGTATTTTGTTTTAAATTGTTCTTGTGATGAATAAGTACCCTAGTTACCACATATTAAGAAAAAAACAGTCTAGGGAATGCAAATGCTCAGTGCAGTGCAGGTGATAATTTTGTCCTGGAGTGTGGGACTAAAGACTGTGTTGCTGAGAGGCTGGTAATAGGATCAGAAGCTCTTCACAGTCACCCTTTCCAATCTAACCCCAGGCCAAAAGTAACTGAAAATTGTTTCCATCTATATGGTTTTCCTTCCTTGATGGTCTCATAACAAAGGACTGCTGCAATATAAATTTAAAATTTATAAATTTAAAATTTATAAATTATTGGACTTTCTAGTCGTCTGCATCAGCTAAAATCTGACTATCAAATTGAGGAGATGGTCTTCAGAATAGAGTGGCCTTTTATTTCAAGACATATTCTTTGAATGAAACTGAAGCACCCTAGGAAATGAGGACTATTGTGAGATTACACTGAATAAGCTCTGTCATGCAAACTCAATAAATAATTAAAGGCGTTCAGGTTCCAAGTCTTTAATTGCAGTATTTTTTAACTTGCACTAGAATCCAATGAAAAAAATCCAACCTCATAATTCCATGGTTGGAACTTAAGCAATTTCATTAGCAGATTATTTCTGACTATTCTTACTACATGGTCAACAGAGTAAAGTAAAGCTGTACTGAAACTCCACAGTTCAGTGTCCACAGTTTTTTCATACTGTAAAACATGGTACATGATAAATCTGAATAAAACCTACTGCACTATATTAAAACCAATAATTTCAAAGGAATGCATTTTTCCCTAAATAATTTAAGGTAATATGGGAAAATCAATATTTAATCTTTCCAGTGCTATTATATACTGGGGGAGGAACTGGATATATAGTTCAGGCTGATAGAATGTTAGAACAAATATACAAACAGTACAGTTGGCTAGAGGGTCTTGAGTAGTTGCATGTGAATTACGAGGAAATGAGGAAGTAGACCTTGTGCTGGAAAGTCAGTTTGGGATGATTATTTCAGGAGGGTAGGGTATTCTGGTAACAGCTCAAAGAAGCCATTCATCTGGGAACAGATAAACCGTGTTGTGGAAAGTATATCAAGCTATATTGCCTTTCTTAAGAGGTTGAGAGTGCAATTAAGAGCTGGATTCTCAAGTGGTTTAACTCAAATAAAAATCAAGTCTCTTGGCTTTCTCTGAACTATACTGGTTTGCCCAAGCTGAATATTTTTCCAGGTGTAAAGATGGATCTGTACAAAAAACTCAGCAAATTTGAAGCCCATGAACTACTATGTTTGTAAACATTCCAAGGGGGTTATCTGCGGGCATGGGATGATTGAAAAACATGCTATGGAATAAATCTATAGCTCTTAGATATTGGTTTTCTAATCTCCCAGGCTGAATGTGTCATTAGATTTTTTACCAAAGTTTCAAGCCCTGTGTTTTTTGTAAAGTGGAAGAATGAAGTTTCATCGAGGTGATTCCCAAGGCCTGTGGTTAACGAGGCTTCACAGAGAAGCTGGTAGTTGCTGCATTATTTGGGGTTAAGATGGTAAAGTTACCAAGTCTGCTCTGGAAGCACTCAGATGCTGCAACTGACCCTGTCCAGTGTCTTGCTCTAATAGGATACCTCCAGTAAATCACGTTGTCTGAATGTTCACAAGTGTTTCTTAAAAGAGTGTGTGAGAATTAGGAGCTTCATTGAGGAATTCCTCTTATTTTACTATTTAAAGAAAAAGAGTAAAGTAATTCTAAATATAAATGAAGCCCTTTTGCCTGTGAGTGTCCTGCTGTCATTTCAATCAGTACATTAACAGAAATGTCTTGCAGAGTTGGTGCTAGTAAATTAAGATTATCAGTGACAAATAATTTTTATGCATGACAACATTTTAGCATGCCAGATAGAATGAAATTGAAATATACTTTATATTCTTTAGTTGACAAAAATAGTGTAGTGAAATACAAAGATATGTACTGTGTGTATTGCTTCCATTAGTTGGTACCAATAAGTCTTTGCCTTCCAGAAATGTCAGATTGCATGAAAACACACCAGTACCAATGGCAGAATATCTTGTGTGAATATTGACTCTTCACTTGAAAAGTTAGAGCCACTCAGGCTTGTGTGTACGTGTTAATGGGATCTTCTTCTGCTTTGCCACAAGCATGCCTGTTATCCTGTCACAGTAAATAGACATAACCCAAGCTAAATCCTTTCATCTTACAAAGGAATCACAGTAGATGGGCTGGGACAGGAAAGCACATCAGTGTCCTTGTGGCCTTCATTCCCCTTTAGTATAACACATGACAGTGCATATGTTTTCAACCTGCAATGGGGAACTGGCCACACAACCACAGAGTTTTTTATCCATCACTGTGGCAGAACCTTTCCTGGGGCTGGAGTTCTTGTGCAACCCTGTAAAATGTGAGTGCAACTAGTTAGGATGGAATGAATATCTGTTACGTGCTGCTTCTTAAAAGTCTGTGGAATGTTCTTAAATAGAAACCAGTAAACTTCAGAAAATTACTTTAAGGTGGGATATTTTTGAAACTATTATACACACACCCCAAAAAGGAAAAATGGATTCTGAATATTGTAGTGGAAGAAAACACAAACAAAAACACCTTCACTTTGCTAATTATTTTATATAATTTCATCTCTGATTGCAGAACTCCCTTTAAGATGATAATTAGTATTATATAAGTGTCTGCAAAATTTTTTCTAGACTTTTGAGTAGGCTTCATTTTCAGTTGGCCCCAGCTTACAATTAATCCTGCAAAGGTTGTAGCTACCAAACATGCATAGATTCTGCATGTAACTGCTATGACTGTTAGGTCTAGCAGAGACTCCTAGAAAGCAGACTAATTCAAGGGACAGACACATTGCTTTTAGTATCTCTCGTATTTTCTATTATATTCAGAGAATGCCACTGCTGATGAAAAGTCTTTCTTAAATTGAAGGTGGCTTATAAAATTCAAGTGAAAAAAAGATGAGATCATGGTTTCATAGGCAATTTTATAACTTGAAATCACTATAATAATCTTGAATTCTACCTCCAAGACAACACACTGTTATTTTGCTCTAAATAAGCTTTTCTCAGATTTTTAATTTTTAGAGACTTTGCATGATGTTCTGAACTTAAGAAGGGCATTTTAGAAAACCAGTGCTTTTCTAACAAAGAAGGCAGGATTGAGTCATTGGTGACTTTGTCTTCACACTGCAGTTCCAGCTACCCAGTCACAGTACATTTTCACACAGTTAATTGATGTAAGCAGGCAAGACATTTATAATTTGCTGTAATTTGTTGTGATGCAAACATAAGTAATAGTCCGCACGTGGAAAACAAATAAGTTTTCTTACCATGCTGAATTTCCCTGAAGAAACACATTCTAGGGCATCAGCTCTGCCTGCATCTGCACTCACGTGCACTGTTGGAGTGTACCAATGTCCACTCGGTATCTCTTCTTTTTGTGGAAATAGTATCTGGTAGGGGTGGCTAAATGAGTTTCACTTTGAGATATGGCTGAGGCTTATGCCCACCAAAAGGAGTCAGGAAGTACTTCTGTGACTTGGCTGTAGCCCATTTGTTCCACTGAGAGAAAAGAGAAAATATTCAGTCTCAGGAGAGGTTGAAGGAATGATTATATTTTTCAGATCTTTACACAAACAAGTGGTTAAAGTGGATTTATGGCTACTGAGTGCTTTAAAACAGATCACTTTCTCAAACTGCTACTCCATGGAGAGGGTGTTATCTTCATCTGCTCTACCAATTTTCTCAGGTCAGTATGAAAATTACAGTTCTTGGCTTTTCCTGAGAGCAGGATTTACTTTGTTAGCCCTCATGAGTTTGAAAAGCAAGCACTTTCTCTCCTCTGCACATGCCCTCATAAAGAAAAACCCTGCAGTACTTAGACCAAGGTAAATGTATGTTCTACATATAACTATGAAATAACTGAAGGACAAATTATCTTCCAGTTTTATTTCTACAACTTTAATGAACGGAGTAGGGTTGTATTACATAGCTGCAAGTGAGTAAGGAGTGTTGTCATTGCTGAGCCACAGAATTTCACCTAGGAAACATTTATATTATAATGTGGCACTTGACTACAGGATAGTTTGTATCATCTTGCGTACATGCAGTAGTGGCAAAAATATCATTCTTGATCTTTTTTTCCTAAGCCTGGTCTGCTCATCAGTTGAAAAAAATATAACTCCTCTCTCTTCTGTCCTCAGTTATAATTTTATATCCAGGAATGACCTTTTATATTCTATCTTGAAACACATTGGAAATAATAAGTGTGTGATGTAAAACAATAAAAGTTCTGTAGATTATGAGCAGGAGAAAGTATAGAAACAAACGTCTTAATGCTTATTTTTACTAATTCTAACTAACCATAATGCTCAGCTAACACATCTCATCATATTTTCAATACAGTCCTACAGTTTCAGGAGCAGTATATTGTAAAAATATACAATATTAAGATGTTAATTACGTAGTATAATATGTGTAAAATACTCTGAAGTCAATTTGAAAAAAAAGTTATGGGGAATAATTTATCATTTACATAAATAAGCAGGTTTATTTGAGAAAATGTAATCACATATCAGAACACACATACATGCAGGAGGCGAAGAGTCATCAACGTTGTGCCAGTCTGCCTTCCATGGGAACAGAGTCATGTCTGTGTTTCACACTTCTAAACCACATGCTGTTATTGGCTGATGCAGCCTGGATGCATGCTGGCTGTGCTGTGAGCCCTTCACAGGATATGCAGGGAAAATTAGTCTCATTCATGTTTTTATTCACAGAGCCAAGCAGACGCAGAGGACATGCAGCTGAAATTAAAGCAGATCGGTTGGTGACCCATGGGCAAATGTAATGTCTGCCCCTGAAGGATGCCAGGCCCAGCTCGGTGCTGGCATTCGCTCTCTGCAACATCAAATTTTCAGTGGGGTCATGTAGGGCATGCAGTAACAGTTAGCTTGACCATTCCACTTTTTGTTTGAAGGATTCTAAACCCAAGAGGACATGGGGTTTTTATTTTTGTATTTGTACCATAGTGTTGAATGCCATGGTGTTCATATAAACCTATTAAAATATTGAGTCAGTGCTATGTGATGTTTTAGCAAGAGTTCATTTTCAGTATAGGTAGGTCCAAGCACAGAGTGGCAGGCAGGCACCTGTCTTATTTCAACACTTAGCCTCATAGTAAAAAGGGCAAGAATGTGTCTTATTCATCCTCTGCTCTGGTCATCTGACACATCTTGTCTTGGTGCAAACCCAGAGCAGGACAGGCCTGGAAAGCTAAAACCAGCAGGAAATAGACTGTGTGATTAATATGACAATATATATTCTGGGGTAAGAAACCTTGCCTCAGCCTTAGGACAGGAGTACAATGTTGATAAACTCACTGGGGTAGATTCAAAGGGACCTGAATTAAAACCTGCATAAGGATATGTGATAAATAAAGAATGTGTCCCAATTGGGAACTGTAAACAGAGGTGTATATACATGCCCCACATAATTTTTAATAAAATGTTTAGTAGTCTTGTATCGGCATGTGTAGTAAATCAGTATAATCCCATGAAAGTCACTTTAGTGCTGTACTGTAAAACATTCAGGTACATATTCTGTCACCTTGAGTCACAAAAGCTATGCTTAAGCCATAGACTAAACAAAACCAGGAAACATGCCTAGGCACGGGAAGCCTTTCACACATGTTGTTGCATTGTTAGAATAATCTCTGCCATGCTTTTGCTTTGTGTTGCTAGTGTCAAAAACCAAAAAAAAAAGGTTGGTCATAGTTTTGGATTTATCCTATTGGCTCACTTGGAACAGACATATGATTACCTCTTTTGAAGACTCAGAGAGCTTGATGGTATGGATGAAGCCAAACCATGCTGAATGGTCTCAGGGCCAGAGTATGCAAGCAGTGTATAATTAGTAATGTATTTGCAGCCCCAGTTTTTTTCCAATGGAACATTTATTGCTAAAAGGGGAGTTTCACCAAAATTGACACATTGCCAGATTCAGCTCCAAACAGACTTTATTCTGCCTGTGAAATATCTTCTCAATAAAATTGACAAAGACTAGGAAGGACAGCAAGAAGGTCTTCTACAGGTAAATCATTAGCTAAAACCAGAAAGACTTACAGTCAGGTGCTGAATGGGGAAAGGAACTGGTGACAAACAACAAGTCTATCCAACCTCATCGCCTCCCCTGGTGAGATGACTGGCTCAGTGGTGAATCCTGTTTGTCTTGTCTTTAACAAGCTTTTTGATGCTGTCTACCATAACCTGCCCACAAGCAAGTTTATGAAACATGGGCTAGAAAAATGGAAGAAACTCTTCTAATAATGGATGGAATTTTGGGGCTCAAAAGGCTGTTATCAGTGGTATGGAGTCCATTTGCATGCCAGGCACAAGTGGTGTACCACAGAAGTTAGTACTGCTGCTGGTGTTCTTTAATGTATTATTAATATATTATTAACATGGACAATAAAGCAGAGAACACATTCAACAAGTTTTGCAATGAAAAAGAAGTGGAATTTTTTGATTAATTGGGCAAATCCTATCAAGACACAAACAGTGGAAGTGATGTGCAGAAACAGAAACATAAAAGCAAATTTAGTAGTCACATAGCTGAATTCTGTTTCTTAAAAGAGGAAAGACATGAAAGGTCTCCTCTATCTCAAGAGATCTCTTTGACTTCAGCGTCATCTGCATCATGTTAATCATCTACTTGGTGCAGACATCAGCTCTAGAGGAAAAGAATTCCCCAGAAAGATCAATTTTTAAATGTTGTAGAGATTCTTTTGTATCTAGTAGTAGAAAGGGAAACCTGAGTTTTGGCAAGAAAAAAGGACCTAAGAAATGAGTACTTGAGGAATAACATCAGAAGATAACAACCTAAAGAAATTTTATGCCAATGATGTGTCTCCCTAGAGATGAATAAGTGTCTTGGGGTAACTGCCAAACCAGTACAATAAGGCAGATATCCATGGCCAGTTGGATATCCCTTGGATAGTTGAGGCTTCAGTCAGAACCTCTTACAGTGAAAATATTTTCCTAGAACATCACAGAATATGTGCAGTCCCAGTTGTTGAAACTGTAGAGAAACATATGCAAAATCTATAATTTATCTGCCAGCTACCTGAGAAATCTCTGCCAATTTTTTTTCTTACAGTAAGGACCATTCATTTGGGAAAGTTTTAAATGTAGAAAGAAGTTCTTGACATAGCATCAAATTCTGTATTTCAGTTTTCTATTAAGCCTATGACAACTTTCTTCTAGAGTTAAAATAGGCATAAAACATACCATTCACTGCATCTGCTAACAGTTGCAGTCTCTGAACCACTTGTGTGTGAGGTTCAAGGTGTCCGGTTCAGTACAATTTAAAAGGTACCTCTGAACTTTTCTAGATGAATAATATAACTTCATCTACCTGTTTACTGTTTATATTTTCCAGTTTTATTACTGTGGATGTTTCAGGCAGACATTTGTTTGTGGCGTTTCTGAACATCCTAATGCTAAGCACTGCATGATTTGAGGGCCTGTGTACGTAGCTTTTAGCTCACAGCAGCCTCAAGATGCAAGCCCTTCAGGGAGAAAAAATACACATTTTGTGCTTCACAAACATGAGTACAGAAAATACTGAGAAATGGCATGTGTGGGAAGTGATTAGTTCATAGGCACTCTTTTTGGGCATGATATATTGAAAAAATTTGAATTTCTGATGACGGGTTCTGCCTCCTGTGCTGGAGAGAAAAGTTGGAAAATATGTTGATGTCCTCAACAGGGCCAATGTTTTGAACAGCAAGACGTTTTCACCTTCCAGGGAAGATGTCATCCTTTAATGATACTCAACTGTGAACATGTTAAACAGAGTGGAAAGATGGAGAGCCATGACTTTCTTGGACTGGGGAATGAGCATTAAAAATCTGCAGAAAGTCTCATAAATTAGTAAGGAGAGGAGATGAAAAGAAGCAGGGAATAAACATTTGCTACAACTAATGATGTGGGAATCTCAAGCAACAAGCTGGCAAACAGGTCACAGCAGAACCTTTAGACATGGGCAAGCTTTGAGTTGTGTAGTAAAAGAAATATAAAAAAAAAAAGCAGAGGTTTTAAAAAATTTTAAGATACAGTAATTAAACTTCATCTGCAGCCATTTGAACTGCATAAAGCTTTTGCAATTCTTGCAACAGTGGGGCTATGCCTTAAGAGGCCTCCTAGACACAGAGACTGGACAGGAGTAGAAGACTAAAACAGGTATTTATTTGAAAGGCCTTCAAAGGTACTCCCTGGGAGCCACAGGCTATTGCCAAAAATGGACCCCAAGACAGACGACAGGTCATGAGTTATTCACACCTTTATAGGTTTGGTTCATTTGCAAATCAGGGTTAATTCTCCAATTAAAGCTTCAGTTCAATGATGTAATTTCCCCTCCGCTGGCCCCCCTTAGAAGCTCATTGGATTATACTTTTTGGGCCCAGGACAGTCTGGGTGACCTTGGTGAGCAGGCCCAGAGAGGCTTTGTTATGTCTACCTAGCACAAGTGAGCAGAAATTAGCAAGCTACAAGAAACCTCAGAGTTACACTCTAAGCAGTACAGAATCAGGAAAATATAAAAGTTAAAACCTAGGCATCAGGGCTGTCTCAGTGCCTTGAACCTAGTGGTCAGAAAGAGGGACCTGTGTATAAGTGACATGCACCTGAGGTAGGAAATATAGAACAGAGTGTTACTGGAGATGAGCACTTTGAGGTAAAACTTCTTCAATTGGAGTATGTCTTTCTGTTGGCCAAATCAGTGGAGTTGCTGGTTCATAGATAACATTTTATTTTAGTAAGGCATCAAGGCCACCTGGATTGAGTATAGAGAAGTTAGAGTAAGGAGAAATGAGACAAGGAAGGCCAAAGCCTGTCTGGAATTAAGTCTGGCCAAGGATATCAAGGACAGCAAGAAGAGCTTTTTCAGATATATAATTAACAAAAGGAAAACGAAGGATTATGTGGGCCTGTTACTAAATGAAGTGGGTACCCTGTTAACAGAGGACACAGAGAAGGCAGAGTTAGTGAACATCTTTTTTGTCTCAGTTCACTGACAAGACCAGCCCAGAAGACTAGAATAAAAGAATGGTGGAAGGAAAACTTTCTCTTGGGTTAGAGATCACCTAGGCGAACAAGACATACACAAGCCCATGGGCCCTGATGGAATACATCCACTAGTGGTGAAAGAGGTGGCTCACTATCATCTTTGAAAGGTTGTGGAGATCAGGAGAGGTGTCTGAGGACTGTGAGAAAGCAAATGTCACCCTGGTCTTCAAAAAGGGCAAGAAGGAGGACCCAGAGAACCTCAACTTCAGCAAGGCTTTCTACTGTCTCTCTCAACACCCCTACAGGCAAACTCAGGAAGCGTGGACTGGATGGTTGGACAGTGAAGCGGGTTGAGAACTGGCTGAATGGAAGATCCAAATGGTTTGTAATCAGTTACACAGGGTCTTGATGGAGGCCTGTCACTTGTGGTGCCACTCAAGGTTCCAAACTTGGCCCAGTATTGTTTATCTTGTTCATCAAAGACTTGGATGAAGGGACAGATGCCTCTTTAGCAAATTTACTGACAACACAAAGCTGTGAGGACTGGCTGATACCCCAGAAGGCTGTGCAGCCCTTCAGAAGGACCTTGACAGGCTGGGGAGATGGGCAGAGAAGAACTGTCTAAAATTCAACAAAGGAAAATGGAGGATCCTTCATCTGGGGAGGAATAACCCCATGCATCAATACAGGCTGGGGGCCAACCTGCTGTAAAACAGTTCTGTGGAGAAGGACCTGGGGTGCTGGTGGACAGCAAGCTGTCCATGAACCAGCAGTGAGCCCTTGTGGCAAGAAGGCCAATGGGATCCTCAGGCGCTTTGGGAAAAGCATCAACAGCAGGTTGAGGGAGGTGATCCTGCCCCTCTGCTCAGCCCTGGTGAGGTCACATCTGGAGTGCAGCATCCAGTTCTGGGCTCCTCAGCATTGGAGAGACATGGAGCTCCTAGAGTAGGTCCAGTGGAGAGCAACAAAGGTGATACAGGGACTGGAGCTTTTCCTCTTATGAGGAAAGGCTGAGGCAGCTGGGCCTGTTCAGCCTTGAGAAGAGATATCTAAAAGGGGACCTCATCAACATCTATAAGTATGTGACAGGAGGATGTCAAGAGAATGGAGCCAGGCTCTGCTTGGTGGTGCCCGGCAATAGGACGAGAGGCAACAGGAAGAAGCTGATGCACAGGAAGTTCTACCTGAGTATGAGGATAAATTTCTTTACTGTGTAGGTGACCAGGCACTGGAACAGATTGCCCAGAGAGGCTGTGAAGCCGCCCTCACCAGAGATGTTCTAGAACCATCTGGACATAATCCTGTCTCCATGGGATGGGATGACCCTGCTTGAGCAGGGAGGTTGGACCAGGTGTCCCACGGTGGTCCCTTCCAACCTGACCCATTTGGTGATTCTGTGATGATAACTGGTGAATGATCTCTTCCTGTCCTTTTCTCAACCCACAGGCTTTTCGTTATATTTTCTCTTCCTCGTCCAGCTGAGGCGGGGAAATGACAGAACAGTTTGGCAGGCACCTGCTATGTAGCCAGGGTCAATCCATCATGAAATTTTATAGACAAAGATTGGGTAAAAATTGGGAAAATTTCTCCATGATGTTCAGTGAGTCTGGCTCAGTCTAACAGAAGCCTATAGAAATAGAAAAGATTGTTTCATGGAATAAGAAATAGATTAGGATTTTTATGCTTCCCAGCTGGAAAGTAGAGATGGGCTGAGAAGAGCCTGATGGCCTTTCCACATTTCCTTTGGGGAATGCACATAGTAATTAGTTGTTTGAGTAATTGCATAGCTGTCTGAGAGACATGGAACATGTGGAATCCAGGGGAAATTTAAAAGCAAATGAAGGCTAAAACTAGATTTACAAAGCCCTTGATGATAAAGGTTGAACAGATTTCTCGTTTTTATTTAAGGGATATAAAGGAAGGAGAATGTAGAGGGCCACACTAGGGCTATGCCACCATAGCTGGGGGCAGGCCTGTAGGGACCCTACTGCCACCTTGAGGGTAGCTCAGAAAAGCTACAAGTAAGCGCTTTCAGGAGTAAATCACTTTCCCTGTTAGCAGTAGGGCGTTTTTTTAAAAAGAACTACAGGTTTTGAAGCTTTGGCAAATGAGAAACACGACTTGCTTGAGACACCAGAAGCAAAGATGCATGTTTACATAGCTTTTCTATCAGTGAGAAAGGGAACTGCTCCTGGGGCTGCAAAGATTGTTGAAGAATTTTATCAGAGATACATTTATTCCCTTTCTGTGGTGTTTTCAATGGATTTCAAATATGTCTTGAGTGAAAGAGCTTTAAGATCTTTACCAAGGCCTTTGCATTGCTTTCTTTCTTTGGTAAAAATTAAGATTTAGAGATACTAGAGATCAGAGACTTATTTGAAATAGATTACAAAATTTTGATTCTGTTTTAGCAAAGAGACTGGGAAATAAAATAGCACAGCAATTATTACATCTCAGCTCCTCTAATACCTTTAAAATGTAATGAAATGTACATTCTGCCTGTCAAACCACCACTACAAGATTCTTGACTTCCTCAATATTTACTACAGATCTAACTTGACATTCAACAGTTGTTCCTGCCTAGAAGGATGCAGGCAGATTTTTTGCCAGAAGTTAACTTCAATAACAATATCTGATGCAGTTGCATTCGTTGTCAATATCCTGATGGAATAAGGTCACCTGTGCTGGAAGAAAAACAGGAGAAGGAAAGTGTAGTATTGTGCTGCATTTCGGCAGTTCAAAATTAAGCAGTGTCATGTCCTTGGCTGCTGATCCATAAACCTGTAGGTCTCTAGTGGATGAAGAGTGCAGGTGCACTGTCAATCACAACCTACCGGGCCTATCTCAGTATTGTCTGGCTTTACATGCAAACACTATCTTTTAATGAGATCTTAGCTATTAGAAATCCTTCCAGGTTGTGCTAGGATTCCGGGTCTTCAGGCATTCAACTTTTTTGATTGCTCTAGCCTCTATCAGCATATTGGATTTTTAGTGTTACATGAGAGAGCAGGGGAAAGGCAGGGAAAGCTGTGGCCAGAGTACTTCAGTCAGCCCCATGTCTCATCCACTTCTTCACTATGTGTGAATTGACAACAGTGAGCTTTCTACTGCTTTCAGGCAGTCTGGATATTACGAAATTAAATTTATTGCATCCCAAAATATTACTTGACCTTTGCTGTAATGTGAAGCTGTATTAAAGTAGCACCAAGAAGTCCTCAGTGATGCCCCATCTATAGAGCATACGAGTGCCATACCTGCGGGTAATAGGAGACAACCTCTTTACTCAGACAGCTTGCTATTAAATAGACAAGACAGTTTCCTCATGCCTCAGTTAAGCCATTTTCTCACACTTCTTCTCTTGGTTTGCCCAGGGTCAGTCCAGGCTTCTGTGAGAAGACCTAAATATTTAACCCAAATTTGTTGAGACCTCATTTAGTACCTTAATCACAGTGACATTTTTTTTCTTTCACAGACAGTATATTTGCTTTCCATTTTTAGAGGCTGCTTTAAAGACAGACTAAATTATTAAATGAAGTCACTATTATTTGGAAAACAAAAGGCTCAAGGACATACATACAGTAGCTCTCAACCTGCAGTGGTGTGGGGGATATTTTCTGGCTGATACTCTAAGTGCAGAATTAGCATAATCAGCAATCATTCCTCCAGAGTCTCTGGACGCTGTGATGCTCTTGCTGTGACTAGAATGTGCTTCAGTGTGCTGTGCTCCACTCACTGAGAAAATGAGAGATTCGTAGGGGCCACGGATTAATGGTCTCCTATTGGCCAGCTTCATTTGTGTAGGTAGCAGCAGGTAAGTTGAAGCTGAGGAAAAGTTCCAGTTCATGTATTTGAATTTTAAAGGCAATGTCTGTCCTTCGAGTGTATGTTAGCACAATTCCCTCTGCAGTGTAGCAGAGTACTATTAATGAAATCACTGCTGGCTTTTTATGTTTTACTGCTGTTGACATTTTTGCAGCTGTTAGAGAAATGACTCAAGGCCTATAAGTTCTGGGTCATTTTTCATTTATGAGACATTTTCTCCTCTGCATACTCAGTTCTGACTTTTATTTTTATTAATTTCTTATGTAACTGAGGATCACTGTAATATTTAATAGGAATTTTATAACTTGCACAGAGATAGGGTTATTATCTGAAACCACCTTTACCAACCTGACACCTACTTAGACAGAGCCAAATTCTGACATCCTGCAGTGTGTAGACTGTCTGTTGTTCAGATTGCATGGGGCATTTTGCATGATGCTTCTAAAGATTTAAAATTTTGGTTGCTTGAATTTGTATTATTAATCTAAAGCTTACAGTGTTTACTAGCAGTGGTAGAAATGGGACATACCATAAACTGCAAATAGTGGTATTTTGGATTTAGCCTTTTTGGGTTTTGACCTTCACAGTGTTAACTGATCATTAAACACACAGTTTGTACTTCAAAATCTTCTTGAGATATTGTGGAAACATCTGTTCTTGAATAGTGTTGATGACATTAAGGTGACACTTAAATATACACAGAAGAATATATTTAATAACCTTTAAATAACCTCAATATCTCTGTGTTTGAAAAATGGAATACCGTGACTTAATCCTAATCAATCAAAAACTCATTTTTGTTGATTCAGCTTCCTCAGTGACTTGGCAAGATTGTTAAAATTGGCAGGGCTAAGAGATTACAGTCCAGTTTAAAATGAACTGTAGTTTGATATTGCCTGACCATTTCTGCCCTATCCATATGGCATGTTCTATGTTTCAATAGTAATTATCATATAATTCTGTACATGTCAGGTTAGAATAGTTAATAGAACTAAATGGCTCATTTCCCTCTTTCCTTCATTTAATCTCCAAGGTTTATTATCCCCAGTAGAGAGATGGAGAGGGATGTCCGTTGCAAGAAATTGTCCATAGTGTTTTCAAATGAGATTGCATGGAGGTGTATGGATTTTTGTGTAATAACTCATCTACATTTTTTCTGCTAAACTTTATTACTCATGATGTCTTTGATCTCACTAACAGCGTCGTTTCAAAGTATAAGACACACTTTAAAATGTTTGCTTTCTGAATCAATGCACATAGGCCTGATCAAATAAAAAATTACTATTTTTGCCATTCATGCATTCTCTAAATCAATGCAGGTTTGTTTCTGGCTATGCCAATGCTACTAAAGTCCCTGCTCAGAGATTGATTTTGTTGGGTCCCAAGGCAGGTGGTGCAGGATGACTCACCTTGCAGTGCAATCTCCTCTTCAAAGAGCTGGACATATCAGCGCTACCTATCAGCTGGTCCAGGTTTCCTCTGTGGCCCTATGACCCAACAGGTCTTTAATGACTAAATAATTTTGTTTTGAAATACATAAAGATGGAGATATCAAAGTCTGCTTATAAGGTTTTTATGTAGAGTACGTAGGAGCACATGCTTCGTGTCTCAAAATGCAATAATGGCTCATAGGTGTGTTTGAGACTAGAAAGGTGCCTGGGATAATCCTAGGATGTGTGGGACAAGGCAAATCTTTAATTACCTTATCACAACAAGCTGCAGTTCTGTAGACTAGAGCAAACTATCCCTCAACCACACCTGGTTTTGTCTCAGAGGAAGTGTTGAGTGCAAAGAGAACAGTGAGTGGTGGGTGAGTGAGTCTAAGCTATCCATCTGAGAGCACACTGAATTATTATACATGCTAGATCCTAGTGTCTTAAAAAAGAATGGGACCATAGTGGCTATTCAGATCCTAAGATGTTTCAGAGCTTGGAGAGCAGAAATAACACCTATTAGGATGAGTAAAGTTTGGTGTATAAATTTTTTATTATAAGCTTATTATAACTTCTCCAAACACTAATAGTTTTGGCATAAGTTTTTCCATATTTTAAGTAGTTGTTTTATTTTAATGCTTCAGTAAAAACGTCTCTGCCATTTCAAATGTAAATTACTTTAGGAGAAGAAAAACATTTTTCTTTTAAAAATAGTATTACAATTTTCTTCTTTGAAGTGTTCTAGTGCCTTTGGGCTTAGGAGCAGGAGAACTACTTTGTCAAGGAGCCTTTCTTCTATGCTTATGAAAATACAGTTAGTTTGGAAAAAGTTATTAGACTCTCAAAAGTCACTGGTTCACATACAGTGAAGCATGCCATCAAGAAGCCTGCTGTTGAATTTTCTGTGTGCTCAGGTGCAGAGAAAGTTCACAGGTTTCACAGACCTTGATCCTTGGAGGAAGTACAACAGCTGAAACCACGATTTTGGTACTGGTGCAGCAGGGCTTGGCAGGGAGATAGTGGTTTCAGATCTTTCCAGTGGTTGGCTAATAATTCTGGATTCATCACATTCAGATGGGGATGGTTGAGCAGAGTAGTATCTTCATAGATACTTGGTCTGTCATTTCCTCCCCCTCCCATTCTCTGGCAGTTCTTCCACACAAAGCATAATTTACTTTCATCAGCTATGCTTTGCACCAGAAACTCTTGGTTCAGACTGCCAGTTTAAAAGACCTGAAATAAAATCTATTCATCTACAAAGTCATCCTGAAATATGGAATTATTTGTTTATTTAGAGGTAGATTTTCTTTTTTAAGCATCCTTTATCTTTTATTTTAAAAGATATTTTACCCACAAAACTGGGATTAAATATACCCTTTTATTTCAGCCTTTGTATTTGTTTCATGCTGATAATCTATTAATTGTTCTCATTATATTTTTATATCTCCTTTGTTCACTGTACAGCCTGGATGCTGAATGAAAAAGAAAGAAGTAATAAAAGCAAATAAGATTTCTCATTAAGATGAAAGCTAACTAGCCTTTCTGGATTTGTCACCATTGTCTACACAGTTTTATTTAAGAACTTACGTAAGTGCAAATATGCTGAACTGAAGCTGCAAACAGAGCTTGATTCTGTCATTTCCCATTTTCTATATGTTTGCCTTTGTGGTTTTGATGTGCCATTAATCAATTACTTTTAAAAGAAAATTAAATATATGAAGCTGCACAGTGCCACACACACATAAATGCATTTAATTGTCAAAATAGCAGAATCTCCCAGAAAGAGCTTTACTACTGCAATTTTCACATTTCAACAACAATTATGTAAGTAGCAGACTCTGAACCCAAATGTTACTTCATTTCCAGTGTTTGGGTGCATTTATAGCTAGTAAATTTATTATCATTGACACTTATTTTTCAGTGAAACCTTACTGCCAATGTGAAAAAGTAGACTTCTGAATAGGGATCTCTCAGTGGAAATCCAGTTGTTGATGTGGCCTTCTCATGCATTCTCAGACACACCACACTTTTAAAATATGATGATCTTTCTGTATTTGGAAGTGAAGACAATATTTTACATGATTAACAATACCTACTATAATACCTACTATAAGATGCTAGACAGAATATTCTCATAATGTGACAACTAAGTATACTGTTAGCTTACATGAGCAATGTAACCTCATTGTGGGAAATAAATGATGAGATGAGCTGGTCCATGAATTGGAAATGTGGGTTACAGTTCCTTAGGTATAGACTATATTGTTAATGAAGCAATTTGTTCTGTGTCCACTTGCATTTCATTTGCTGCCATCAACAATTAAGAGATGTTGTACTAAGGTCATTCCAGATTAAGACCTTGTCTTTGTGGAGATCTCATTAAAATAAGGAGAAATTCTAATTTCTAGCCAAGATAATGTTAATTCAATGGGAGAATAAATATTGTGGAAGCAATTTGTGCAAGAGAAATTAATGTTAGAGGCATTGCTCTCTTTTTACTAGAAGAAGTAATTCTTACACAGAAAGACATTGTATTGAAAATACTAGCAGGGGCTGTTACTGTAGAAATTGGCTGGGTACCTTAGCCTGGTTAAGGAAGTGTGTCTTGTTGTCTGAGCTTTGCACAGATGTGCAGACCCTTAAATAAATTGAACAGAAAATAAGATTTCTCCCTTTGCTGGCTTCCAGTATTACAGCTAAACTACAAAGAAAGTAATTTCTCCAACCATCATGCATTTATTTCCCAGTCATCCTCAGAAACTTGTAACATTGAAGAGTGTTGTAATTGACATTTCATTCTAATATATTGGCTGCCTTGCCTGAATTCTGACTGGATGATAAAGCCCAGGGAAATCCAGAGTCTCATCATGTCCTGAACAATTTCAGTCCAGCCCTGTGGTAATCTAAGTGCTTAACCAGCAAAATAAGAAAGACAATGTTTGGGGATTCTACTTTTCAAAATGCACAAGAGCATAGAAACTGAAATAATCAAGTGGTCCCCGCATAAGGCAATTATTTTTCAACTTGCAAAGCAGAATGAAGGTAAGATTTAAAAGAATATACATGTCAATTTAAATAAGTAAGTGCACAGGCATGAGTTTATTCTAACTATAACTTCATTGATATTATATTTCAGAAAAATTTCATCATAATATCACATTTTTTAAAGGAGAAAAAAAAAAATCAATGATCTTATCCACAGATTTTACATTACATCCCAGTTACTTGAAAGAAAATGTGATGCACATCAACTCATTCTTCAGGTCATACTTTCTGAAGAGATGTGAATAATTTTACACAGACTTAGTTATTGATCTCCCAGGTCCTCCAGAAATGAAGTGTTACGTGATGCAGGTTGTTCTTCTGTTCTTACTATATAATCATGTTTTCATTCATATGGGCTTCTTTTCTTGAGAATGCATTACTTATATAATGAGTCTTACTGCTTCCTAGGTTTCTGAAAAAATGCTCATTTTTTCAGCTTGCTTTTTTCTGTGTATGCCCTTTGCATCAGAAGTTCAAACAGAAGTTAGGTAATTACGCAATTATGCAATGTAAATATTTCTGATATATTTATTTGTATTTGATTTGTATAAATGCTATGGGGTTTGGATTAATTTTCTTTTTCTTTTCTTTTAATTTTTTTTCTTTTGGAGTTGCAGAATATCAAAATCTATGTCAACCTCGTCAATAATGGCATGACCACTGGTCAGCTGTTTCCCAGTCTACAAAATGCCTTATTTGTATTTGGTTCCTATCTGCAGAATTTTCACATATTTGGGATTTTATTGTTGAGCAAATAAAGGAATAAACTCCTTGATCCAGAGTAACTCCCCAAATCTTACATTTCAATGCCAGGCTGGAGAGCATCCTGAATGTCTAGCTGTCTGGCAGATTACTGTGGGTCCAGGGCTTCTCATGCACTCTGTGGAGTTTGCTACAGAGCCAAGAATCACAAAACTCCAGCGCCAGGACTTCTTGCGTGTGGGCACAGCTCAGCGAAATAGAGTGAACAGAGAGGTGGCTTTCCCTTGTCATTCTTCTATTAGGCCTCTGAGAATCAATGCCTGCTAATAAAATAAAGGTGCTCCATGCTGTTCTCCAGCATGGAGGGCAAACCAGGTATAAACCTGCCTGTAAATATAACATGCAGCTTCTGCTCTGTCAGCAGGTTTGTTAAAGGTCTCTTACCCATCCTAACCCCTGAACTGCACCCAGGAACTGTTTGAAAGCATGCTAATCCATCAAGACCACAGCAAGGACAGGTTGTTCCAGGGAGCTGATAGCACAGAGAGCCAAAATATCCCACCTGGGGAAAGTGTCTTTCAGATCTGTATAATTTGAGAGCACATGCTCAGCCCTCAAGCTTTAGGACTTTGATTCCTATATGAAGCCACACTCAGAAATTTTTGCAGCAAAATGATTCTGATTATTCTGAAATTATATTTCTATTATTTTCCCCCTGTGCATAATTTAAAAACTAAAAGTGTATTTTATCCTAAAAAAGCAAGAACTGCTATAGCCACTTTTAATTACTTGTGAGAACATCGCTCTGTTTCTCAGTCCTGTAATTTATGTGTCACCTTGAGCTCTCATTTCCTTAAGGGACATATTATATCTACATTTTGTTAAAAGCTTGATGCGTGACAAACAGTTTCAGGGGAATACACTGTTGCTCTGCTACATTTGAACTGCTCAGAAGTAAATGTCCATGTGCATGCCTTTCCTTGTGGAACCCTGCTGGGAATCAGAACAGTTCAACAAGGCAAAATGCCAGATCCTGCACTTGGGTCGCAACAATTCCATGCAGTGCTTCAGGCTGAGGGAAGAGTGGCTGGAAAACTTCCTGGTGGAGAAAGAGCTGGGGGTCCTGGTCAACAGCAACTGAACATGAGCCAGTGTGCCCAGGTGGCCAAGAAGGCCAGTGGCATCCTGGCCTGTATCAAAACTAGTGTGGCCAGGGCAGTGATCTTTCTTTAGGAAAGAGTTGCCAACATTGGAAGAAATTGCCCAGGGAAGTGGCTGAAGTAACATCCCTGGAGGTATTTGAAAGACATTTAGATGAGGCATGAGACATGGTTTAGCAGTTAATTTGGATGGTTGGACCTGATGATCTTAAAGATTTTCCCAAAGTAAACGACTCTCTGATTCTATGGCTCTCATTCTCTATCAGTTGCAGTGTGATCTTTCATTTCTGTACTCTGGGCTACTGAATTAAAAAGTTGAGAATATAAAGGTTTTGCAAAAATTATCTTGTCTGTCAAATATAAATCAGTTTCAGACCAACTGTGTTCCCTCCCAAGGCAAAAAAGCTGACAAGATTCACCATAAAAATCAGATTACTTTCTTTTAAAATTTTCTTATTCTAGGTATCACTACTTATGCTCAGATTTATTTTGTTCTCATTCACAAAGTTTGATTCCAGAAGTTCTTTTCCATACAATGCAATAATAAGGATGAATAATGAATAATACTAATAATAATATTGCACCAGATTGAAAGATATGTAAACCTTTATATATATAGTCCTGAAATTGAAGCAGGATCAAAGAAAATAATTTACTGCTTCAGTAGTCAACTTTCACACAAAAATTCATTAACTCTTTTCTCTTTTGAATTATAATTTTGTCACTTTCATACAACACTGAAGTAATAGATTTTCATTATATCCAGAGTGCAAAAAAGTTGGCTGTGGAAAAAGCAACAGGGCTCAGATTAATAGGAGCTGACAAGCTGACCAAAGAGGAAGTGGCAGCATGGCTGGCACCATGGCTCGGTGGTTGTGACAGGCAATTAGTGAACAGAGCAGAACAGATGTAACAGGAGGCAGCAACAATTTACTGAAGTATTAGCTTGCTCACTCTGTAGTGCAGAGAAATGATACTGTTTGCTGACACAAATAAATACTAAATGGTCTTGGGAGGGGAAGAGAGACTGTGCACAGTCATCTTTCAGGATTGAAAAAAACCACTACAAAACAACAACCTAACAACACACACTCTGGTAGACTTAAGGGAAAACAAAACAAAAGTGTCTTTTGGGATTTTGAAGATGAAATTAAGATTCTTGCCTCATTACTGGGCTGTAACAAGCTTTGAAAAAAGAGCATAATATAGAGAACTTGAAATAGCATGTTCATATTTCCCAGCACTCAGAGAGGATGCACAATGTTCTTTTTATTTCTCCCCTGTTGTTCTGCAACAGTCTTACATTACTGCAACTCCTTGAGGTTGCTGCCAGTTGCTGTGCTGATATGGAGAGAGGAGATTGCTATGTCCTTACCTGGATGGGCAGAGGAGACAATAACAATCATGTGGGAGGTTTTTGTGGTTACAGGTGTTGCATTGTAATTTTAAAAACCCAACCACAAAATCTGTACCTTGCTTTTTAAGATTGTTTCTTAAAAGCACAGATCTCACTGTGCAGTAAATTAAATTATTTTACCTCAGGAAACTTAGGAGTTGTGTTTCTGGAAGGATCTGGATGGATGTCTTCAGTCTCAGAGGCCAAAGTTGTCAATATACACAGGAATATTGAAACTGAATCAGTTACTGTTTTCTACTATTCTAAGAATGGTTACAATTTTTCAAAAAGTAACAATGAAATTAAAATTGTTGCTAACAGTAGTAAGTGCAATATCTTCGTTCTGTAAATTGAGATAAACTCTGTATGTTGTGGGAGCATACATTTCATTTAGAACCAAAAAAGAAAATGGTCAGTCTTTTGTGTACAGTACACAGAATCACTATTTACATCTTGTATTGACAATATCAACAACACAGTAATTTTCTCCATTCCCATAAAAACAGAGCATTTACCTGCATAGTATTAGAAATTAGACCAACTGAACCTAGAAATTTTACCTTCTGTGCTGAATAAGGACAGGACCTTAAGTGAGTTCCCTACCAGCAGGTGGACCTTGAAGATAATTTTTATGGTACTAGATCAAAAGTAGTCATATTTTTGCTGTCATTGTTCTTCCCTCACTGATGGAGGATATTTTAAAATAATGAAGACATGATTTGGTGCCACTCACCATAGTCATGGCACTTTTGTACTGCAAGGACTCTTGTAGGGGGAAAGTTGCCACCAGAGCCAAGACATCTCTGTCTGCTTGTGGCTCCAGTTGGCTGTAGTGGAGATAAGAACGATTTCTGGAAACTACTCACTGTTTCTGGATTAGTGTTCATGGAGGACAGCCTTTTTTATCCTCTTTTTAGCTCTTAAGTACTACAGCTTGGGTGTAAATAACGCAAAATATGCTTAGCATGCATCCTGTTTATTGCACTTGCTTCTCTTAAGTATGCTTTCTCTTATGAGGCAAAAAGGTTAGGTCAAAACCAGACAATACTGTTTAACTAAGTGGAAGCAACCACATGTGAATACTTGAGAAATATATGATTTCAATTATGTTTTATTAAAGAAGATAAAATTCATTCATATAAACTAACCAGAAAATTTTCAACTAAACTGGAACACGATTAAGCCCCAAAGGATTCCCTAAAAATTGCAAGAATCGTATTAATTCATGTCAAGGTTTTCTGTTTTGTTTTGTTTTGTTTTATTTACAAAAATATGTGTGCATATATGTAAGACACAAAAAGAAAGATGGGATTCGAGAAAATGAAATCTTCTCTACTTAGTGAATAGCTAATTCATTTCATATTTGCAAGCCGAGAAAAGATTATGGAACCGTGGAATATCCTAGCAAATGGCTTAATGAGAAACTGACAATGACACCACCAAAACAATTTAAGGAAATGGGGAAAAAATAGAATACTGAGACAGCTTTTTAAAAGGAGACAAGATGACTAGCTAGTTATAAGCCCTATATTTAGGTTGCACAAAACTCTACATTGTAAGGGGTTTGCATACCTAATATTTTGAGAAGCTGAGGTTTCTTCAATGTATAAAACAGGTGTTTTGATATTTATCAAAGAGAACTTCAGCTGTGTAGGTGGCCTTTCTTAGTCCCTCAAAATTTAGTTAAGCGTTTCCCTCAGAACTAATCTAAAGGATGGTAATTTATGGTGCAGAAGATAACTGGATAAGAAAGCAGAATTATGGCTGGAAAAAGAACTGTAAGGGAAGGCTTGAGCTTTTCAGACATTGTAAATTCATAGCTGTAGGTAGAAGCTACTCCAATCTGCTTCTCCACAAAACTGGTTTTGTATAGTTGGTTTAATTGTTGTACTGTTACTGAATGGTGTTTACTTGTTGGGTCAGGTAGCATAGGTAGAAATATTCTTTCTTCAATTCAAAGTTCAAGTTGTTATTGAAAGTTGAAGAGGCGTAGAAGGAGAATAGATGAGGATATTGTTTTTCTCTTTCATGTAAGGCAATTCTTTGCCAGGAGTGATCATAGCCCTATTTTCCCTGCCTAATTGCAGTTCTCATGTTCACTGTTTTCAAATCTGTTTCTCCAATTAGTTTTGTTCTCTCCCATAAGCTTTTTCTCATTTCATTACTAGGGCCACATTTCTCTGTCTTCTGAATTTTCTGCCTAGCTACATGCCCAGTGCTTTGAGGCCTATCACAATCGGTGTTTCCTTCTTTCTGTTTCCAGCTATTGTCTTAAAGAGCCCTGTTTGCCTCCTAATAAAAAGGCTTGGTCTTGTGACAACTTTCTGCCTGTGGCTGACTACAGAAGTCACAAATGACTTATGGCATAACAGCATTTGATGACTTGAATTGCGCTGTAAAAGCAAGAGCAGCAGCAAGGAACAGCAGCCTGGCACTTGAAATAGTGAGAGTGGCAAATAAAAGTCACAGGGAGGATTCACCAAAGTGAATAATGAAACAAGGGAACTGGGTAGGGAAATCAATATGTGGTGGATAATCATCACCTAAAATGAAGACAGGAAAGTATGCTTGACTTTTGTATCTGTAGGACCGAATAGTAAGTGACAGGATCAATTCTGGAATATTGTGCTGCTGTACAAAGCAGCTGACTAACTTACCTTGACAAAATTCTTATTCCAGAAACCTCAGGAGAGTTTGGTTTAGAAGACTGGACCTTTACTCCTCCTATTTTCTCTTCATCCTCTCTTTTTTTTCTTAAAGCACTAGATAATTTTCCTCCTCACTCTTCTATTTAGTCAATGCAGGGATTAGCGAATTATCCAGTTTCCCTTGGATACGCGCCCTTCATGGACTGGTACTCAGCTGTGATACCTGCATTGCTACAAACAAGTCTCATGGCAATTGGCAAATAGACTAAACTGTTTTTCTTGCTCTACTTCCTTCCCAGCTACATGCTCAAGAACAGTTGTGGTTTTTGGAGTTTCTAATTCAATTCTCGTCCCCTGAGTCACAGTTCATTTTTCTGGAGACCAAAAATATGTATGCAAATGGCATCTGTATTTTTGGAAATAACCTGTTTTTTGCTTAATGTATCAGAAGTATTACAAAAAAATCAGTGCTTGTGGCCTGTGGTATTTCTCCAAGGTTAGACCAGAAGTCCTTTTTTGCTGTGCCAGAAATAAGTATTTTCAGAGGTCATAGGCATCATAGACTCATCTAGAATTGCTGAGCTGGAAGACTTTTTTGCTATGTGAAAGACATTGAATTTATCATCTAGGATGTAGCTTGATAACAGAGGAAGAATATGATTTGTATTTATGAAAGTATTCTCAGAGTTGCCACCTGGTAGATTTTTCTTTTCCCCAAATGATTTTATAGTTTGTGATCATGGCAAGATCACTTGACACTAATTAAAAAAACCCCATTGAATAAATTAAAATACTGTGTGACAAAAGAACGAAAGGCATATGCTAAGATTTTCTAAAAAATATTTATATATACGTTTCAAGTCAAACCAGTCGTAGACTTGCACTATGAAATGTGTCTATGGTATTTATAATGCAACCAAGATGTACTCAAGAATAGCAGTGCAGTAGCCCAGAAAAAAGGTGCAGGTTTTCGTGGCTTAAGAAAAAAGTGGTTTGAAAAAGCAAATCCTGCATTAAAATCTAAGATTTAAAAGTCTGTCTTCATGAGATTCAAGCTTAGTTTCATTTGCTTACTTTGTATATGCGTTATAATAATAGCCTTGTGATAGCTATCAGCTAACATCAACTAGTAGCTGATAGCCTGGAGTTCCCTTATGATAATAGGATAATATACAGTTTTATTCTAAAGGATTGTAACTCTATATTTTGAATGGAGAGGGCCCTTAGTAATTTAATTTTGCATTGCTTTATTTGTGGCTGTAGATGTTATTTACAATAAAATGTTAATTTTGTCAAACGCTCTTCTATAACACTAAATCTTACAGTTTCTGAAGGTCAAAATGTATGTAAGGAATTTGCAAATATTATAGATGGGGCATTGAAAAAGCAAAATCAAAACACCAATTTAACTTTGTTCATTTAAATAAAATGCTGCAGGGTTATTCCTTTAAATTGTTCAACATTTTTGATACCCTGACTCCTTTTCTTTTTTTGATCAATTAGCATAGATGTTTCCCAGATCCCCAGCAGTGTGTGTTGCCAAAAGAATGAATGGTTATGGTCTAGTTTTGGCCAAATCTGCTAAAGGAAGACCAGCAGTGAGAATCACAGGTAAAGCTGGGGTGAAGAATTTGGGGTATATCCTCCTCCAGCTTCCTGTGAACAAATTCTTCCCTGCAAAGTTTGAACCTTCATGCAAGGAAAATTACCAGAGCACAGCCCAGGCTTCTCAGTTTTTCAGCTGTTAGACTCAAAATCTTATTAACTAGAGTAAAGGACCTCTCGATACCTATATACATTCAATCACAGAATAATTTATGTTGGAAAAGACCTTTAAGACTACGAAGTCCAACTGTTAACCCAGCACTGCCAAATCCACCACTAAACCCTGTCCCTAATGTCATACCTTGGTGGGAATTGTCAGCAACCTGAGCACTTCTCTGGGAAGAGTTTCATTGAACTGTTTGGTTTGCACTGAGGCATGAACTACCATCTAAGCTGGTCTTGGGCAGCTTGTCCGCTCTGTGCAGTCCTGCAACTGAATCAGGAATGACAGCTGGGGTGTTTGTCTGCCACATGTTAACTGTGCTCCCAAAAATGTCCTACAGATTACAGAATTGCTGCCTGTTATGAGCAGGACCTTCTAACTCGTACAGAAGGATATTGGTTTTATTCATTCACCCTTTTCCCCAGGTGCTGTTTTGCATGTACTGAACTCTCCCATGCAATGCCTCCTGATGTAATCCGTCAAAGTTTGCTTAGGTGGGAGGCACAGCCCCTTTACTTTCACAGTGAAGCTGTAGTCCATTCAGTTTGCTGGGAATTGTGAGTGGAAATTAGACATGCCCACAGAAAAAATATTATATGCTCCTGAAGTCTAAAAGTTCTTCCTTAGAGCATGTCCTTGAAAAATTGAAGCTCTGCTTTGGGGGAGGGGGCAGAGTACACCAGGGAAAGTTGCTTCTTAGAGACCTTCACCTGCTTAAGGGCACGCTGGAGAGGTGGTGTTGGAAAGCTGCTTCATTCCTGTAGTTTCACCTGCAGTATGCAGTTTAAATTAAGTTATATATAACTAGATCAGATATTAAATGGTCTCTAGCACAAGCCCCAGCCATTTTAAAAGTGTAGGTAAACTTCTGCCAATAAATATTGCATTTTATTGCAATAGTTTTATTTCTCATAAATTTAAAAGAAAGAATAAATCATAGTGGTCATCTAAAAATACCTCCCCTCACAGAATGAGCCATCAAAGTTCATCTAACAATTATAATGACATATAATTTAAAGAAAATATCTTAGATTTAATTTAAATGTTCCAGATGCTGAAAAAGAGGAAGGGGTAGTGGCAATGGCTTAATAATAAAAAAATTAATTATAAATTTTAAAGGTTCAGGTTAAAATAATTTTGCCCAGAAAACGTGGATGAGTAGAGTCAGATTTGAGAAATACTTCACACTTCAGGCAGCACTTCATGTTGGGGAGTCCATATGTTTTAGTTTGAGCTATATAAACCTATTAAATGACTTCAGCCCAGTAGGTAATTGCTATTCCTGAAGTCTTCACAAGATATAAATTCCCTAAGTTTGGACTCATCTTCATCTTTGCTCAGCTCCATCTACTTACCACTTTAAGAAACCGCTGTTTAATAGCTGTCAATTGTTTTGAAATTCTGCTTATATGACAAAGCTTATATTTAATTGACAGCAATCAGTAGAGGCCTCTAAAAACTCTTTCCTATGAGCTCTTCTGCATTCTGATGGAAGGCTATTTTGTTTTATCTGATCTACAGATTTTGTGTGTGTGTGTGTGTTTCAGGCACTTTCTGAGGTAAGCTTGTCTGACAGGCTGCAGAGACAGACTCTCATGAACATCTCCCAAATGGAAAAAGAGTTACAAATTAAAGTGTAATTTATTTGTTCTTAATTTAGCTGTCAGAAAGAAAATATTTTAATTTGACAGTCATGTTAAATAGACATACAGTTCTTGGACTGGTAAGAGTATTAGACCCTATTGAGTCTGAAGTTTTGAGAAACAGAATTGTTACATTCTACTGCTGTATGTTACTTTTCAAGGGATGCTGTATCCAGCTAACTATTCCTTTCACTTTGCTTTGTCAAAAAGAAAAAATGGTCCACCAAACAAAAAACCACAGTCATAGAAATACTAACAAACATGATGCAAATCTTTACATTTATTGCCTTTTACATTGAAAAAGAGAATCCCAGAACAGGAACGAACATGGAGACACATGCATACAGTTTTTTTGTGTATCAGGTCTATTTCAGTTTTGCCTGAAACCAAATTATAATTTCGATAAAAATTAGGTTTGTCTAGATGGAGGGCAGAGATGGAGAAAGGGACAATCCTGCAAAATTCTGGGCCTGTCTATCCTAAATATCTGTATATATATTCTTCTGAATTAATTCTCTTTTTCACTTGATTTTAGAGGAAGTCTAGGCAACCAGCTTTAAGCCAAATGCCTAAGTTATAAATTACTGAACTTAGATAAGAACTCCACACCCAACATTTTTTATTTTCTTCTTTACACCTGAGAAAGTCAGACTGGCAGTACTGGTGTCCCAACAATGGCCAGTGCGTTTGGAAGCATTTGGAAGCGACCATCTGGTCCAACCCCACTGAAATGAGCACAGACATCTTCAGGTATACCAGGTTTCTCAGAACCACATCCAATCTGACCTTGAATATTTGCAGGGATGAGGCATCCATCACCTCTCTGGGCAACCTGTTCCAGGGTTTTACCATCCTCATTGTAACAGACATCTTTATCTCACCTGAATCTACTCTTATTCAGTTTAAAGCCATTCCCCCTTTCCTATCACTACATGCTCATGTAAAAAGTCCCTCTCCAACTTTCTTGTAGCCACCTTCAAGTACAGAAAGTCTGCTCTAAGGTGTCCTCAGAGCCTTCTCTCCTCAAGTCTGAACAACCCCAACTCTCTCAGCCTGTCTTCAGAGGAGGGGTGTTTCAGCCCTCTGACATCTTTGTTGACCTTCTCTGGATTCACTCCAAAAAAGGGTGTATGATCAGGGAAATAACTTTGACATTCCCTATACATTCACACTCTTCAGTGATCTGGCACTGAGTATAATTTCTGGCTTGGGGTCTGTGGTGTCCTTCCACATTCTGATTTCAGATATAAAAATGTTAGTGATGTAATGTGGTTGTTGTTCACCAGATAAAGATCAAGCATTCAGGATGACAGTTTTCTCTATGGCTGTTGAAGATGCAAGGGCAGCTCAGGTAAACGAAAACACTGCTTAAGACAGTGTTTACAGCAAAAATAAGGGATTTTTTAGCTCAGGGAAGCTAAATCAAGATTGTGATCTCGATGTAAAATCTGAACAGAGACAAGCTAGTGTTAACCTCAGACCACAATCTGAGATAAACCTCAAGAAGGACACACAAAGCTGACCTTCACTGGTCACATCAAGGCATGGATACAGATGGCTATCTCATTGTTTGAGATAGTCTCGTTTGTTTTAGTCAAAACAATATAATTCTGTCCTTGATTTACCCTTACTTCGGTGGTACAATATGGCTACTTTTCCAGTTCAGAGGCAGCATATTTTCTGTGCAAAACAGGATTAGGCTATAGTTTTCTGCTGTGATCTTTATAGGAAAACAATGTCATCTTGGAAGGTCTGCTATTATGGAGCTGATGTGCTAAGTTTGTATTAAAAATTACTGTACCTTTCCAGTTAGTCGCATCTTTTCCACAAGCTTTATTTCATGCTAATTTGTACACAGGTTAACCAGCACATTTTAAAGCTTGCTGTTTCCTGATAGAAAGCAATGCTCTGGTTGCCAGGTACAAAGGTGCTTTGAAAGTTATATTGCCTCATTTCAGTGATTGAATAACAGGGTCGGACTTACCTGAGGGAATGTGTTTTGCCTCTTTTTCTAGAGGTTACATTCCCCAATTATAAGAGCTCTGTCCTTCACTTAGAGAGACAACGGTGGAATGAGATACTCTGCAGGATATTTATAACTGTCTATTCTCAGCCTGCTTCATTGTGGCTAGTTAGAAGAGTAACATATGGCACTGCAGAGAAACAAATTATTATTCTTTGATAACTTACTTAGGAACAGTTATTCTAGATGACTTGTATGACAGACTCTTAAAAACTGTACAAAATTATTGACATAAAAATGCAATAAAGGCATATATTTTTTCACAGTTTTCAGCAAACTTAATATCCTTCAACGTGTTTTTAAACTTCCAGACACATATCTATCTTTGCAAAAATCTCAAAGGTAGTCACTTTGATCTATATTCTGAGTAGTTGCTATTTATGACTAATTTACTGTGGACTGAAGTCCAAGAGAAGGCTGACTGTTTCAGACTACCATCTACCTAGTGCAATGATTTTGGAGCTCCAATATAGTAATTTAAGAGAAGTGGTCGTAGAAAATAAGTTAAAGAGCATGAGTGAAAATATTGTCCCTTTGTGGCATAGCTTTATTAGAAAAAGAAAGCCAGTCTTAGCTCAAACCCAACTCTCTTTCTTTCCATTTTTGTTAACAAATCTTAAAACATTTCAGATTTATTTTTTAATTGGAATATTATCCCCACTCTTATAAGATGCTGTATTTATTGTAAGAATTTGCATTTGAACACAGGCCATAGTACCTGTTTTACCATGCTACTTCAGAGTAGCATGGTTCATAAGGAGAAAGGGAGAAGTTCACTGCCAATTCTATAGGTTTGCAGACAAGAAAAGAAAAAGGAAAACTTCTTAAGTGCCATGGAAGAGACTGTAATAGCTCCTTGGGTTGTAGGTTTACGTTGTGATAGCACAGGGTCTGTAGTGTTGCTCTGGGACTTGCTGTTGAACTGGGGGCTGAAATTCATGCCATGCTTTTTCAAGCATAATTACCTGGTCTTTAAGTAACTGCAGTGAATTTTGCCCCTGAGAAGGATCATTATCCTGAACGACTCCATTTGACTTTTGATCCGTGCTCAAACTAAGAAACAGCAAACACAAAAAAGAAGTTAATTTCCTTGTCAGCATAAATTATGTTTCTTATATTTGTGCCTAGTTTATTAGAAATATGGTGAGACAGACTAGCATACAATGTTTTCTTTTTCACAAACATGAGAGGCAAGAACCTACACACCACACTTCAGGAGGAAAGAATTACCCATCTAGTTAGTCAAAGGCAGAGATAATTCAGATTTTAAAAAGTACCTGTTGGCCTCCTGAGTAGGGGGAATCAGGTTGCTTTTTATGTATCTATCACCACAACCAATGTATCTTCAGAGCTGTACTCAAAATATTGGTCTGAGATAAAGAAACAGCATATTTTATTGTACCACCAGGATGGGGTTAATTTTTGCAGTAGCCAGAAGGGAACATAGCTAGGACCTGGAGGTTATTCTATACCACCTCATGTCATTGCTGGAGGTGGGGGGGGGGGAGATGGGGAGTTTTTTCCAGGGAGAAGAAGTCTCTTCTGGGCTGGCCCACCATAGCAGAGGGACTGACCCAGGTATTGTTTCCGTGTGAACTGTTCAGCTCTTTCCTGTGCCTTCTGTCATTAATATAGTTGCCTTTACTGTTACTTTTCTTATCTCACTCCTGTTTCCAGTAAATTGTTCTTATCTCAACCTGCTATCTTTACTTTTTGTGCCTCCAATTCTCCTCTCCAGACCACTGCAGGGGAGAAGGAGGGAGAGAGTGAGTGAGAGGAACATAGTTTCAGTGGGAGTTCTAAATTGGAAAATACCATTCCTAAACCATGACATTTTATAAAAAGTAACCTAATAATATAACTGAAATATTTTGTTACAGAAAGAAAAAAAGTAATAATGGAGTTAAATCTGTTGTGCACACACTTTAATTCTTCAGCTTTTCCTGGTGTAATGCTCATCTTTCTTGTGCTCCTATAGGTCTTAGGGTAGGTGGTTTCACACTGGTGGTGGCAGTGGGAGGTGTTAGAGCAATTTTTGAGTATCTGTAGTTCTTTGATGGGTGGAATATGATGTTCATGTTGACAATTTTCTTTGTCGTCAGCTTCAGTTCCATGTAGGGCTGGATTTTTTTGTTGTTGTTTTAAAATTTCACTCACATACTTTTATACATTTTTCTTTTTCATTGTTTTGGAGACTTACATTTGAAAACTACATCTGAGTATGTTCTTTATGATGTCTCTCATGCACAATAGATACAATTTCTTTGCTTTCTTTATTACCTCTAAAACCAATTTCATTTACTACCAGGTCTGCATTTCTTTAGCTGATTATTGGTGAGTGGTTTATACATGTGAAGTTTCCCATGGCAAGCATGTGCCTTATCTTTGATCAGCTCATGCCTGTCCCTCCCTATATCACATTTCCTGCTTCCCTTTCCCAAGTCTTCTGTTGCTGTGCCAGGCCTGCCTTTCTCTAAATTAAATTGTGAGAGAGTTGTAAGTACCTCATTCTACATGAAATAATTCCTCAGTATTGCTATATGTATAAAATTATGAGTTTTAAACCACAAAGAGTTAGACAAAAGTAAAACAAATTAGCTCTGGACACCTGGTCAGTTAAAGAAATTGCTGTCAGCTAAATCAAGTCAGACAGAGCAGTAGGCAGCTGAAGAAAGTTTCAGACATATAATACCTGGCAAGCATCAGTCCTAGGGCCCTGCAAACTCAGTAGAAAGCTTACAGTCTGTAACAGCCAGTGGCAGTCCCATGATAGAAGGTTCATCAGTTTTGCCAGTCTCAGTAAAAGAGCTGAAACCCTGTACTGGTGTTTATGCCTTTCCAAGACCTAGGCATGGACCCCACCATCTCGCTGCCTTTGGTTCCCCTGCTGCCTTCCTGTAGGAGCACCATGGAGCGGACGGCAGGCTGTGCATCAGCTGTTCCTTAGTAATTCCCTGGACAGCCTCCTATGGCCTAGTTTCCCTGGGAACAGGTACCTAAAGTGGTGGTCCCACAACTCTGTTAACACCTCATTTACAGTGGTGTGAAGGTGGGTGTTATGCAGTATGAATAAATAAAGTATATTTCAATGAATCCAGGTCGCAAGTCACTGAAGACAGTTAATAGCCACCCACGGGACAGGGAGGCAAAACCTACATATGAGATAAAAATATTAGAAGATCATTCATCCTTTTAAACTCTAAACTATTTTACATAATTGCATGCAAAACAGTATACTTAATGACTATTAAGTTTTTGTATTTCAGCATTAAAATTCCAGGAAAGGTCACGGAGAAGATGTTCCAAAATTTTGCAGATGTGCAAATCAAAATTTTTCATGCCACCTCTTGATACATTCTATATTCAGCACAGAGAAAGCAACATCTGTTAAATCAACTTAGAGATATTTTTGTAGAAATGAAATAAGGTGGTCTCCTTTCCTCTACAGAGTGCAGGTAATGAAACATCTTTGCAATACTTACTGAATCTTATTCTGAAAAATAGCAGAACTCTTGTCTTGAAATCCCCTTTCTCATACTATTGATAATAATAATGGTACGAATTCTAATAATAATGATACTTTCAGCACCAGGTTATATTTTGGCAAAGATGTATGAAATGGAATGGAAAATTGTGTTTCAAAGTTGATGTCACCAGGCAGCATTAACTTTAAAAATAGCTGCATTCTCTCTTTCTAGAAAGTGTTGATATGTTTTTCATTCTAACAAAATTAAAATCTTTTCTATGTCCTTTTCACAAGGAAGGAATAACAGCATAAAAAATAAAATAATTAAAAAGAGAGAGCACAATTAAAATAAAATGTAATTTGTAATCTAGTTGTTCCAGAGAAAACTCCATCTGCTATAGGATATTTTAGAACTTGCTCCACTGGAGCACATTATTCTTCCCCCCTTAGGCTGTCCAGTTGCACTTTAGAAAACTCGGCAGTTGGTATGATGAGTTATTTTAGACTTTGGCTATGAAAAATCATTTCTGATTAAATGGACTTGAGAAAAGAATTGCAGCTGATTATGTTCTGAAGGTATGTCAAAAGGGACATACTTTCAACTCTTGTGTGTCCATGTACTTTCTGGATTGTTAAAGTATACCTTATCACTACCTCTTAAATAGTTTTATCTTTGTCCTGTTTTGCTTAATGTATAAGTATTTTGAGGCATTATGATAATTATGATTATTCTATGTCTTCATTCTTGGAATCATGTCTAACTTGCATTCATAAATATAATTCTTTTTAATGTGATTGGTAATATATGCTGGCAAGCAGGTTTGTTTTCTTTTTTAAATTAATCAAAAAAAAAAAAAAAAGGAGAGCTGTACCTTAACAGTTCTCCATTTTGTATAGCATGAAGCTGTAGGTGCGCCACAAAATATCACTCAATCAATGAGAAGAGAGGAAATAGAACCAAAAGGTTAATCTGTTAGCAAGGATAGAATTTCCTTTGAACAGCAGCAATCCTGACTATCATATTATTGATATATGTATTAATACATTGTATTGCATTGCTATACAAATATAAGTGTTCAATTGGTCAAGTTTCTATCAAAAATGCTACATCTGGTGACAGCCTTAATACAGGTGCAATCTTGGTTATTTTTGTTCCATTATATATGAAAGCTGCATATCTAAATCTCCCTGAAATTTAAAACCAAGCTAGATATGTAACAAAGAAAGTATCTAAGCAATTGGCCTCAACAGTCCTAATAATTGCTGCCATACTTTACAACAATATTAAAAGTAATTTGTCTATTCTTCCTCCATCATTACACTATTTCATGTCACAGCAATATGTTGTACCAGGTTTGTTATATTTTTACAATTCCTTGATGTTGAGTATCAGATTAAAAACTATAACTTTTAAAATATTATTTCTTATGTCTTGTTGGATGCCCTCACATATTATTGTCATTCATATAGGAAGCTCCAGGCAATTACCAAAGGATATGAGAGACCCTGTGTACCACAAAGGCTGAATTTCAGGTGTTGTAGTCTGGTGTAACTTGTTTAATTTGTCTTTATATAATACTTCAGAGTCTTATTTTTATTTGCTATTTTCCTACTTATTTCTGAGGTTTGGAAATTATTTCTGAAGTTTGCAAATCTCAGCATCTAGTCTTTCCAGGAAAACCATATAAAAGTCAAAACACATAAAATGTGTGGGAAATTTAATACGACATGCTTCAAGATCCAGAGAAATAGAAAGGAACCAGAAAAAAGAGAGTTGTGTTTTTGAAAGTACATAGCTTTGAATTTAACTTTTGTTCTTCATACGCATCCTGCCTATGAATTCAAAATTCTTAGAAATACTTAAGGTAATCACCAGATACAGCATTTCAAAGGCACCCATAATATCTGTGAAATTCTTAGAGTAAAATTGTTACTAAGGGATACATGTCTTACCTGAGAAATTTATCAATTTGCGTGGTTGACAGCTATATATATCCTTTTTGCATTGGTGAATCTGCTTTTTGTGTTCATCTTTGCTCAAAAATAGGCAAAGATGGAGTTATGAGTGTCCATTTCTCAGGTGAATGGTAGGTGATGTAATAGTTCAGTTTCTTTCTGAGTGTTGCCAAACATAACTGGTAGTATGCCCTCCACAAATTGTGTGGATAGGGAAGGGAAAATGATCCTTTTGGCAGATGTGCATTTGTTTTGCTATGGACTATCATTGCTGGGATTGCATAAAATATTTTCTGTGTTTAGCCCCTGGCAGTGTCTATGGTATGCTATTTCTCCATCTGGCTGAACTAGGTGTTTCTCCCTTTGTGTCACCACATTTTGTGGGTCTGGTTTCCTTCAAACCTCCTTCTGCATGCTCATGTAGCTTTTTCACTACACATAGTGCATGCCAGTGGCAATACGAGCATTTCAACAGCTGTGCCCCCAAATAAACTCATGTCTGTGTTCATTATTACTGCTGTTGACAGACCAAGCTCTGTCTGTAGGCAAGCATTGGCCAGCTGTAAGTATATTTCAAAAAAATACAGGCATGCTTCATGATACTGGAGCAGCAGGTATTACACTAAATTCTCATCTGTCAATATTGAAACATATTTTTTAACTTATCTATTTATTTTTATGGGTCACAGAGATACAACCATATCTGCTTCTTTGTATGCATCATATTCTTGTTGCTGCTGTCCACCAAAGAATAAAAGATGCATTAGCAGTGGTACCAACAGGTAGAAATTGGAAAATAATGAGATTTAAGATAATCAGTCCCTCCCTGGTGGAAAGGATAGCCGGCTTTTGCTACCAAAAATAAGTCAGTCTCTGGAAGTCTTATTGCTATTACTGAGATAAAGTGGCCCTTTAGAAGTCTTTTGACTGTTTAGCAAATTTAAAAAAAAAAAAAAAAAAAAAAGGTCTTTCTCACCTACAGAGTCCTCACATTCTGTATTCACTAAAATAAAATGCTCATCCAGTACAATCCTTTTATAATAATCTCTATTTCAAATGAAGAGAGTAAAGCAAGTGTTAACTTCATTATTACATCTCCTGCTGTAGTGCCTGTTCGTGACAAAACCCAAGCTATTGACCAAACCAGATCTTTCTGACATTCTGGTTCTAGTCCTAAAGAGATGAACTTGACAGGGACTCTCTTACAGCCATATTCTCTGTATCCAAACCAGACAGTGATTCTGTATAAATTAGCTGCCTCTCTCTGCCCTTTCCAACAGAAGAAGAGAGACATTTTCTCTCTCGTAAATTGACTGCAAGGCAAGCTTAGTATGTTCAATAATACTCTTTATGGAGAGAACCCAATATTTTATATTGACAAAACACACTCAAGGGCAAGGGCTGATTAAAGCCAAACAATTAGGAGCAAGACATTCAAACTGTGCGGGGTTGCTTGTCTATCCATGGCACTGTGTGACGAGGATGGCTCCATGCTCAGCAGCTGCTTTGAACACACTGCTTAGGCTGCTGCACTGAAATATGGATTTTCTGAAACCCTGCTTGTCTGGCAATGGCTCCTTCACCTGCGTAATAAGATTAGCAGAGCCACTTAAAGGACAGAGAAGCTTTGCCAGTCAAGTGAATATTAGCATCTTTTACACTGGCAAACACCTGAAATAAACAAACCTTTTCTGAAAAAAGAAGACACACACAATGCTAGAACGAAGCCAAATTCTTTAGTATGTGTAAGTTCTTGTTTTTCACTGGGGTTGTTCAGTTAAGTAAATGCTGTTCAAAAAACCTGGTTGAACTATAGCAACTAGTGAATAATAAATATTTAAATTTAGTTGAACTTGAAAATTTATGTCTGGAGAAACTACTCCTAAATTGTCTTGTCTTATCAAGCAAGGTAGATAGAAAACTCTTCTCTTCCAAACTGTTTCTGCCATAAGTCTGCAAGAGAAAACTCACAAACCCACAAAGCATACTTTCCCTGTACTGGAAAATGAAATAGACCTTGGAAGATTACAGATAAAATAAAGATACAATAGGTACAATCATGGATAAAAATAACAAAGCAATTTCACTATGGCACTAGGTGACATCAGGACATCAGCTGCACTTGTTTTATGAATAGCAGCTACTTGGATCCTTTAAGGCAGTATCGAAAGTAACAAAACCTAAAAGAGAACAGAAGTATATTGCTTTTATGAATGTATCTTGAAGCAATTTGCTCTTCTTATGTCAGCATGAGTTACTGAAATTAACTGGAATGTCAAGAGACTTTAAAAATAGGGAAAATGCAGTGAGTTATTGTCAAAAGTTATATGGTGAATTCATGGACTTCTGGTCAGTCTCTATTTTTTCCACTTAGACTCGTACTAAGTACAGGCAAACACTGAGCTTTTCTCTGCTAGTTTAGGTCAGTAGTGACCTGCAATGCACTTTCCCTGACCAGAGTTTCTCCCGAGCAAAGCTTGCCAATCACACAAAATTACTTAGTGGTTTTGGGATCCGGGCACATATATAGACAAGGGAATTAATGGAGACTACTACCAAGCTAATTTAATGTGTACCATAAATCAGAAGTGAAAGTTAGTCTCCTAAGGGGTGAAAAAGGACCTAGTGCATTAAACCACTTTGATACCTTTGATCTTCATTGTTCATAAAATGAAGTCTTTTCTAAACACATTTAAACTGAAACTGAAAGATACACCACTGAATTTAACCCCGGTCTTTCTAACCTTTCTTTCATAGTAAATGTGGAACTTCAATGCTGTCCTAGACACAGATGTGTGATTGTTTCACAATGTTCAAAAATCCTTATCTGAAATCTGGTTTTATGCCTAATGAGTGCAGAATCATTATTTTCTTTAAATAGTCCTCTACTTATGTGTACAAGATGACTGTTGTACTGCCAGATAGACTGCTAATAGTTTCCAGTTTTCCTTCAACTGACACAGTGGGAGATAAGAAAAGACTGTATATACACCCTTGCCCTTGAGCAGACTGTGCACCCATGTAAGTGAGAGACCTGCTGAGGTTAATGGAATTGTCAATTTAATATTACCGTTCCACGTTCTATGGTTTCTGTTTGCAATTAACTACATGTGGCATTTATTATAAAATATCTAACTTATTAATAACAATTACATTTAATATAGCCATGCAATCACACATATGCATATTTAACCTTCAAATTGCATTGATCTTTTATTTTAATTGACTCACTGTTACAGGGGTTTTATTTAAAAATTAATGCCTGGCTATATTTCAAACAGCTTCCATGTTTATGAACTTTGGCCTATCTAAATAGTCTTTGTTTCCATAGTGATTTATTTGAATTTGATTCTTTTTTTTTCCAGTTATCCCAATTTGGGAAACCTCACTAAGTAAATATTTCAGATGTTGACAGAAGTTTTGATTCTTTGTTGTATATGTGAATAATAGTCAAAAATTATGTTTTATGAAATGACAAAGTGAAGCCAACAATACAGAATATATATATATATATATATACATGTGAAAAAAATCTACCCCTACTAAGCTTACAAAAACATGAATATCAGTGCCTACACGGCCTGACTGAGCACTCACAGTGAATCCATACAGCTACTCATGCCCACTTCTGTGGATTATACTGCAGCCCTGGCATCACAGGTACCACTCTCAGGCTGAATTCTCCCCTCAGATGTCCTTTGTTTGGAAGGTGCAAATCTACTGGGGACTCAAAGAAATGTAATGAAGCACCTCATTTCCTCTGCTCCCACTTCCTTGGTGATACCATCAAAGCCATGGCCTCTATGGGAAAGTGAATAAATGCCACCTACACAAGATTACTCAGATGTTGATATATTTGCGATGACTCCAAGTATTTAAAAGCTGAACATTTAATTTTAAGGTTTTTTAATCTCTATAGACTGTGATGTACAGGGTGATTCAGAGTATGACTCAGAATGCTTGAACTGAAGCAGTTAAGCACCTAATTTTAGGTACAATCCAGCTGGCCTCAGTCTAGGCTGGTTACACCCCACTGTAAAATAAATGTTTCAGATGGTTTTAGATGCGTCACTTCAGAATTTCCTCCCCACCAGCTGATATAATGGCTGATTTACATTGATATCTTTTAAATTACTCTAAATGAAATGGATGAGCTGATGTCCTTAGACACCTAAGTTAGGTGCCATAGTATATATGACTGTCAGTTTAGCTGTTTCCCTTTAGATACACAAAAAGGCCTCTCAGAGGATCACTTAAGAGAAAGAGGAGACTTTCTTTAGGAAAGCTCTGAAAAGGTCAGACTTCTGCCAAGGCAAAACACAACAGCAATAATCAGCTTCAATTACAATGAAGATACCAGGGATCACAAGATATCCTTCCACTTAATTCTCCCAAAGCACCTAACATTTTAAAAGCTCTCAGAGCTATGATTGTGTAAACTGGGAATTGAGTCAGGGAATTCTCACGACAATTTTTGTTACAGACTTTTGATAGCCCTTTTATTGACTTAGACTCAAAAGTGCCAATGGAAATGAGGGCAAGGTTATAAAAAATATAATTTCCTAAACAAGCTTTTTCAGTATAAATTGGAGGAAGAATAGAATTCTTCATTTCAGGCTTCTCCTTGGGTAGCAATGTTGACTGGTAGACCTCACGCTTTTTAGGGGGAGATGAAGTTGTTTGTAGTTGCCTCTGCTAATGAACTGGAGACCTTTCACTATACATATATCTGAGAAATTTTAGGTTGATTTGTTGGGATGAATTATGAGCAAATTGTCCATGGAAATGTAATTCTGGCCAAGAAAAATTTCCTGAGAAGGACATCATTAAATAGAATCATAGACTCATAGAATCATAGAATCATAGAATCATAGAATAGAATGGACATTGAGTTGGAAGGGACATTAAAGATTATCTAGTTCCAAACCCAGTGCCATGGAGGGCAATGGGCAAGATAGCTGAATAACAGCTCCTAGCAGGTGTTATAGCAATTCTGGAGGAGAGAACTTCTTGCCAAATTGGAACAAAACGTTTTGAAATTTCCAAATAAAGACTTCTGGAAAATTATTTTAGCAGTGAAAAATATTTCTCTCATTTTGAGTTTTTACATCAATATATGTGGAAGACAGCTATTACTTTTGCTAGTAATTTATTGCTGTTGGTTATTGTTTCTTGACTGACTTTTAACATTTTATTAGAGGAAAGGAGGCATTGCTATTGCCATTGCACTGGCAGAAAAATTGAAACCTGATTTGAAGGGCACTCCCTAAAGTCAGGCAAGGTTATTGTAATGACCACTGGGGAAATTAAAGAACCTTGCAAAAGTTTAGAGATATTTTTGTTAGGGCATCTGTGTCTTGAAACGCTCTACGTCTCTTAGTTAAAATAAAATTGTATTACATAACCTGAGTGATTTCAGGAGTTAGTAAATGACTGATTTTCTGTTCCCTTGGTAAACAATAATTCATGCAAACAGATTGACTGAGATTTTACAGTGCTACTGAAATGAGAAACCAGTGCTTGAGACTTTTTACAAGTGAAAATAACAGCATAAAAGGAAAAAACGTTATAAAAGGTGGAGAGTATTCAAAATATAATAATATTGAAAAAGCCAGGCTTATTCTTTTGAAGCAAATAATATTAAATGAACTGAAGACAAAAGGCCACTAGCTTCTTATATGTGGAAAGAAAATAGGCATTAATATCCCAAATAAACCCAGATCAGCAAATTTATGAAGTAATGTATGAACAGAAAATACCTGACATCAAAGCCATTTGTAATTATGGGATGGTTTACAAGGAGATGTAAAAAAAATGAAGACAGATTAAAAGTTTTAGAAAATGCAACAAAAGTTTTGTCAGTTTATGCTGGTTTTAAAGGCTATTTTTCTGGAACAGATTTCTGTTTACCTTGAGTTCTTATGAAATGCAGGTGTCATCACTTACTTAAACAAACCATATATTTTAAACTGCTATTGACATCATTGTCCATAGAAATCAGCTGAAATAAAAAAACCCAAAAAATGGCCCCAATTAAGCACATAAAATGGAAATATCTTTGATGCTTTAATTTTATTATGAAAAACCAACATATGGTGTTATGCTCATTATTATACAGATATATATATATATATATTTACTCTGTTGTATCACTATGGTCAGAAGAATGAATTCTGTAATTCTTTATGCAGCAGGAAATCACAGGAAAAATTGCTTCCTCTTGATAGGATATGAAAATCTAGTAAGCCTCTTTCAGAGGTGTGTTTGTCTCATCTGACTTTAGACACCTACAAAAGAAAAATCCACATATGAGCTAATCACCTTAGGCACATTTAACATTCTCCTGACACACATTAGATGTCTACTTTAGGAGGAGATGAAGTCTGAATATAAACCCAAAAGGGCATTTGAAGATGGAAGTAAAATCATGGGCTGTGATTATAGGATTGTATCCCTGGGAGAGAGAAAATTTCCCCCTCTCCTTAAAAAATTATTAAGAAAAGTTTAGGAAATTAACATTGAAAATCCAGATGCCAGTATGAAAGTTCTTCAGATATGCTGCTGTCTAAAAATAGTTAATAATCAATCCTTTCCCTTCATATTCATATAAAGATTACAGTTTGGCACGACAATTATTTCCTAGTTTTCAGTAGTTGAGATTCTGCAAAGCTTTCCATGAGGAGGTTTCACAGATGATTTAATAGCACCTTGAAAATATAATACACTACTTCATAATGTAAAGGGTGCCATTAAATATTTAAAGATCAATGGCTTAAGATGGAAAATGCCTAACAACTTTTCTTGTGGAATTGTACCTCAACTATTTTGGGTCCATTTTAAATCTTAAGGGATCCACCTAACACCATAATCACTGAAAAAATGATGCAATAGTTACATCTGCACCAAAATTGCTTTAACCAGGTCTTGAATTAAAAACCCACTTGTATTATTACTGCAGAATATGAATTCCAATATATCTGTAATGGCAAAATCTCCTGAAAAGCTATTAACCAGCAGAATTGCTTGGCTGAGCGAACCAACCTACTAAGCAATTTTGTGAAAATTAAAATTCATTTCCTACACAGTATAGTAGCTGGTTCACTATAGCCCTGGTAAATAGCTTTTGCTGTTGATGTTTCCCTTTTTTAAATTGGGAGAAGCAGTCATCCTATTTCTTTCAGTTCAAGAGCTTTAATACCAGCTGAGCAAAAGTGCTGAGGATTTGTGAGAGACATTTAGATTTTTATTTCATAAGTGTCTACCTGGTAAAACCAATTCAAGCCAAAGCAACAAAACTCACTTTTCATAGCCTTCCTTCATATTCCAGTGTGGAAAAAAAAAGAAAGAAAAAGAAAAAGACTGATTTTTGCTTAGAGACCTCACAGATGGAAGAGTCAGTCATTATCTGAGTACTGTTATTCTACTTAAGATCATAGCGCTGCTGTGGCTGTTTAGTCTGTCTTGACGATTTCTTCAATATTTTGTAAAAAGATTACCCTGTGTAATACAAGTAACCAGCTTCTGCTAAAGAGTTGTATATCGCAAATTGACAGATTATCTCTGGCATTCCAAAAAAATTTTCTGGATCTCACAAACACAGGCCTTTCCAGCCTACAAGAACTGGATATCAAAATAAGCGTCAGCTGTTCAATAGCTTCATATTTTTCTAATAAGCATGAACTTAATGTGGGTAGAAGGTGACACGTGTTGGTTAATCATTTCAGAAAAGATCTAGAAGTTTCCAAAGCACAGGTATATTTGTGATTTATACAATGGGAGGGGACACAGCAGAATTGAGGAGTGCTGCAAATCTTTTCAGTTTATAACTGTTTATTTTAATTATGCTTTTGAAAATAGGCATAACATTAATGAAGTGAATGTTACTCCTTGCCAACTGAAGTGTTCACAGAGACTGACCTAAATGTCCAGAAGGTATCTCTGTGTCCCAATAAAGAGATATTGGAAATACCTCAATGAAAAGGATTCAGACTGCCTTGAAAATAATGATGTGCATTAATGATTCCAAAGCATTACTCCTAGTTTTTTTCAATTACTAAAAACTCAGAGATGAATTCTCTCCATTGAAAACCAGCCCACAGTATTCCTGTCTTAATGTTTGAAATGCCTTTGACTCCCAAGATAAATGGAAAATTCTTTTCTTCTCATAGTACCCAGGAGATTTTATGTAGTGTATTACAAAATGGCACCAAAAAAAATGCTTAGAGAAGGCATTAGGGAAATAAAAATATTTTTCAACTAAGATGTATACTATTTAAACAACAGTACTGCATTTGGCAGATAATTAGTCTATGATGTCTTTTGAACTTTGAAAATAAATTTAGAAGGAGCAGATAATCTGTGATCTAAAAAATGACAACTTTGACTGTTTGCTGGTTGCTTTTTTGTTTTCTTTTTCAGCCTTTGCTTAAAGATTTTTTTTCAAAGCCAGTTTCCTAACAATGCACTCATAATTATGGACACATGGATAGGCCTTGAGGAAAACATACAGGTCTGCTCACCTATACACTACAAGAATTTTTTTATTAATTCATATTATTTTACTTCCAATAAATGCTTTTAGCTAAGGTTGACTAAATTTTTTACCTTTAAGACCCTGCTTTGAATTGCCTATAATTGCCATATTTAAACTGTTAAACTGATATGTCCCATGACAGATGTCTACTCTAAGATGAATAATTTTGGAAAATTCCAGCAAAAATAGCTCACCAGTTTTGCAATTTTAAAGAAAGACATTTTTCTTTTTTTTTTTCCTCCATTAATGTGTTATTTTGAAGCAGTTAACTTGAATATTCTTGGTATTTTTGAATAAATCTCTCTTCACTTTACAATGGTGTCTTTGTAGAAATGGGTGCAAATGAAGTTCCAGATAAATTCTTAGCAACAAAAAGCTGTAGCAACAAAACAATCACACACACACACAAACACTCCCTTCCCACTGATTTTATTGGGGGTGAAATTATGCCATTTGGAGTTAACAATTTTATACTAACTACTAATATAAATTCAGTATTGTTCAAATATTTTCTATTTGTCTGTGGCTTACCTGTTTCTCCTCTTTTGTTGCCTTCCTCCAGGCCCTTGTACATGACGTTTCAGGCAGCAGGTACAGGAATCTGTGGACCCACATGATTAATCGTATAGATGGTTCAGTCAGCCTGGTGCCTCAGTACGCTGTCAGAAAGAGAAACCACAGGATCACAGTGCCAGGAAACCCTACCCCAATGAGTTACTTTCTTTTGCAGGTGGAGAGAAGGAAAGGAACAAAGGAAGAAAGAAAGAAAGACAGAAAGAAAGAAAAAGAAAGAAAACAATTAACACATAATACTTAAACCACTATTTTGACTCTAAAAATTAGTTTTTTTTAAGAAAACTTAATTTTCAAAAAATTTTAATGGAATGAAATAGAGAACCATGATTAACACCTACATGAAGATACACTTTTTTTTAGACAGCAACATCACAAAAACGTAACGTTATCATGATAACTCTTCTGTCTAATTTCTTTAATTTTCTTCTTAATGAAAGTACTTTTCCAAAGCCCTATTCCAACCCTCTGAGAAGATCTTTTTAGGAAAAGTAAAAGTGAACTTTTCAAAGAAATACTTTTTGGTATCCATGGTTGAAGTTGTGCTATTATTCATTCACAGTAGCTCATAATATGTTAGGCTTTAACTCTACCAATAGAAAGAAAATTGTGATCCCCATGAAAAATTTGCCTTATAGCAAAAATTGCAGAAGATTTTAATGGCTCTACAGATTATGACAGCCTAGTGTTCACAAACTAAACCTCCAGTTCAGTTCACACTGAAAAGGTGTGTGCTTAACTCTGGTCACACAAACAGCTGTGGGCTGAGTCTACTCTCAGCTGCTGAGTGCCCTCATGTCCTCAGCACATGGGAAGAGTGCTCAGTGATTATGCAAACTTTCTTCCTGTGGCACCCACTCCACAAGTACATGTGCAAGTCTGTGCATGCAGAAGACAGTGCTTCACTGTGGAGCTTGAGCAGGGCTAAATTGTTCCCTTGCTCAGGGGAACTTGGGACTGTTTCTCAGTTTAGTAAAATAAACACAGCTTTAGAAGTTAGGAAGAGTCTTTAAGTGGTTAAGCATATATGTGAGTATTTCTAGGATCAAAAGACAGGTAGAATAGAGAAAATTAGTTGGAAAGTAAAAATAACCATTTGCCAGGTTAGGCTGTATAATGTTCTAGTCATTCTTGTCATGTTAGAGGTAAATAATTTGTTTCCCTGTACCAACACTTCATTCAGCCACAGTCTTTCAGAAGGGTTCCCATTTACTGCTGATTTTAAATTGTAAAGTGACAAAAGACTTTCATTTTACACATTAGATCTTCTTGATAAGTTTTTTTTTTTTAAAGAGAACCAATCAGTGTGTTGAAATGAATGGAAATCTACTACATATCATAATATTCAATCACCATTTAGCAGATAAATAATGAAGATGAAAGTTTCTTCATTTTCACTATACATCACTCCCTGCTCAAGTTTGCCGCTTCAGCAGCTCTCTGAAAAAGATATGTCTTGCAGCATGCCCTCAAGGGCATTAGTTTTGGACTATTTCAGATTAAAGAGACTTTCCTGAGAACACACTGCCAAGAATACTTTCTCTTTTACATCCAGAAGGATCCAGCTTGAGTGACACCTGACACATGTTGTGCTTGAAAAGGTCCTGTAAGACATATATGCCTGAGAAGACAATAATGGCTTTACAGATCAGTTCAGAAAGGGCATGCCCTTTCAGTCTTCATGGTCTCATCTGAATGTCCATCAGCTAAGGCAAGTGATTAAAATAGCCTTTACTGCTGTTTGACTTTATGCCCAGATGAGGTGCCTATCTCTCCAGTCTCTCTAAATTTTTTCCGTCACTCTGCTTCTGTTCTCCATTGAATCCCAGCCAATTCTCTTCCCCAGAAAAGGCACTTGGCACCCATAGCAATTAAGAATAGTCTTATTGCCTTATTAAAAGGAAGTTGCAGCAGCATCCTTTGCAATTACACAGTGCACCAGAAGGCACCATTCCAAAAGGTCAAACATTAATTGCTGTTACAGGAGGAATTAGCCTGATCAAACATAGATGCCTAACCAATAGGTATCTACAACTGAAGCAGTTGTCCACCAGAGAGAAGAAAAAGACATTTTTAGGCTGTGGTTTATCTGACCTATTTCAGTCAGCTACTTTAGTTAATCATGTCCTGAAGAACCTTTGATTCTTTCTATTGACGCTAAAGAGAGACTTCAGTATGCAGCTCACATGGAAGCATCAGCCCATCTAAAGGTAGGTGAGGTAAAGCCTGTGCTGATGAATGTGTGCATCAGAGCAGGCTGTAAAGTCAGATGGAAGTTCTGTGTCTCTGTGTGTGATTAGACTGAATACCTCCATCTGGAAATGGTAGAAAGAAGTACCTTTCTAGCTTCCTAGAAACAACTAAGTTAGTGGGTACTTTGCCTTTGAAACCTGAAATTGACTTTTACAAAACATCCTTTTAAATTACGTGAACTTTAAATTAAATGAACTTTCAACATTAAATTACATGAACTGGGTTGGGATTTCTACAGACACAGTAACTCTAAAATATTAATGTATCTTATCAACTTCAGAGCTGCTTCATTAGCACTTATACATGGAGGTCATCTTCATAGTCAGAAAAGGAAAAATAAAAGCCAAAACCTTTAAATTAGAATGTCTTAGATCATTGAAAAAAAAAGAAAAAAAAATTCAACCATGAATGCTTATCAAGTTTTTAATTGTTTTAAGCACCCAAGTTTGAAAATAGAACCTGGTTTGCTTGATGATTTATGTTAGGACATTTCGTTGGGATATTTATGTGTCAGTTATGCAGATCTTGGTTGTATGAAACTTAATCTTTCTGAAACTTAAAATTTGTAGGAAGTACCTTACATTTAATCACAAAGTCTTTGGCAGAACTTCAAATCAGTAAATTCTGATTATGTATATATGGTAATTCTGCATATATGGATACACACAGTATGATTTACTTGTGCAATTTCTGGTTTGTGGTATTTTAGAAAAATGAAACAAGAACACAAATTAAACTCTCATAAATTCCTGGAGTCAAGGAAAACCTGAGAACTTCATAATTCCTTCTCACTTGTTGCCTTTGACTGGTAGAAGTTACAGTACTAACATTAAATCTGTCATTTCAATTTTTTATCTGTAGTGGATGCTGAAATTAATTTTAAGTTAGCTGTGAGTTACAGCAGAAACATAAAATGTTCCTTTGTCTCAGAAAGTGAGGCCTTGATAATTTTTCTGGCTCACTATATAAAATTAACATTTAAAAAAGAAGTAAAAACCTGAACATCATGACGTGAAACACTTGATATTGTTAGTGAAAATGTCTTTCACACACAGTCATTTCCAGAAAAACAGTATCAGAAGAAGCAATACTTACAAGTTTGTATAGAAATAGATTTATTGTGAGAGTAAATCTATTTCTGATAGAAATAGATTTCAGAGCTAAAGCCCCCAGCATCCTTGTACACTGTAGCATAGGTAGACCAGGTTGTACATCACCATGCAGCACCACATATATGTGTCTTACAAATCTGACTTGTGTGTCTACTTGCAGAGGAAGAGTGTTCAACAGTAATGGACTTCTGTCTTGGAATAGTTTCCTAGAGACAGCTCAGTAAAAGAATAGATCTAGTTTGTAGATATGTGATGTGGACACTTCTGCAATGTTATAGAAGTCACCGTATGCCTTCTGTAAAGTAACAGCTCAGAGGTCATGATGATGGGGTGATATGGTCAGAACAGCATTTATCTCTGTAAACTTAGGGTAAAAACTCACCATACAAGCAGTAATTTTAAATTATTGCACTTAAAAGTATCTTCAAAATAAGTGAGTGCACAAATAAATGTAAGTTTCTATCTTGGTTCAAGATGAGCATGATAACTACCAGTTGTAGTAGGATATATTTCTGAATATTGCTTCCAAAGATCAAAAAGGGGTGTTTATCTTTTGTACAATGTTCAGTAAATGCAGCAAGAAAGGGTGTCTGTATCTTGTTATGAGCAGAAACCTAGGGGTTGTTTAATTCTATAATAAAGAAACTTCTTCAGACTGCTTATAGTTATTCTAATGGCTCTGTCTCTAATGGCATGCTTTAAAGTTGTAGTTGATTGTATTGTAAGATCTTGAGTAAGAGGGCAGCAGTTTTATTTTGGCTCATGGACTAGGATGAGAAAAATCAATTTTCTGTCAAGAAGACAGAACTTGTAGTGTAGAAGAAAAATCTCTAAATACATACATTGGCTTTGTGACAGCAGAAAGTTAAAGAGGAATCAAAACATAGACATGCATATTGTATGCCACACTGCATAGATGACACATCAGAAAGAGTTTAGTTTCAGTGTCTACTGAAGCTAACAAAGTAGAATAATAAAGACAATTGTACTTCAATGTGATGGAGAACAAGGCCATGTCTAATATCTCAATGAAAATGTAATTTTAAAAAAACCCTTTAACTCAATAAAAAAAATTCCTGCAGAATGATGACATCTGCAAGCAATAATTTCCTTTGTGATTTAATTATTGTTAACTATTGAGCAATTCATCCTGTTTGCATTTCAGCTTCTGGAGTTTTCCCTGACTAGCGTACTGGAGGGAATATTACTGGTATCACAGCAGGTGGCACTATTTCCTTCATATTCGTTCTGACTTTTCAGACACAGAACACAAAATAATTGAAAGTATTGTATTTCATGAGATCTATGAAACTGTGTTCATTACAAGGTCTGTTGGCTGAAGACCAGCTTGAGGGTCTCCGAGTCTTCTTCTTATTCCAGTACCTGCCCAGATACTGCTGAACTGGTGTTCAGATGCATAGCTAAGTAACATACAACTGAGAGCAAGGACAGCTAGGAAGTGGACTGTAAGTTCAAATTGCCTCCTTTCTCTTTTTTTTTTTTTTTTTTTTTTTTTTTTGAGAAAGTATCATGTCCTGGGGTTGCTATTTCTTGGAACACAAGTGCGAGTAGACAAATTAGATATTACCTGAGGTCCTGCCTTGTTGGGAGATAAAAAAGTCACCTGTCTGGTGTCTTTGATGAGAGCAAGACTAGGAAGTACCTTAAAGGTGTCTTGGTAAAAAAAAGAGCCTTTTCTTTGGGGGTTTAGAGAGCTGTAATCTCATAATTTGCTGTCTAAAGCTAGAGTTTATGGCAAAGCCAAATTTTTCCACAGTGCACCAGTCTTGGCTTTACTTTACGTCTTCCATCTGGATGAAAAACTCTTAAGGCCAGAAATGCTTGTGCTGCATGTTTAAAAAGAGTAATGCCTAACTATCCTACACCCTAAAATACTGAAGCCTTGATGCTAAAATGCACAGTATGGTGTTTGTTGTGTGATTGATACAAACTTCGTGCCTTGTCATGGCAAGTTCAGCCCACCCTGAGGGGTAGGAATAATTCCTACCATACCCTGACAAGATAAGCAGGACTTGTATTAGGTAGGAAAAATGTCTTTTTAGGACTAGGAGCTTCTATTCTGTTTGATATGTGCAAGTGTTTTGTTAATTAATTACATGAAATCTTGATTGAACTTTTCTCTTTTTTTGTCCTAAAGCTGTGTCTATGACCACAGAAGATTGAATATGTGGTGGTTATCTAAGAAGAGATTGCTACACAAGGGTGAGGCATCTGGTATCATCAGGACAAATTGTATTTGCAGAATTTAATTATTTAATTTAACAGTTTCCCATTTTGTATTTTCCATACTCATCTTTATTAAAAATGAGAAGTACAGAATGGATTACATCAAATTATTGAAATTAAGTGTGTCAAGATTTAAGATTATTTATGTCCAGAATCAAGTAGCAGATTAAACAACTAGGCCAAGATGTGTCCTGAGGTTTTATCTTTTCTGCCAAGGTCTTCTGCTTTCCCTGTGCCTTCTACATGAATTAATTTAACTGTATTTTCTTCCTCCAACTTGATAAATATATTTCTCTAGAAAAGAGAGAGAAAATTAATTAAATTGACAGTTATGAGCCCATTCTAAGGTAATGGTGTGGAGTTGTTATTAAGTGAGGTGAGGCCTTGAGCTAGTATACTCTGGAGTTCTTTTTGTGTAGACATCTTTTCAATTGTCAAAAAGAAATTGGTGATTTTGTTTGCTTTGAAAAAGAAAAAATTATTAGAATTATAATGTCTATTGTATCACAGGTTTCTACTGTCTGTCAAAATCTGCACTCTTTTGGCACAAATATTTTGCAGTGGGTAAAGCCAATCTGAAAGCATCTAACAAATAAGGTTGGAAAAATTCTGCTACTAACCAACAGGTTGACTTTGCGAGCACATACTGAATTAATTTTCTTAAGAATACATTCAAACTGAAAGTTGTTTATTATGGAGAGTTGAGTTGTATTTTGTCTATGGGTCTATTTGCATGCAGAGTCGTCAATCTTACTAAAAAGGAAAATTTTAAAATCAGAGGAATTTGGCTTCTGTGTACGAAGGCATAGTTGGCTACTGCGACATAGTATAACATAAAAATAATTTAATTCGGCCAAATGTTGTACAAATGATGTTTCTTGTTCCATGAGTTATGCAATGGTTAATAGTTATTAACTCTCATGAAGATAAAAGCTTGTATATCAGTGCACACTTGGCTCCCAAAATCCAAGTCAGTCAGCTTTAGCAGCTACGAGGATGAGAATCTGGAGAGTTGCCCTCTGCACAAGGGACTGAGGTAGTACCGGTGCTTGCTTCAATGTAGTTTGCTACACCCTGGTGACTGAAGTGGATTGACTCTTTTGCCTGTCCTTTTAGTGGGAATTAACCATGTGGCCTCAGTTTAGAAGCATGCTTAATTCACAAAATCTCATGTTGGGTTCTTCCCTTGTCACAGTGGGTACAGCAGCTGTGACAGATGACACAGACTTATCGTCAGTTGCTCCTTGAGGCAGCTGGAGCTAGCAGAGCACAGTGATAAGGGTCAAAATCTGCTCAGGAGAAGTTCTTTTATTTTGCTTGTCACACTTCTGTACTCCCTAGAACTGGGCTAACAAAAATGATAATGCCTCAGCGACAGAGAGATTAGGGCTTAAATGAGGCAGTGTGCATCACCTCCAAAAATTTATAGCAATGTCTTCAGTCCAAAATGGAGTACTTAAGCTGCATGTTTTTGGACAGGTGAGAACAAAACCTCCTAATTAAATACACTGGCCAGTGCACTGCTGGAGTCACTGCTGAACAGTGGAGACTATCGCTCCTTTCCCTAGCATTCCCTTGATGGTTTTTGAAATGGTGCCTTTGCATAGATCTCTTTGTCCTGTATAATCAGTGGAGGGGGGTGGATGGCCCTGAAATGTGATTTATGTCAACTTTCAACTTACCTCCTTCCACTGGTGACAGGGGGAGTTGGATGACTTAATTAGACTGGACATCTAAACTGCAGCTGGCAAAGTTAGTAGAGGTGGTGCTCTCTCAAAATGACAGCAATCTAGAGAAAATATCAATTTTATCTTAAAAGTAGATGGGATAATTCAATATTTCTGAATTGATCTTCCTAAGGTTAAAAATGACAGGAATGAAAAAGAGGCAGAGGCTCCTAAAAATATGGAGAATACTGCACTGTGATATGGAGAATTTTAAACAGAATTGGCCAAGCAAATAACTAAAATGTGGAATGAGATTAATCAAATCATATGCAATCCTGCTGGAGAAAAAACTTAAAATGAAATAATATTAGAAGAGATAAAATGTTTGTGCATTTTATGTGGATGATTGTATTTAAAAAAATAGCAGAGGCTGTAATGAGCAGTAATTTCAATCAGAGCTTCAAAAGCAGTACTTGAGTTGCTGAATAGCAGTTCTAAATATGGTAAACAGCAAAAGAGCCATCTCCTCTACTGTAAAATTAAAAAGGTTCATTGAAGCTAAAGATGCTATGATGACTTGCATCAGCTGAAGAGCTGCCCCATGAAGTTTATCAGTTCCATATTGAAATATAAATTGGAAGGCATGTATAATAATTACTTCAGCTGCTTCCTGTCAGACAGTGTTTAAACCTGCATGCTGTATCTAAGGGCTGCCTCATCCAAAAGGGTCCAAGAAGGAAGCCAGGGTGAGGAGAAAAAAAAATGAGAGAAAAAAAAAAGAATTTGTCTATTTTACAGGTGGAAAGAAAGACAAACTACTCCCTATTCTTCACAGCACATTTTTAACAGAGTGCTTCCGCATGGACTTTGATTATATACTAACACATCTAGACTAATCTTCAAACAAAGAGTTGTAAAAGCAAAGGATGCAGGCATTAGCATCAGATTTGCCTAAACCACTTAATAATCATGTTGCAGCACTCTGAACAAGCTGCAAGCTTGAGAGTAGGGAGTGACAATAATCAGGCATCATTGTCACATAGACAGATGCCAGTCTGGAAAGTTACCACAGAATGAATCAGACTAAGCCTTTGCAGCTTGGCTAGTGGAAAAGGATATTGGAGGACATATTGGTGGCTTTTGGCTACAGCAAATTACAAAATTAGTTACTTTTCACATTACTTCATGAGGATCCTCTTCCCTCAGGGAAAAAGGATTTTGCTCATGAATACCTCTTCCCTTACAATGAAGAGACATAAAGTTTTACTTCCTCAGTTCTTGACATACACATCTCATCTTTTCTGCCTTCAGTCCTACCCTTTACACGCACAATTTGTGGCTTTATACATGTATATATATACGTATACACACATATATACACATATACGGATATAAGGTACATATATATATATATATATATATATCAGTTTCTCTGCATATCTTGCAGTGATCCAATCTTTACAGAAAACAATTTTTAAGTGGACCTCTCAGATTCATTAAAGACATAACATTAAGGAAATAAATGACAAATAATCATAACCCCCGTCCCTGATTAGGATAGTGAAAACAGTTGGTGACATGTATCTTTTATATAATTAATTCATCACTAATCATGGAAAGTATTCTACCATTTTGACTTAAAGTTTTCTTTTTTTTTCTGATCACAAAGTAATTATAAAATATATGCAGGCAAAAAAACCCCCACCACTACAATGAAAAGAACACTTGTTCAGATCCTGTAACAATTTAAAAAGACAAAAATGTAACAATTTAAAAACAGAAAACTTAAAAAAATTACTTTGGGTAGAGGCTTAAACAAAGTACATAAGGTATTTCTTCTTTTATATTGTTAAGATGCTTTTACATCTATTGTTCTTGAATCAGCCTGTGTTTTCAGGGTGCAAGAAGACACTTGATAATATGAACAGATTTCTTCGTAATGTTCCTTGGAACATTTACTGGTGAGAACAAAGAAGATACAGGGCTGTGAATCTCTGGCACCATGGGTTCATAGTCATCTCAGTACAGTGGAAAGAGATACATCCAATTCTGATTGCAAGATATGGAATGGGACTGGTGTCTTCTCTGAATGATATTACCTTAATGTCGCCATCATGTGAAAAACATGGAAGGGAGGAGAAGCGTCTTGTCAACTCCTGCCTATTCAAATAAGAAAAAGACTTTTAGGAGCTAGGAGAAAATGCTGGAGGTGAGAAGTTGAGAGAAATGTGGTCGTGTCAATCAGAATATCCTTTTTTTTTGTTTATTTTATTCCTCACCAAGTATTGGATATCTTGGTTGAAGGTGCTGCTCTCTTCCCTACCAGCATGCTCATATATACAAAAATATTTGCATCAGTTTACAACAGAAGTGTTTACAGTGCAGCAATATATGGATATGTTGCACAATGCAGGTTTTCCGGAGCAGGGAATATGCCACATGAATGGCATCTGTGGCTCTGAGTTTTTAAAGGTGAACTAAGTAATTCATTCTAGGTATGGTAAAGGATGTTCCTGTTAACAAATATGGGAGTCTGGCTTTATTTCAGTACATGTTCATATTGATCTAATGGAAAACATATGGCCTATTTATGGAAGTTGAGTATTAAAGGACATTTTCACCCTTATGATGTTCCCACTAATGGGTAAAATGAACCACTTTTATTATCTTAGAGAGCTGTCCAGCTGCATTAAATAGAAGGTATGCTTGATTAACCCTCACTGTATTTCACCTTATAATGTATATGTCTTCAAATGAAACACAATAAGTTGGTGTTTTAAATTTGAGCGCTCCTGCTGGAAGTAACATTATCTTTTTTGCTCTTTTGCTATAGAGTAAATCTGAATAGATTAATTTCTTTTAAAAATCTTTAAAATCCCTATTTTTTAGTTGTATCAGTTGCATTTAAACAATTATTTTGAAGGCAAAGTACCTGACACCATTATTCCTACAGATAATATTACTAGTGAAACACTAGTTTGAGTCTAGTAAGTGCTGTATTGCCCATAAAGCAATGCAAAATGCTCTGTGAAAGAACTGAGATCTCATTTTCAAGTTAAGATATTCTGAACAACTGGACCATTGTTTAAAAAAAAAAAAAGAAGCTGCATGAATGCATTTTTCATTTATTTCTTTTGGATTGTACAAGAGATAGGAAGTGTATTGTAGAATTTTTATGCTATCTATAGTGATCTAGCTTTTTTTCCCTTTTATTAAATAATTAATTAAGTAAAATTCAAAATAAAAGTATTTTGATGCATTTCAAAAGCAGTGGTCTTGGCTGGCCTTTTAGAAAACAAAACTATTGGGTTTTTTGTTGTCTTTTCCTTCTTCTACCTCTCTCATTTGTAGTCTTAAAATCTTGACTTTGCACAGTGCAAATAGTTTCGCTACTCAACTGAACTAATAGTTATAAAGGTAAACGTGGAGGTGATATTTTGGAAGATTTAGAGTACAGTAGTCTTCCAGAGAGAAATAAAATAACCCCCCCTGTCATTCAGAGCCATGTGTCTTTAAATGTTTTTTAATCCGTTATCTTCTCTAATTTAATTTCTTTCAAATATATTCTGTTTTACTTATATGTTTAACATCTTTATGGACTACATCTTTACAGCTTTCTAAGCATTTTTCAGATATTTTAATTCTAACTAGGATATTTTCCTGTCCCCCCGCACTCCCCCCCCCCGTTTTTTTTTTCTGTATTGCAGTCTATCTAGGTAATGAATTGGTCTTTGAATCATAAAGAAGAATGGAAGCTTAACTAAGGCTGATATTCAAAGGATGAAAATATTCTTCTATAACAGGGCTGGACATTCATTTCCTTGATTACACATTCTTGTATTTTCTGTTAATTTTACTATCTTCTATGAGATAGAGGGTGGATAAAAGTGCTTGGGAATTTATCCAATCTACAATTGTACTTGAAGTCCTTTGATTGTCTTAAAAGCTCTTGGTGACCTCTTGCACTTAGTGCATCTACCCAATTTTAGTTCTCTGGTTTCCATGGCTTCCAAACGTTACTCATTTTGTTTAATAAATATCATTACTGACACTCATCTTTCCAGCAGCTAGAGCAATTTTATCCAAGTGAATCCCACAATAGTTCTGCAGTCTGACTTAATGTGATCCTGAAAATTAATTTCCCATGCAACTTCTGCCATTAGGAGTGAAGTGGTTACATGCTGAACTGATTTTCCTCTGAGTTCTGAACCCCAGAGCCAGCCTCACTTCTGGTCAACATAATTGTAGCCAGGTAGCAATAAAATACGCTTGAAGTGAAGAACCTTTAAATGTTACAAGATCAATTATATCAGTTGATCTTTTCTAGGAGCCAGTACTGACATAATCAGACTTACGAGCTACAATTATTAGTTGCTGAGAAATGCTTCCTCATCTGTTCAAAATGAATGTCCCCCTCTCACAAACTGCAGAACTTTAATGAAAGCAAAGCTTATTGCTGCCTTTTACCTTTTCTGTATTGCAGCTGAAGAAATATCTACTGAAATGTATCTTGAGGGGAAGACAAAAAGACAGTGTCAGGTGGGAAATACATGTCTGTGGGATAGAATTCAAATTCTGCTTGATAAATGTGTCTTTGTTGAAGACTTCTTTTTTTCCCAAATAGAGAAAACCCACAAATTTATTAAAAAATAATCTGATTGATAAGTATAGGAAGAATAAGTAGAAGATGCAATCCATCCATAGCATGAAAAACAAGTGACATAAATAAGGACAGATCAATGTAGGTAAATTGCCATAGTCAAGTGCCATAGTCATAGTCAGGTAATGTTTGAATTACAGGAATGCTGAGTATCAGTCTCCTATTTGCCAAGTCTAGGGATTTCTACTTCCAAAGACAAACAGTGATGATAAAGGGAGTATTTACGTAATTTATGCATTTGTGTTTAGTAGAATGTTTCTGTTTTGATACATAAAAAGCATTGAAAGGATACTGAAATTTAGGTTCAGTTGGCGTTTTATGTGCTACAAGGAAAGAGAAAAAAATCAGAGTATTCCTTACTTTTCATTTTGTTGGCTCAGCTTGTTTTTATTTTTCAAAAGGATAGTTCTTTGCAAGACTGATATTTCAAAAGAAAATAGGGTGGTTTGATTTGACTGCCTGGTGGCACATTTCAGGGTAAAAAACTTAATGAAATGTTGTTTCAAGAAAATTAAAAAGAGAGAGACAAATGAACCATGTACAGTAAATAATTGTTCTAGGAAAGTCAAGGAGGTCTCTAATAACTCAGTTTTACTAACTAAACTAAATATTGGCAGTTCGCTTTGTAAAAGACCAAGTATCTAAAATTAAGAGCTTCACAGGACTAGTCTGATTTTAGGTATCCGTGGCAATGAGCAGCAATATACATGTGTATAAAATAGTAAATGTCTTGCTCTAAATAGTCTTTTAAATTAGTGCTTCAGAATTCCTACAGTTATTGTAAAATATTGACTTTCTCGTAGCAATAAATTCACTTTTGGGGTTGCTTGCCACTGTCTGAATACCAATGTGATGTAAATGAAGAACTGACACTCGGTGACTGGCAACCTTATGGCTGCCAGCCTTTCAGTTGGTACCAGCACACAGAGTCCCAGTGATTTGTATGCAGTGCTAAATCACTCTATCTACTGCCTAACTGTGCAGCAGATGTATTTGACCATAACGTCTGATAGCATTCAGTAAGCAATTTCACGTTGAACTCTTTACCCAAATGCTTGACTTAGTGGCTCTGCTCACTAGCAAATTCCATAGAAATGAACTGTGGGGCAGCCCTGGACTCTCTTGTCTCTTTGCTTCTAATTTTAATCTCCTTCACACTAGCAGTGGACCATTAATCCTGAAAGAAAATTTATTTGGTGTCTTAAGAGATGTTGGTTTAGTGCTCTATACCACTGCTTCGGCTATGGACAGGCAAACAAAGATAGGTTCCGCTCTTTTCAAATGTGCTGTCATTCACCCTGATAAAAGATTCGGCAGCTTACAAAAAAATATTTTTGTTTTATATAAGGTCTGGAAATAAAGAATGGTTTATAAATTAAGATTTCTTTTATAAATTAAGATTTCTGTTTACACTTTGTCAGGAGACAAATTAAGATTTCTGTTTACACTTTGTCAAGACGTGTGAAAGGGAGTACAATGAAGAGAAATGAATGAAACTGTATTAATTTAAAAGTAGGGACTAAGATGCTGCACTGAATGGATAAGAAAAATTTTGTGTAAACTAAGGAATAATTCACCTGATTGCGTTTTGATTGTTCATGTTAATTTAATAATATATTCCAGGATTTTAACATCCACACTAGAGGTCATTACATAACTTCTTACAAATAAAAACAATTCATGACTTCTTGCTCCGTTAGCATGGTGGAGAAGGAAGACTATAAGTCTGAACAAAAGTACGAAGTTAATGTTCAAAAGATTGGACAAAGTGGAACAAGCTGGAAAAAATGCAAGTAAAAAGCTTCAGCAGGAATTTTGCCACTATAGAAGAAGAGTATTTAGAGAGAAGAGAATAATTTAATTATATTTTTGCACAGTCTTATCCTTCATCTCTTTCTTTCTGCTTCATTATCTTGGCTCTACCATATAGCTGTCAGGTCTCCTAGGTTGTTTTGGGGAAATATACTGGGAGTTTCTGCAAAGGAGATAAATATGGAGAGCAAAGCCCTCACAACTACATGGGTACAGAGAAGAATGAAAACAGGCATCACTGTTAGAATTTTGCAGCATATCTCATTCCTCTTCTTAGCATGACTCTAGGCAGAAAGATCATACTGCAAACATAAAATGGCTTTTTTAAACACAGACACTAGCCTCTGAAGCACTTACAAAAGGGCTATATGCCAGGAAACTGGAATGGAACAAATACTACAAGAATGCAGAACAGTTTTCCTTGTAACAACAAAGACAATGTTAGATTCCAAATAAAAGACTTTAACAACCTGCCAAAGTAATAACTATGCTTTCTCTCTTGTGCCTTTGGCCACACTCATCTCTGAGGATTAATCCTGTGTGAGATATAAAGGACAGCTAAAGCTAAAAAACCCCTTTTTCTGTTTCAAGAGGGTGTTAGAGGTTTTGCCAGAATAGGGAAAAATGTATAGCCTTTTCATCTAGGATAACTAAAAAGACTTAGGCAGTGGATTTCAGGTTCTGAAGGTTATTCTAGATCATGGTAACAAAATTTTAAAAGGATTCATTCTTAAATGTCATTCCCTCCTTATCTCTGCTAATCAATTAACAATATACTTGTACATTTGTTTGAAAATGCAATTATTTGTAAACACTGCAACATTTCTCGGCTTTAGTTCCTTCAATAGTGTTGCAAATAGTTAAGAAGATTACTCATTTGTACTTTCTAGGAATTCAGAGAATATATTTTGACAGAAACAGTTTGTATGCTGCTTTGCTGCCCATGGATAAAAGTCATGAGGAACCGTGGCCTAAGGTTCTACACTTCAGTTTCCCCTCTGCAGCTCAGCCACCTACAATAAAAAGAAAGGTGCTGAGGAGTGCAGTGTGCTTAGGAAGACATCTAAACCCTAAGATGCTGATTACTTGTGATTAACCAAAATGGAAACTACGTTAGTCTTTTCACTGTGGGTTTAGCTCCCATCCTGCAGATCTCTACAGTTTTGTTTGAGTAATTTGCAGTATAAAGTTGCAGAATTTTCGGTTTAAATAATTCTGTATTTGCAATTCTTTTTATTTCCAAATCTGACATTGAGGTCATGATGTCTTACAGGACCTCTTTTTCACATTAACAGACCATTAGCGGTGAAATCTGCACCACATGAGTGAGTCCTGGAGCAGCAAAAACTTCTGGATGAATTTTGTTTTCTATAATTGTCCATCTCAATGTATTTTAACATGAATGCCTGAATATGCAAACAATTTTATTTAAGTAAGCTACTGAGTTTTATTCTATAAAGGAAAAAACAAAAAGAAAATCAGGCAAACTTCCCACCCCACTACTAACTATAAATAAATTGATCAAAACTTTTTCTGCATACTGATTTTTTGAAAAAGCATTATCTTTCTGGCTTTTGAAAAATTATTAGCAAAGAAGAGAATGCTATTCATAAACACTGGGTTGAGACAAGTGTTTTGAGGTTGTTCTGACTGAGAACAGGCATCTTTACATTCCATAAAAATAGCCATTATTACTGATTATTTTAAATGGCAGATAACTTTGCTAGTCTGATATAATGGAATGCCAGTTCAATTGTGAAGTTTTGTAATGTGAAGCAGTATGTTTAGGAGAATATTTCACTCTTGACAGTAATAATCCTAAATTACTACATCTCAGCAAGATTCAGAAAGTGTGTTTCAAATTTAGTGCTACTTATACTAGTTTTGTAGAACAGTAAGAATTAGAAAATCATGTCATGATTTCAAATTATTAAAACATATATTTAGGACCTGTTAAAAGAATGAGTTAAAATGTGAAAATGCTATGAAAAGATTACTTCGTGTGCTCAAGGACACTGAATATTTATTTTACAGAGGTTGAAGACTGGGTGCACGTTTGTTATTTTTTCCCTGAAATATATTCTAACTTACTCTGTATCAATGTTAAATGATTTTTTGACAGACACAGAAGAACAGTTTGCCTAGGCTAAGTTCCATTTCCTGCTGTCCCACTGCTGACCCTATGATTCTCTCTGAAATATGCTGAAGGAAAGCTCTTCACATGTGTGAAAGTGGGAGACGGCTGTGGGGTTCATCAGTACATACTCTTCTCTCGTCTTTGCTATTTATATCTTCCTTTCTCAGTTGACAGAAGGTGAAAAACACCTAGCTTTGTAAGCTGGAAAAGGGTATGCTGCAGATTGACACAGCTCCAGATAAATGCAGAGGGATGTGAGAGAAAATCAGCTTCTTTAGACTAGCGGGGCTATCTTACTATAGATTTTAAGAAATGACAATACGAAGTATTAATTTTGATGCAAAAAAGCATCTGCTATTTTACCCATCTACTGGGGATATCTGATAAGTGTGTTTTGTGTGGGTTCTCATCTAGGCTTCTTTTTAGGTGATAACTGTTCTTCCATATAAATGTAATATTAGTATAATGTTCCTCTGATTAGGTTATACATGAATGTTTTTTCTTTGGAGAAACTCATAATATGTACTGAGACCCATCTGCAACTAAGTTTGTCCTTACTAGCTTTTTCTTGAGAGGTTTTATTACTCGTTTTTGACCATTTCTTCCTGTTGCAAAGACAGAAATTTCCTAACTCACATCTCAACAGCAGTTAGGAAAGATTAGCTATCTATCTGTGAATGCACTCATGGAACAGACAAGGTATAAGGATGTTAGTGTGCACATGTGTGTGGAGGAACCCAGCACCACCCAACCTGATTTTCAATTCTGTGGGCAGTCTTAATTGCCATGAATACCACCTCTCACAGACATGAGGCTGCTATAAGATTGCTTGAGCTCTTTTCTTGTAAAAGCATTTTTTTTCAAAGACATTTAAAGTCCTTTTGGAAAGTTGCATAGAAAATGGTTTCCATTTTATGATTTCAGATTTCTTAGTAAAATATGATTGCTTCTGACTATAATATTAAAGTTCTCTGTGGGAGTATCAAGATACACAATGATTAAACACATACAAAAAATGGAGAAAATGAATGACCTGTACATTTATATGAAATATGTATTATTAAAGGTTTCCCTTTAAATGGGGGTAATTTTTGAGATATGCTGCATTGACTTTCTTGTATATGACATTACGCTGTATTGTATGTCTCATTACACTGTGTTATCACTTCATGGTATTGTAGTTTGTATGGTGACAGGTAGAGTGTAATGTAATGTGATGATGTACTGTAGCTGTGAAATACTATTAAATTATGACACTCTAGGGATTCGGTAAAATACACCATTTCACTAATCTCAGTTTCAGAATCTGTAGGAGAGTGCTGAGGGAAATACTTGCCTTGAAAGGATTTTCTGAGTTTACTTACCTCATTTGTGATCCATATGGGTTATTGCTGAAATTGCCATTTCCATAGGATTCTGATATTGGAGGATATACCTCGACTTTCCTTGTCTACTGCAGTAATGCTCCAGTAATCCCTTAACTGCATGCTACTAAACTAGTGGTATCTCTTGCCGAGACGGTCATTTAATTTAGAAGATTATGAATGCCTCCACTTGGTGCTTGACCTCATCTATGGCACAAGCTGAGAATTAGCTGAGAATTTAAGAGAAAGATTGACTTGGGAAGGCTGTGGACACTGGAAATTTAAAAGCAACAGCAACAAAACCCCCAAACTTCATGCACTTTCCTATATCTCTGTTTTTTGTCAAAAACTGTCAAAGCAAGTCTGTGTTCAATTTTTCATTTATTAAGACCACAGGAGCAGTACTCTACCAACATGAAAGTTGAGTGATCCATTGTCCTGTATTACAAAGCATATTTAACCTTGAGTTAAAGTGACTCAAAGAATTTTTAATCTGATTATAGAGGAAATGATCACCTTTACCTTTGTTTATGGAACAAATGTATTTAATTGCTTAGGTAGGATTTTAAGACATTGTGTATCTATGACAGAAACACAGCTTAGCCAATGGCACATGACTAACAAAATTATTAACTTTAAATGGTATGACATTGATTCTCAGATTGGTTGACATCAGTATTGTACAAAGTAGATGTATGTCTTCAGAAGCATTCTTTGTGAAGAGTATTTCACTTATTTTTGCTATTTTCCTGTCATGGGACACAGTAGCTGTAGAGGTATTGGAATAGAGGTCTTGGGGTTAATATCTTTTTTTTCTTTCATGTAAAAATGGGTAGCCATATGTAGCCTCTATGTACATTTCCTTTTTTCAGATAGAAAGAACATCTTGAAGCATTTTTGAGAATCTTAAGATCTCTATCATATCTGATATTTGTTATCTGCAGTGCTGTTGTCCAAGCACTGTGGGAAACAATTAACAATTATACTTTTCCTCTCTTCTCCTCCAAGAGCCAATTTGTGGAGAAAGCAAAGAATGGTACCTTCCCTGTGTTCTGTGAAGTAGATATTTTCTGCCTTGTTGGAATGACTCTCCAGTACCTTGAACATACTTGAGTAATCAGAATGCTCCTACTGATGTGTCTCAAACGTCTGTTCCTGGCCTTTCCAAAAGTTATCACACTATTTCAGGAGAATCACACAGGATATACCCCAACGTAGTGTGGTCATAGGTGGCAAGGCATGTGGAAAAATATGGTCAGGAATGGTTTTCCAATTGGATAGTGTGGAATTTGAGTATGACTTAAATGGTATGGCATAAGGGGTGGAGGTCGTTCTGGTTTTGTCTAGGATAGAGTTATTTTTCTTCGTAGTAACTAGTATGGGGCTGTGTTTTGGATTTGTGAGAGAAACAGTGTTGTTAACACAAGGAAGTTTTAGCTGTTGCTGAGCAGCACTCACACAGAGTCAAGGCATTTTCTGTCTCTACCCTATCTCACCAGGGAGCAGGCTGGGGGTGCACAAGGAGCTGGGAGGGGCCACAGCTGGGACAGCTCATCTCAGCTGACTGAAGGGATTTTCCAGACTGTATGATGCTTCAGCAACAAATCTCTACTAAGAAGAAAGAAGAGGAAGGTCATTTGGAGTGATGCTCTTTGACTTCTCAAGATTGCACATGATGGAGCCCACCTGTCCTGGGGATGGCTGAACCTGCCAGCCCATGAGAAGTGGTGAATGAATTCCTCATTTTGCTTTACTTGTTACTGCACCTTTGCTTTACCTATTAGACTGTCTTTATCTCAATGCCCTGAGTTTTCTCACTTTCAGTCTTCTGATTCTCTTGCCATCCCACTGAAGAAGAGTGAGCAGGTGCTGCATGGGGCTGAGCTGCTGGCTGGGGTTAAAACATGACAATAATGCAGACTAGAAAGGAAGGGCAAAAGCCTTTACATCACTCATCCCTGTATCTGAATAGCTACAGTGTGGAGAAGTGTTTGTATAACAAATGTACTATGCTGATTTTGATTGTGAATTACACTTCCTTTCATGAGGTAATTAAAGTAAGACAGCAAAAAACCATTCCTAGTTTCATTGGAAAGCTTTAATAATAATTTGCATGTTAATTTTCTTCTGAAAGCTAATGAGAATCATCAGTTCTTTGTAGTTCTGTATTATAACCATGCCTTTGATTATCTCCTTCATTACCTCCTCATACTACATTATGTCCTGATCTATATGTACTAGCCATTTTTTAGATCTTGAATTTGCAGTAGCATTTTTTGTCAAAATTCAGTACAGTAGTAACAAGTCATGAATAGCACCTGCTCTGGCCGCAGATCAAGTTCATTGGAATTTAGAAACCTTTTCCAGTTCTGATACCTTTTATCAATAGTTACTGATACTGTATTTGGAAATGTTTCACTTATCTCCTTGACTTCACTTGTGGCCTTTTTAATAAAAATTCTGAAAAACAAGTGTAGCTATTTTTCTACAGCTTCTCTTCAATGAAACTGCACTGCTTGTAATTTTTGTCAGCTTTGATGCTGTTCGTTATTAAGGAACACATTCAGGGCAGGCAGCTCTGTTTGCAAGATGCAGTGCCAGCTGCAGGGTGAGCTCTTGGTGGAGAAGGACCCAGGCAAGAAGCTGTGAACTGCTGAACCTTTGCCTTACAAAGGGCATGGGGACCTGTGGCCCAGCCAGGTGAATGCACACGGCAGGAGCTGATGACCCCAGACTTTTGCTTATTTTGACTGTGAGAGTATAAAAACCCATGGGTTCCTTTGCTTGGGGTCCCTCCTTGGAGGCACCCAGCTCAAGCTGCTACTTCGTTATTGTTATTGCAGCAGGATTAAATTATTTTAAGCATCTGGACATCTAAGACTCTGCTGTGGGAAACCTGTGGTCGAGCTGGTGAGGAAACCTGGTGTGACTGTGGGGTGTGTAGTGAGGGAGCCTTGGTCTGAGATCAGGTGGTTGAGTGTGACTGCCAGAGGTGTGCCTGGATGGTTGGACAGGGAAGTTTGCTTATATGCTAATAGCATATGCTGATAGATATACAACACTAATTTATATTTTTATTTCCAGCTGAATTTTGGTTTTAGCCCTCTCCGAGCTTTTCTAAAAGTCATGATGTTATGCAAATCTCAAGGATTGTTTTAAATGCTTGCAGAATTCCAGTTTTTCACACCTAAATAATTGAATACATTTTACTTTTGTATATGTTCTATCTGTTTTTGATGCTGCATTTGTGAACTGGAATTACTTGGGACTTGCAATATACCCTGAGTGATTTTCCTGTTGCTGCATTTACCATTACCTTTAAAGAAAACTTGATCAAGCCACCTCACTGGTTAAAAGTTGGAAAAACACTAATTATTTGATAATAGAAACGTAGCACAAACATTGCAGTTGAGATTTCATCTTTTGTGCAGTTTTTTGGCTTTCCTGCCTCTGTTCCTCTCAGTTGTTCCTGAAAAGGTGCAAACAATAGAAAGTCAAAATGAGTGACTTAAATCTGTTTTGGACACAATGCATCTGTTCATGGTTAATTCTTCTATTTACCCCCTAAGAAACTGTAGTTAACCACTTCCAAGGAGATCCTCAGCTGATTTAAACATAATGGTCAGGGTTCATTAGAAATCAAACTGTCAGGTTACTGAGAAGCTATCCACTGAGTACCAAATGCCAGAGAAAAGTTTTCCTAATCACACTAAAACTCTGCAGTTTGTTTCTGCATTGCTGAAAAGACTATTAATTATGAGTGCATTTTTATGAACATATGACTTTTTATTAATGATGGATGATCTTCAAAAGGTTAAGCTATGAATAACCACGTTGGAGTTTGCACTAGGTTGATTAGAACAGTGAAATAGATGTGCTTCTGTGCTGCCTGGCTCTTTGTGCAGAGCAGGCTGCCGTGACCAGGCGGCACAAGCAGGGCCTTGCAGCAGCCCTGTGGTGTGGTCCAGCTCCCAGCCTGCCATGCTGGGCTGGCAAGGATGCAGCCCCTGAGGGCTTTCTTGGCGGGAAAATGCTGGCAACCTCCAGCCTGGCACCACTGCTCTGACAATGGTGAGGGAGGTGTGCCACAGCACACTGAATAGCTTTCTAAAATATATCTTATACAACTAAACAGTTTCTAGGGGAAATGGCAATACCCTGACTCAGTTACATTTTAGGGCATCTCAGCGGAGCCTCTGATATCTTCTGAAATAAACAGTAATAGATGGAAAAGCCATTCTTGTTACAACAATATCTGTTCACTAATATCCCTTCAATAGATTTCAGCAGGCTACCATGGTTTTCTGACAAAAATGTTTAATCCTGCGTATCTTTTCTGCCTTCCTCCATTTTTTTTTTTTAATTCAGGCAATCTATTAACAAAGGTCTTTATTTTACAAGTGCAAAAATGGAGTTGCTGATTATTACTTTTTCAGAAAAGGATATATACATTTCCAGAAAATTAGCATTTTGTGGTTACTTATAGTGAAAAGACTTTATGAATATATTGCACCTGCCGCTGTACTTCAGTAGAGCCCAGTGTTGGCTGAAAAACTGAAAGAACAATTCTTCCATTTAACATAAAACAAAATATCAGTTATTCAGTTTTATACAAAAGATAAGATTTAATTTTGAAGCTAAAGTTATTTGATGCTGAAGCTGCTACTTGACAAATGATTACTTCTTTCTCTAGTTAGCATGATCATTAGTAGTCTTGAAATATCATTTCTTCCTACTTTATAATACATTCCCATTACACTAGAAAGGACCAGTGGTTCTCACTTCTCTGCTTTGCAGCTTCTGCTGAGTGAACAGGCAAGAAGGCAGAGGAGGTAAAGTATTTTGATTGGGCATTTTTGCTGTTACCATAGAGACTCATTGAAAAACTCAACTAAATGTACTCCTTAAAATGTCAAACACAGGAAGCAGGAGGGAAATTTCAGTGGAAAAATATCTGAAAAGCATAAAGCTGTTATATTAGCTAAACTCACTGCACCACTCCTCCATTCACTGTAGGTTAAGTAAATCCTGCTTCTGAACCAAAGGGAATTATTTCCTTTCAAATATGGGCTTTCAATTACCTTTGAGATATGAACTCTAATCTCTTTGGTAGAAGATGAAAATTAACTGTATCTACCAATGCCAGTCTTACATGAAGCTTAATTAATTTGGATTTGATTCCTCCTCTCACTTCAGCTAAAAAAAGTAAACACATGAGCAATAATTTTACAATGCACAGAACACTGTGTGCACCTCTGATTTTATTATGGAGGGCTAGGGATGAGCCAAATACTTTTTAGCCTTGCAAATTTTTATTACTGATTTTCCCTAGAGGTTTGGGCTTTCAGCAAGGGGTCAGTAAGCACTGAAGCCAACTCGGCTGTGGGAGTGCGTTGACTTTGTTGCCCAGAGGGGAGATACTGAGAGCCCAGCACTGACAGCCTCTGCCCACCCTCTGTGCTCACAGCCTGACCCACACTTGCCATTACCACCTTCTCTCTCTCCTCTCATTTAAGGAGATTAAGGATGATTATTTAGAGAAGGGTCCTCACTATCAGCAGCAGCGCTGAACTATGGAAACTTCCCAAAACTCATATCACATAGCACCATAACTGTTTTAATAGGAAATAGTGTACACATGATGAAAAGTAAATGTAAGATGAAAATTGTGCATTGCGTGGTTTGCAGAAGGATTAATATAAAGTTGCCTAAAAGACCAATGGGGATCAATTTTAGAATTAATATCCTGTCAGCTCTGTCATGTAGACTAAAACACTTTGGCTAGATTGGATATATTAGAGTGCAGTATTTATTTTGTGGTCATAAGTATTGGGCTATGGGCCAGGATTCCCAAGTTCTTTAGTCCTTTCCCAGGTTTTGACAAATACCTTGTAGAATTTTCCTTGACCTTCCTTCCTCTTTGCTTTGTCTGTGAAACTACTACCATGGTACTGACTATGCAAAAATATTCCATATACCTTAGGTCTAATGTTTTAGTAGTTATTCTTGATAATACTTGGTTTCTTGGAATTTCTTATATCTGAAGGAATAGCATGCTGTTATGAATTCATAAACATTGGAAAAAACCACATTTTTTTCATTCACGAGTCTCATCTACATTATTTCTTTAGTTGGAGGGTAGACTTTTTTTCCATGTAAAAATCTTATGTTAAAAAATCAAGATTACTATGCAATGAAAAAAATTTGGTAATATGTAATATTTGAATTATGTAAAAGATCTAGTAATAATTATCAGTAAAAACATAAAGCTTTGTTAGTTGTGTGCTAATTTTTCCTCTTCTCTTTTTCAATGCCCAAATGAGAGATGAAACAAATAAAAGGCAGCAAAAGGAGTAACTTTACCCAAAAAATTTTCTTGTAAAGAAAGGTTTCCCAATATATCTCAAAATATATTTTGAATTTTACCTTTTCTGCAAGTCCTCACTTTTCAAGTCTCTCTTGTTAAAAGGTATTACTTAGTGGCAGTAATTTTGTTTTATAAAATACTCTTCACAGTTATCTTACTGGATTGTCTTAATACATCCATTATGTTGCAATTCTTCTTGATGCATGTTGAAGGTGATAAATATAGAAGTTCCTGTTTTGACACAGTATCATGTCAAAATAAATAAACCATAAAAAAGGCAACTTTTCAAATATTAAATGCTTGTGATTTTTTGAAGATGTATCACATTAGTGCCCAGACTGAGAACTCTTAATCCTTCTTCAACAAGGAAAATCTGTCACAGCAGTAAAAAAGAAAGGCTTTTATTGAATTAACAGGAAAATAATAACAATAATCTAATAATGGTGAATGCCTTGGGAAGTCTTATATGTGGACTTGAATACCCTGATTATATTTAAATCTTTCCACATACATTTAAAGTAGCTTATAAAATGAACCACTTTTCCATGTCATCTGTTCTTTATTCTCTAGTAGGTGTTGTGCATCCCTTCATCATAAGAAAGGACGTCAAGAGATGGACACTTGTGCTGTGACAGTGCTCAGTCCCTGCCTAAAAGAACAGGTGATAACACAAGATGCTCTACAGTTGTGAGGGACAAACCACTCATGCCTGTTTCACCTCAATTTCTGTCAAATTACTAAAAGTAATTTATGAAAATATTCATTTACTTCCCCAGATATGTCTGCAAATACAATGACTTATTTTGTTAAGAATGGCAGTCTCAGAATGAATGTATTTGAGAGCAAGACCTTTTTATGAGGTAATTGCCTTTAAAAATTCTCCTATTGACTATCTGACTTAATAAACTTGTATGATATCTGGACAATGTTTTAAAATTTAATAAGAAACATAACTTTGGTGCTTACTATTGCAAAATTATTTTAAATATGGTGTTTACAGAAATTCAGAAGAAGAAGAAAACATTGCATATATCACGATGTTATTAAACACTAAACTAGGATTTATGTTAAAGGACTAGTTTTAACCCTTTCAGACCTTTAAGAAATACTGAATGCCACATAGAAGAAGCATGGCATATTTTTTATTTGGTATAATTACATGGTATTAGTCCTCGTTCTTTATATTTCTGCTTTGACTCTGGAAAATCATGCGTGAAAGAATATTAAAAAAAAAAAAAAAAGCTTAGATTTTAAACACATCTTGGGCTGTGTTCCTTTTCTTGCTACCGTAATGTGAATTTTGTCTTTCATGGCTACTGATCTGTTCTATGTTGCAGTAAAATGCTAATCTAAAAATCAATGGAAACATTTTTCCCATAAAACACAACGCCCTCCAGAGGTTTACTTGGCTCTGTATAGGTCAAAATCTGTGACCTCACAGTATTTGTAAAATACCAGTGGTAACTTCTCAGATTGTCACACCAAAATTGTTTTCAGGTCTCCAAGGACGGTTCACACTCTAGTGTCAGTAGCAACAAAGGTAAGGGCAACAATTATATGTCAGCTCTATTTTATCTTCAAAGAGGGCATTTTGCCAGTCTAACACATTGGCTGAAAAAGCCTCACATGTACAGATCTTTGTTTTCTTTCTAATTTATTTTTAGAGATGTGGTAGAACCTGAGATGAATCTATAAAAATAAATAGGATCAGGACAACCATGTAAGACCACCATAGATGTAGTCACAGATAAACTGAAAGGAAGTTCACTTTCTTTCAGCTTTTGGAGCAAAATATATATTCCAATCTTTTCCCCTGTTTTGCAGTTTCCCATAGTAATAACAGTTTTTTACACTGAGCAAGCCAGCAACTAAGAAAATTTAAGTTGCCTAAATAAAAATAATTGTAAAGCAGTCTAAGGTTTCAGACTGCATGGGTTTTACTATTATTTTTTAAATTAAAACCTTTACATATTCTCTCATTTTTCTCTTTCACAATGTTATAAAGGCTTGCGGAAAAATAAAGAAAGATTCCTCAGGAAAACAATATTTGATTGACTGCTGGTTTTATTCTATGTTTTTTGAAAAAGGTCTTTTCTTTATGTAATGCTGTTGGTAAAAGATTGGTTGTCATCTTTGCAGGTATGGAATAATTAAAGAAGAGGACATAAATGAGATGAACATCTTAACAATACTAGGGAGTATTATAATATATTGAAGGAAGGAGAAAACTTCTCAAGGGAGCAGAAAGGTTACAGATAAGGGAAACACAATTACATTCCATTATAAACTTACTAGGGAAGAATTAAATGAAATGCACTATTTGTGAGACTTCCTGGATAGTATTTGTGAAGAAAAAAAAAGGATAATGGGACATTCATGGATGTATCAATGCATGACTTTTTGGGGAAAAAAATATAAATATGAGAGTCAGAGAGACAGCTTTTGAGCAGAAATAAAGTGCTGAAAGATGGAATCATAAAGAAACGCTGAAAGAAATGGCAAGTTTCTCATTGATCTAAATACAATGTAGGTGTTCAGCTGGCAACTTCTGACCAAATTCAGCTTTGATCCCCTCCACAGAGGAAGGACCCATTACTCTGACATTGGTTTAAGACAAAAAAAAAGGTTATGCAACTGCTGGAAATGGTTCTACTGAACTGAAAGGTTGTTAGAGCAGAGCACAGATCACTGATGTTCCACATTACCTCAGGCAGATAATTGGTCTTTCAAAAAGGATAAGTATGCATACGTAGAAATGACTCATAATACACATTTACACTTTGAACTAATTATTATTTAATCAGTGTCTGATAAAAAAAATAAAACCTCAGAAGAGGTAATTTCCTTTTGTTTTATTGCATAAACAAGGGTCATGTAAAGCCAGCTGTGTAAATGTGTATTCTTCTTTCAGGCATGTTATTCTAGGCAGAACTAGGAGCAGTCTCTATTTTTAGAGCTGCCTGATACTCCCTGCTGTGCAAAGCTGTCTCTATTATATGAGCTTTGCCAAACTTTCCTGTTTTACTTGAAAATTATTATAGTAAACATCTTCATGAATGTACCCAAAAATGTTCAGCCATAAAAGTGTAGTTATGATCAAGAAGCCAGAGAAGAAAGTAAATTTTTTAATCCTAAATGCTGCTTGAGACGCAGAGAAGTGCCACAATACATTGAAATGCCCTATGCATTTCACTTTTTGAAACTTCACATTTTGCAGGTATTATTTCTTGTGTCAGATATGACCCTTATGCCATCTTTAATGGAGACTTAAAATTTAACATAGTTGCATACTTTAAACAGTTTATACATTCTCAGCAGAAACTCACAATTGGTATGTTCCTATCAGAACACATCATCACTGTGGGTGCTCTACATTGGATAGTGCCCTACTCGAGGCTGCTCTTACTCTCAACACAAGAAAACTGGATATTTTAGGCAAGGCCTATCCCAGTTAAGGGTCATTTGAAGAGCAGAGTGTAACATTTGAAAAGCATATTTTTACTGAATAAGCAGAGTACCACATATATGCATGTTGATTTTCTTTACAACATTTGAATTTCTTCTGACCCAGAGCAGTATATGCATGTAACCACTGCACATCTTTAGACTTCTCAGCAATGCTGAAAACAGAATGACTTACCTTAGGCAGGGTGTTCCCATAGTTACGGATTCTGGTCCCTAAATGGAGTTTTTCAAAATCTGTTTTCCTGGTTTTCTGTGGATATATATTAAAACAAGAGGTATACAATGATACATTCACTGTCATTGTCATTTTTTTAAAAAAGAAACACAGTTCTACTGTCTAATTGAAAAAACCCAGGAATGGGCACTGACCTTTCATGCCAGTCATGCCCCTGAGCCTCCACTCAGTGAAGAACTAGAAAAGTTATTTTCCCAGCAGACCCATGCCCTGGGACATTGTCATGCTGCTCAAGTGGTAACATGTAGTCCAACCAAAGTCCAAAAACATGCAAAAAAAGGAAGTGACTTATTAGCCATTTGTTCACCTCCTAAAAATCTATTGTAAAAGTGGGATGATCCACAAGAAGAGCAACATCCAATATTTCCTTTATTTTTATTTTCTACTTATTACTACACTTTCCACACTTTTCCCGACTTATTACTACACTTCTACCTTTTTGGTAACATCCTCAGTGTAAAATCTATGTCCATGATAAACTCTTCCAAAAGACACTTGGAGTTTGCTTTATCAAATAAATTGGTACTAACTCCACAATTTTCAAACACACATAGAGTGAAGGAGAACATTTAAGGCAATTGGATATTTTGGGGTCTTATTTGAACGAATATGGAAATGAGACAACCATATTCAAAAGGTATAAAGTAAAAGGATTTAGTTTATTATTCAAGTTAAATTCTTTTACACTACAAAACAAGGATGATTTTGCTAAAATAGATATTAACATAAAACTTACAAGGCAAGTTTGACCTGCTAGAAATGTGCCTAGTTGTCAATTCCTAGTTAAGTGCACAAGTTTCCTTGTGGATACAAACAGAAGGCAAAATGTCCAAGTCCATATAAAAATGCTAGAAAAACTTGAAAGTATAACCCAAGTGTAAATCAAACCAGTTTGGATGGATGAGAAGGTTCTGATCTGAGTAATAAAATAGAACTATTCTATTATGACTTTCAAGGCCCTAAAAGCAATAGGGAGACTTGAAGTCGATCTCAGAGCACAACTCTGTGAGGTGTTATCTCTGCAAAAGAAAAAGCACTTATCAAAAATTCCTTTAAAGGTTAGAGCTTTCTTCAGCTATAGGTCACGAAGAGCTGAGGTATTAAAGTGCCACACTGATACTTTTTCTGATACCAGAAAAAGTCCCTCCATCAGCTTCATTCAATATAAATTCTTACTTAAGAAAGAAGTAGTTTTATTGAACAATACAAAAGAGGATGGGTAGAAGTGGTATAATTGCACCTTGCTTTCTCTCGGTTATTATCAGGAGCAAAATACTAGTAAAGATCACAATAAGGTGAGCACTATCTATTTGCTGTAAATTTTAATCATCTAAAAATCTAAGACTCTTGTGCTTAGTAATCTAAACTGGAAGACTGATTATGTTCAGATACTAAAAAGTAGAAATAAATGTGCTTCTTCAGACTTAATGGTAACAAGAAATCAACATCCAATATTTGTAAAATGCATTTAGCTGTTAGCACTCTGTATGTTGTCTGTGTGTAACGCTTGTAGAGGGACAGAACAGTTACTTTGAACCTCTGGTGGGTTAGGTTGCTTTATCCAGATGGTGTATGTGAAGAGAATATGGCAGCCAGCAAAACGACCTTCCCACGAGAAAGTAAAGAGAAGATAGCCTAGACACAATGGAATTGAGATTTCACCTCCATGGAGGGTTGGAAATGATAAAAAATCCTCACCTCTCTCAAGACTTTGAGACAAAAGAAACAGCTATTCCCCAAAGACATAAGCATGTGGCAGTTTTTACACCAGAAATACGAATAGCTAAGCTCCCAGCAGAATGGTAAGAGTCCCCGAGGAACCTTGGCTCCACACTGAATCAGTGCTACTAACAAAATACACAGGCATGGGGCATGGGTGTAGAGAAAGGTGTTATGTGGAACAATAAAATGTAGGCATTTAGGACTGAGATGCAACCTGAGAGCTCTTTGGTCCCCTGTGGAGACAACACCACAGAGCACCTCTGAAGTACAGTGCTTCTGTTAGGTAGTTCCTTGTTCCTTTGTCTGGCAGATACATATATTTATAGGGCAGATATATACATTTAGTAGCACATGTTCAGGGTGGTGACCGTTCGCACAGTCCTGATACTTCGAAACAGACACACAGATCAAAAACATTCTCCTTGATGAAGCAAATCTCACAGCAGATATGTGGAAACATGCAGACGTAGTTCCAAAATCACAACCAAGTGAGATTTTCTATCTAAATTCATATTTGGAAGGTTCTAAAAGAGGAAGAATATTTACCTTTTAAGTGGAAGATGTAAAAAATTTGAGCCACATCAAAACTGTGGAACTGCTACATGGTACCTGGATATACACTGGTAGCATATCGGGATGAGACCTGCATGTGCATCGTGTCATACAGCATTCTTCCCTCTTCTCCACTGCTTCCTCTTTCCATTGGATGAAATTGTGGGTATGTGACTAAAAAAAGGATTTACTGAGCACTCTGGTTGTTCATGAGAGCAGGTTTATAGGAATTTATAGGAACACAACATAAAGCATATACAGCCAACGTGCTGCCACTGCTCATGCTAAACTGGTTAATATTTCAGAAGTACTTCCATTAAGAACAATACATAATAGCATATTATAGTAAAGGTGGAAATAACTGGTCCAAAGTAGACTACTGTTTCTACCTGATTAACATAAATTCCTACAGTCTAACCAGGATCAAAGTTTAATCTTTTCAAAGCTTTCTTGTATACACACATCTGCCGCACTTGACATTTTAACAACATCTGTTTTCACTTATCTGATGTCTCTATTTCATTCTACTAATGCTGAGAATATGTTCTTGTGTGCACATGGAATTTTATCTTTCCAAGTCAGTGTGGACATCTGGTGTTCATGATTATTTACTCTGCCTGCTGATTTTGAGGAAGGAAGATGTTACTGTTCAGAAAAGGAAGTTAAGGTATATTAAAATTTTAACCCCTTTGTTACAGGAGGCAGGTGGTTGTCCAGAGTCATATTTTTGTAGAGTCAACCTTGAATCTTGCTCTAAGCAAGGATTGCTTGTAGTGACTTAGACAGGACAGTATATGTCATTAGCATTCCAGTAGGAAAACAAAAAGAGGGCTCAGAAAGGCAGACAGGATATGAGGCTTACATGTTTCATTAGCTTTCTTCAGTAAAGCCAGACTCGTCTTTGATTCTTTGAGATAAAGGCAGGAAATAAATTCTTAGGGATAGTTTCTCTGGCCTAGATGTAAAATAAGTTACAGCATTTATTTTAAGTTCTGATTTTAAATATTAGCAGTCTCTGCTAATAACTTAGGACAATTTGCATCAGTGTTGTTGATGCAATGCTGATATAAACAGAACAGGGTCAGAAGGGAAGTTTTCCTTGGCACTAGGAAAATAGGGAAATATTTGTTATATGAGTAGAAAGGGCTTGTGTTTCTCCTATATTTATTGCAAACAATTCTACTACTAAGAGTACTTTTATTTAAAGGATTGTGTCAGGATAAAGGCATCCCCATACAAGAGGAAACAGAGAATCTTGGCAGCCCTGAGCATAAATTTATCCTCTCTCCAAACAGCATTAACTTGTGCAACCTTTTTCCCACAAACTACAAAAAACTACCTTTTAAGAAATGACAGTGAAGATCTACAACGCACACCTATACAGAGACACAAAAAAACTCCCTCTTGTGCAGTAGAAAATGGTACTAATCTTATTCAAACTGCATAGCAAATGCACTGAGTCAGCAAGCATCATTTAATCACTGTATTTTAATGAAACAAAAGAGTATTAGATTTAGCACTGGGGAGAAGAAATTCTCTTGTTATTCAGATAACCAGCTGACTGAGCATATTCTGATGACTAGGAGAACCCAAAGGCTCATCTCTCAACCCAAAAGTAGGTTTAACAATACAAATGGAGTCTATACAGCCAAATTCTCTCTCCCTCCCAAACTGTCTCATCTTTATTACCTATTGGGAATGCTCCAAGCCCTCTGCAGTCTTCTGATCTGATCATTAGTGTAGCTGGAGTTATTGTCTTACATTGTAGTTTTTGTTGACAAGGGTGTGAGCCAAAAATTGTGTCAGGCAACGGGATAACTATGAAATGCAGTGGATTATTGTAGACCAGTGCTACATGCTATGTGTGAAGCCATTTGGTGATCATACTTGCAGAGATTATGATGCTGGATTTGTATGTGGTTAGTAAACAAAGAGTGCCTAGACCATCTTACAGACATATTTTGCTACATTTGAATGGTGTTAGCCCTACTTTGACTGGGCATGTTGGTCTAGCTGACCTCTAGAAGTGTTTTCCATCTAACACAGTTCTGTGATTCCTCGGCAAGTAATAGCAATTTCCTCTCATTCTCAGGGTTGGCAGGTTAAGTTATATTCACTTAGAAATATTGGCATTAAACAGTGAAGAACTTCACTGATCTACAATATCATTTATGGTGTGAAAATATGCCATGAAATAGATTATTCAAAATTTACTGCTCTTCAAGATAAAGATATATGTAAAGATGAAGTGCTGTCAAACCTGCAGCACTTACAGTAGTGTCCTAGTGGTTTTTAGAACTTTTGTTCCCAAGAGTGCATTTTATGACAGGTTGTGAAGACCACATTTCATAACATTACACTTTAATGATGCTTCCTGTCTTGATTCAGTGTAAGCTGTTCTTTTTACAGCCCTCCAACCATATAACAGTGAAAGAATTAGAAACAAGGTTAAGTAATAGTTAATGTGAATACAGTGTGGTAAATACAAATAGTTTAGATGATTTGCTTTTGAATATTTACAATTTTTTTTTTTTTTTTTTTTTTTTTTGCCATTCGGATGACCTGGTGAGCAAGAGCAATAGATCTCTTTATTTCTTCATGTTACACTACATAGGTAGCAGTCTTAACTTCAAGACACAAGTTTTTTTTGAATGGGCTTAATTTTATATAGTATAAATATTTTAAAGTTAGCTGTCTAAATCTAGGATAATTTCCTTTGCTGTAAAAAATGACTGTTTGCCGTCTTCAGAGTTCCACATTTCACCCTAAAATAGATATCTCTCTCATCATGTCATGAAAGGGAGAAATTGTGACACAAGTCCAAGGTACAAAGTTCTTTAACATTTTAAGGACTTAGGGTCTGCATATCCAGAACAGTTGAAAGAGAATGTTCAAGTGGTTAAAAGGGCATGTTCATATATTTTAAAATACTTTTATGTCTATGTTTAACTCCTTTATTTCATGCTTTGTTTATAAATATCATATTAGACAAGGAATGAAGGAACCGCTCTGTAGAATCAAACCAAAGGTAAACACATTTTGGCATCCTGTCCTTGGAAGCAACACCAATACTTAGGAAATATAAGAAGCACTGAGTGATCCACTTTTAGTCAACTCTCAATTTCTGGTATATAGCCATTTAAAATCTTCCCGTAAAAATTACACCTGAAGTGTTGTATTAATATTCACTACGGGCCTAAATGCCTGAGAGGTATTAAATCCATTATCTGAATACATTTCCACCTTTGACCTCCAAAATGACTGTAACAAACTCAACTCTGCATTCAACATGGTGCTCTATGAGGAAAACAGTGCTTGTTTATTGTATATCTGATGAACTTTGGATGACAATCCATAATTATAATGTTAAAATAAAGATAGTACGATTCATAACCATTTACCATTTCTTTTTCAAAATTATACAGATCTTGATGCTATTTTTCCTCAGTCATACCATTTTAGACTCAGTTGCATTTTATGTGGGTGAGATAACATATGTCTAATTGTTCTTTGCTGTAACATTTTTTCTAGTTCTGCCAGTCTGGTTTTAAAGCACAGATAATATTTATAATGTAACATTCCAGATTGCAGTTATTTATTCAAGTCATCTATAGATAGTATACATTCCCAGAGACCTGTCCATACTGACTGGAGGTTCTTCTCTGTATACCCAAATTAGAGATTATAACTCAGTTTTGCAGGTGTTTTTGTTTTCCTTTTGTGTGCATTATTCTATGCTTACTAATTTTACATTTCATGTGTTATTTCATCCTCGAGTCACTGAGTATGGACAAATACTCTTGATGTCTTTACAGATACTTTTGATTTTGACTATGTAGAGTAATTTTGAATTATTTGAAAACATCCCTGCCTTGCTATTTATCATGTTTCCAAACATTCAGGCATATATTGAGCAGCCAATGTCCAAATTTAAGAAATTCAAGTGAGAGCTTGTTGAAAGCTTTTTGAAAATAGAAATGTAATTAGATCATACTTATCCACCTACTCAGTGATACTTTCGAAAAGCAGATAGATTTGTAAGGCATATTTTTCCTTTGCAAAGCCCATATTAAGTCCTTATCAATATTCTTTATCTATCCTGTGTTTACTAGTTCCTTTTTTTACACAGGCTTTACCAGTTAGATTGATACATATCAGCCAAATCCTGTTTTCCCCATTTTTAATATTTTGTCATTTCTGTCCTTCCATTCCTCTGCCAGGGTTACACATGGTAGTAAAGATCCTCATAGCTTCATATGAGAGTTTTTTAAAAGTTTGTTGAAAATGATTTAGTTTTATTCAGTTCACTATACTTGCTTATTTAGACTTTTTTTTTATCCCACTTAGGAAAGATTCAGTTGGAAGTACTTCCTCAAATTCATGCTGCAAAATTAAGACGAGATACAAGAATCCTCTAGATTACCTTCGGCTTGAGAACAATTCTAGAAATTCACTCCTTAATTCTGCAGTTTTCTCATGCGAACTTATTGTATGAGTGTTCCTCATATCTTTCCATCATCTGCTGATGCCTTTCATTCCCAGAAGCCCTCTGTTTTTGATATGTTTGAAAAGATTTTATTTTGAGCCTGTACAACTTTAACATATAGATCCTTGACATGCTTCTTGACCTGACATTATGGGTTTAAATCTGAATTTCCAGGTTTATGCTCTTTTGCATTTTTCATGGAGGTAGCTTGTGTTTTTTTGAGGCCTATTTTCCCCATGAATAAAGTCCATTTTAAGACTCATATATTCTTCCATTTCAATTTCATAATAATTTTCTTTCTCACATATATGTAGCTTGCCTTTTCAGTGAACTTTGTCAATCTTTTTCTTCCTACAAGATACAGAACTAAAATATATTTTGATGATTGTGTCCACCAAATAGCAGCTTGAAGATTAATCTAAAAACTGGCCAGTGAATTTTATTGTGCTCTCTAGAATACTACCCTTCATCCCATCCAGCTGTCTGGTTGCAACTTCCAAAGTGTTTCACAGTTCCTTTTCTACATATGGTTTTCTTTCAGTAGAAATCTGAACATATTGAGAAAGAGGAAGGGGAAGGAAGGTGAAAAGATGTGGGAAGTTTTCTGAGATCTTACTGTATAAGTGAAGCTTGAAAGATATGTTTTGAACTAAAGCTAGTGTGATAAGATTAGAGCAAGAGTTGCCTTTTTTTTTTTTTATGGTGTGTCTGAGCCTCCAAGAAAAGGTAAATTATACTGTATAAAAATATAACACCCACAGCTTGACTTGAATTTTACCGATATACATAGGAGTTATTGAAAACTCTAATTATCTTTGTGTTTCAATCTTTGCAGCTCCCTGATTTGTGTGTTTGTATATCGTACTTTATGCCTATAATAGCAAGTTTGAAAGCAAAAGAATCCCAGCATATAGTTATCTGGAGGTTTCTATTTCTGGAATAATGTGTAATAAGTTCTAATTCAACCCAGTTCTTCGTGTGCATGAGATCATTTCAGAATGATATCCCAGCAGACTTCTTATTGATATTGCAGAAAACATACTAAAGAAGGAATTCTTGTGACTTATGAACTAATCTAACAACCCAGTACTATCTTTCTCAAGTTGTTCTTTCTAGCATCAAAGACAACAGACAATATGTGGGAGAGCAGAACTGCTTAAGACATGTAGTGTATTTGCTATTTTTATTACCGTTCACATTAAAATATTTATTTAATCAATCAAATGAAAACATCATGTTTTTCATTGTAGTCATTAGGGCACTTTTTCAGTGAAAGACACTTGGAATTTCAAACTTTCTATTTTAGCTTACTACTTCTCTTTTATTATTTCTCTGATATCAGCAAGCTGTGACTTAATTTGATATATTTTGTAATATGTTACAGAGCACACACTTTTATTATCATTATAAAACCTCAGAAATATTAATCTAGAACCTATGGTGAAGATACATAGCAAGTTTCCACTTTCTTGAACTTAATATTCAAGTCCATATTTTCTTCAGGTAACAGTGCTGGGTTTTTTTCTCTTTGGGTGCTTATAATTTCTTTGCTGTTTTACTTTGCTAACTTATATTGGTGTTTGCTTTGTTATCTTTCCATTTTTGATTCCATATGAAATAACATTCACTCTCTTCTCCATCAGAACCATTCAAGAAAATCCAGATCAAAGAGCATGTCAAGAATCATTAGAAAGGCAGATTTCATTACAATTAAAAAAAAATCAAATATATAAAACACTGAGATTTGGATTTATTTTTTAATAAAGATTTAAAATTCCTCTTCAAAACAATCATTTTGCTGAAAGTGTACAACTAACCCTTTTCTAGGACATTTAAAACAAAATATTCACTGATAAGAAGTGGAGTTAAACAATTATATTACAGTGGCTATCCATGACCTTACTATGTTAGGTATTAAACTGTGATTCAAGATAGTAAAAAGGCCATAAGGGCCTTACAAAGCAAGATAGTGTTGCCAAGTGAGTTGAACAACATGAGATTAAACATATAACTGTTTTTGTTTGCGTTCTAGAATAAGAGAAACACAAAATCATTAAGGTTGGAAAAAAACCCCCAAATCGTTGAGCCTGGTCTTTTAACAAACATCACTTTGTCAACTAAACCACAGTCCTCAGTGCCATATTCAGTTGTTTCTTGAACATTTCCAGGGATGGTGACTCCACCACCTCCCTGGGGAGGGCATTCTAATGCTTAAACAACCTTTCAGTGAAGAAATTCTTCCCGATGTCCAACCTGAAGCACCCCTGGAACAACCTAAGTGCATTTCCTTTTGTTCCTTTTGTTGCCTGATCTGTTAAACTTATTGCATCTAAATTATTTGAAACTGACATTTCTCCTGTTCAGCAAGTATAAATAGTCAGTGTTCTTTTGACACCAGCAGAGAAATGAGTCTGACAGAAAACTTAGATATGGATAATGTGAATCTACATAAATACGGTTTGGGATCATTTCATGCGTAAGAAGCAGTGTAAGAAAAAGTTTTCCAACAGTGTTAAGTAACTTTTTTTATGTAATAGTAAATTTGGCACAAAAATAAACGGAGCGTCATTTTTAATAAGAAATTCAACCTATTTCCAGTTACTAATTTCTGTAATAAGTTTCTAATTGAGCTAGGAAAAAGCAATACATGGGGCTTGATTTTCAAACAGATGATAGTGTTATATAACATATTTATTGTAGTATCTCCTACAATATTATGTGAGTACAAAGGGAAGAGAAATAATACATGTGATTACAAGCAGGAGCAGGTCCAGCAGAGATATACTGAATAGAGAAATTTGGTAAAAATTCTACTATGGCTAAATTTTCAAAACTTTAAGCATTCCTCAAAACAGGTAAAGATTTTTTTCTTTCTCAGGACTGAATACAGATTCAAGTCTCAGAAGTATCATTTTATTCAAAAATGTAGACTGGAAGGAAATATATAAATTACATTTTCTTCAGGCTCATAGAATACAGTTTAATTCTTAATCCACTATTTGAACATAAATGAGAGATATAAGAAAATTATATTATGCCATGGAAATCATGAAAATATTGACTACTCATCCCTGTTCCCTTATATACACAGCACACAGTAAATATTTGAGATAGATATTAAGATGAAAATGTCAGTGGAAAATATTGTGAGGTAGGCATTGCTTCCAGTTCTGTCTTCCATCAGCCAGGACGGATCTCCTAATTAAAGGATCTCGATCCTTTAATTATTTTTTTTTCTCCTCAGGAGAACAGGGGCTACTGGGAAGGCTCCCAGGAAAATTTTTGGGAGACAAGAAAATCAGTACGACCTACTATAGCAGAGTAGCATGAGAGCAAGGGGAGTAAAGATCTCCTGTTTCTCAGAGTAATACAATAACAGGAAAGAAAGACATATAAGTCAAGGAATAATAGCAATACAGTAAGCACAATCTCACTATTCAAAGAAGCATCCAACGACTTGAGGCTGAATTGACACAAGTCAGTCTCACATATTTTCCAGAAGCTTCATCTCTTGGTCTCTGATTGACCTGACTTATCTTCTTTTAGAGGATCCTATGATCACCAGATTGCTCAGGCTGGAAAGGACTTCATGATGACTCTAGTTCAACCTTTTGCTCAGCACAGCCAATTCTGAGGTGATACCTAATTACTCAGGGCTTTGTCCAGTTTGGTTTTGGGTGGAGGATACAGTACCCAAGGTTGAAGCTTAAGCAGCCTCCCTATATAGTCTGAAATCTCTCTGACTTTGCCCAGCTCACCTCTTTCTGCCGGAATTCACTGTGGCAGCATAAAAAAAATTAATTTTTGTCTATAGGATTCAGAAATGACATCATGTATGTAGCTAGGTAAGTCACAACTGTGTTTCATAATGTTAGAGATAGAAAAAAGGTGATTATTGCATTGTGTTAATTCACATTAACAAAGTCGAAGACAGAGTTTTTTTCAACCAGTTTTAGACATCTTCGTATGATTTTTTTATCTAAGTTCTCTTTATGAGCAGAGCATACATCATCTCTCGTTCATGTACTGTAGATGATTAAAATGGGTCAGTCTAATTGTCATAGAACTCCATTGAGTATATTTTCCAGTTGATATGTTTCTTGAAATTTGCTATGAAACTTAGCACAAGGTATTTCATGTTTAATAAAATTTGTGGCCACTGCTTAGTACAGTTTACAAAAATGAACTTCATTAACGTTGCAGACCTGCTATTCGATTGCACCTCAACAAAATTTCCCCAAGACAAGTAGGTCAACATTACTCCTCTTTTGCCAGTCACATTTGTTTCAATATGTTTGTTAGTGAGGTCATTTCTGATACTACCCAGCTCTATATTAGATATATGTGTATATCCATGATATCCGAAAAGTCATGGCAGTCAGGGGAAGTCCTGGCTGATTGGTAAAAGGGAAACATAGCAACCATCCTTAAAAACTGAAGAAAGGAAAACCCTGGGAACTACTGACCTGTCAACCTTACCTCTGTGGCAGGGAACAGATCCTCCTACAATGTCTGGTAAGGCACATGGAGGACAGGGAGGTGATTTGAGACAACCAGCACAGCTTCGCCAAGGGAAAATCCTGTCTGACCAATCTAGTGACTTTCTCTGATGAAGTAACTACATCAGTGGATAAGGGAAGAGCTCCAGATGACATTTATCTGGACTTCTGTCAAGCCTTTGACATGGTCTCCCACAACATCCTTCTCTCCAAATTGAAGAGTGATGGTTTCAACACGTGGATTGTTAGGTAGATAAGGAATTGGTTGGACAATCATATCCACAGGGCAGAGATAAATGGCTCAGAGTCCTGATAGACTGAGAGTCCTCATCATCAGTGATGATTGCTGTCCCTCATGGGTCTGTATTGGGAGCAGTGTTGTTTAATATCTTCATTAACGGCATAAATGGAGGAATCATGTGCACCCTCAGCAAATTTGCAGATGTCAACAAGCAGAGTGGTGCTGTTGACCCACTTGAAGGACAGGATGCCATCCAGAGGGACCTGGACAGGCTCAAGAAGTGGGTCCATGGGAATCTCATGAGGTTTAACAAGACCAAATGCAAGGTGCTGCACCTGGGTCAGGGCAACCCCTGGTATCAACACAGGCTAGGGGATGAACAGATTGAGAGGAGCCCTGCTCAGAAGGACTTGGCGGTGCTGGTGGATGAGAGGCTAGATGTGATCTGGCAATGTGGGCTTGTGGCCCAGAAAGCCAAATGTATCCTGGGCTGCACCAAAAGCAGTGCCGCCAGCAGGTCGGGGAAGGTGACGGCCCTGGTAAAACCCACTTGTAGGACTGCACCCAGCTCTGGGGTCCCCATCACAGGAAAGACAGGGACCTGTTGCAACATGTCCAGAGGAGGGACATCAGGATGATCCTATGAGGAAAGGCTGAGAAAATTTGGATTGTTCAGCCTGGAGAAGAGAATGCTTTGGGGTGACTGAATTGTGTCCTTCCAGCACCTGAAGGGAGCCTGCAGGAAAGGTGGGGCAAGACTGCATGCAAGACCAAGTAAGGACAAATGAGGGGGAATTAGTTTGACTTGAAAGAGAGTAGGTTTAGATCACATATGAGGAAAAAATTCTTTACTGTGAGGCACTAAAACAGGTTGCCCAGAGAAATTGTGGCTGCCCTACCCCTGGAATTGTTCAAGGGCAGGCTGGATGGTGCTGTGAGAAACCTGGTCTAGTGGAAGGTGTCTCTGTCCATGTCAGGGGGTTTGGAACTAGATGATCTTCAAGGTCCTGTTCCAAACCATCTTATGATTCTATGATATGAAAATTGCAAGACTGCTACAGCACAGAAAAAATTAAGACGTCAGTTATTAAGTTTTTTGAGAGTACTGAGGAAAGAATTTGATGTTTTGCATTTAAACAGGGATATCTATTATTTCATAAACAGAGATTTTGATGAAGTAGAGAATGTATTCTTAGTTTATTGGTTAAGAGTAACTGGTTGATTTCCACATGACATTTATTTTGATTTATCTATTAAATATGTTTATCTGATCAGAAAGAAATGACAATTCTGATACTATTGCTTTGTGGTTAAAATCTAATATGTTGTTATTATTTTGTCAAATTCCTCTTTTGTTTCCCAAGTGCTCATTCAATTGAAAAGTTTGTGAAGCAAATTTTTGAAAATATTTTTCATCTGATATTTCAACATCGTAATGCTGTGCAATTTGCCTATTAAAATAATTCATATGTCAAGAGAGTATTGTCATTTTGATAAGTGATTGATAGTAGCTTGTAGACAGCTTTGAGACTAGTGAAGATGAAGACAGTTAAACTGTCAACTGGCCACAACACTAACTTCAAATTAAGCAAGTATTCTGGAAATAATAAAGTATTTTTGCTAAATTAGTGATAGGAGGAATACAATGCAATGTGAGTTTAATCTATTGGGACTTTGTTCATTTGTTCATAAGAATGATTTGAGCCCAAGTTATGAAGACAGCATCATAGTCGTGAAGGCAGGGAAAATACTTCAGAGGATAGGTGAGTCACCTTGTGACTCATGATTTTTGTGACCTTTTAAGACATGTCTGCTTGAATGGTACTTTATAGATGATGCACATCTTGCATGTGAAAAATGGACCTTTGAATCTTGATTACATCAATTAACAGAAAAGCAAATGCTTTGAAATCCCAGATCTCTTTAACAAAAGGTTGCATACTCCCTCCACCAAATAACCAAAACCAACCCCCAAAACAACTAAACTAAAACCAAAAACAAACCCAAACCCTTGCCACCAATAATTTTAAATTTCTGCAATCCAGGGTTTGGACCACATATTTCCTAATCTAAAAAATCTACATTATTTTAATTTAATTCCTCTCAGCTAGGAATTTAATGCTACTTTTCACCACTGGCAAATTAAAAAAACCCAGAAGCTCCTTTATCTCCTCAAGTTTCTCCTATCTTTTCTTAAGAGCTCTTAGTTGACATACTTTACTATGTTGAAATTAATATGATTTAAACATTTTGTCCCACAGATGGGACAGAATAAGAAATATACATATGCAATTAGTTGGCTTGTACATTGTAACTACAATTAAGCTGCCCTGACTCAGTCATTAATTCATATCCTTATGTACTAAGGCCAGTAACTGGAAATTTTGAAATCTAATGGATGTCTTCAACATATTTAATCCTTAAACACTTTCAATCTCTACCGAAAATGTAAAAGAAAAGAATCATACAAAGCTGTGACTCTAAAATATGTTCAAATATACATTTGCTGAAAATATAAGAAAGTGCATGTTCATTGTGGTTCAGTAAGGACATAACATTACTTTGTTGTTTTTCTTTTCCAAAATTGAGTGACAATTCCCCTGAGGAAAACAAGGTAGTTCAAAATAGCATTTAACAAGCTAATAAATAAACAGAACTACTGCCTTGCTTCATGTGGAAATTAGTCTATTAGATATGCAGGCAACATGATTTCCATGGTTACAAATGACCTGCTAATCTCTTAAATTATCCAGTCATCACGAACAACAAGCCTACTAAATAATTATACTGAAATGCAAGAACTGTTTCCAACAGTATTTTCAAAGTGAAATTCTCCCAGAGAGAGGAGATTTTTACCAGGTAAAAAGTTGCTCCACTATTTCAGTGTAGGCTCAACAATGGCTTTCTTTGAAACAGTTTACCTTCAACACCTTATTTTAAATAACAGTATTTTATCCATTATGTTAATATTGTAGGTAAGAAGAACAGTAATCTATTGGGCAGGATGGGAGGTCTGTTTTATTTGAGTAAAAACTCATTTAATATAGATTTGAATGTTTCTTGTTGCAAGGACACAGTGTATGTTAGCCTGATGCATTTCTATTTCTGGTATTTTCTACAGCTAATAATCACAATTTTCCATGAAGTAAATTAATTCTGTTTGCTTACATTGAGTTCAGTTTGTCTAACTGAAGGGAAACAAACAAACAAAAAATCAATGGCATTTGAATGATCACTCTTCATCACCTATAAACTACAGATAGGTCTTCAGAAATTTGTTCAGAATTTTCTAAATCTAATGTAAATCTAAAACTGTTCTGAAGTGTCAACAGGAAAAGCTCTTCATGGTCTCTTACATGAGACAGATGTATGTATGCAATGACTGCTATGGAATACATATTTCATCATCATCATCAGTTTTAATGAAGTGGTAAGTTTGCTTTGCTATCTTGACCTAAAGACAGAGCAAAACCATTTGGCTAATGACTGATTTTTCGTATACTATTTTTCATTGTAATTAATCCCAAATGCTTATCAAGGTCAGTCCTCCCTTAATGTCTCTACTATAAAACACTGCAACTCCATTAACCTAATTTTTCCTTTTTGGGATCCTTAATCAGCAAACAGTTGCACACTTGAGTATTTTTTCAGCAGACTTCCATAACTTTACCACAGGAATGTCATATTTAACATTTTTAAAGCCTCAGCACCTCCTAATCTTTGCTGTATGAGAAATATTGCTTTCATTTAAGGATATTGATGAGGATACAAACTAAGTTTGTATCCCTTACAAATGAAAAGAGCTGGTTTGATTCCACAGTAAACTTTAGCTCCAAATTTGAAGGAAAGTCAAAGGAGGATGAAATATTTTACAATGTGAAATTCCCAGGGTCTGACTTGAGGCTGGATAGAAGTAATAGTATCCATTCTAAGTGAATTGGCAGCTGATTTCACTATGATTTAAGATAATTATGAGATTCTATTTTGACTTGATTGTCTAGACTTCATTTGAATTTCTTTGATTTGCCCTATTTAATAACTGAGTTATACTTTTTTATCAATACCAGAAATGAGAACTAAAGTCTTTATCTCACATTTTATAACATGACCTTTCTTTTCGCCAGGCTTTATATTTTCCCCCTTTTCAATTTACCCCTTAAATGTACTTTAAGAGAAAGCAATCTCCTTAATCTCCTTCCCAATTTTACTTGGACAATACTACCTTCTATGTGAAAATTTTCACTGTATCTTAGTCAAAATCTGCTTTTTTTTTTTTTTCCAAAGCAGAATCACTTTTTTCCAAAATGTTATTCTAGCAGTTTAGCCTTTCAGTAGTGTTTTTGACATCATTGTACTTTTCTCTTAATCCTAGGAACTTTTATCAATCGTGTTTTTCTGTGCATTCACCAAAATGAGTGGAAAAAATTAATTGAAACAAAAACATAGCACCACATGGCTCCTGTTCTAGTTGCCTAAGTCACCACTGACAAACTGATCCAAAGTTTGCAATGTGGTGATTCTGTATAATGCCTATCACAATACTATTATCTCTCAGAGAAGCCCATATCAATAACTCTGGTAAGCGTGGAAATTACATGTATTTGTATTTCTCTGGACTCAATCAAAAGACTTATTATACTTATGAAACTTATTGCCTATATTTCAGCTATTTAAATGAACTTTAAAATAGGCTAAATATATAACATGTTCTTTTACCCTTTGTCCTGAGTCCATATTTCCCACTTTTTCCTACTTAACAGAGAAAAGGAGATAAGTCATTTTGCACCTCTAACTGTACTATATCTAATATCTATATTTTCTATATAATATATCATACCTTCCATAAATTCTTTTTCTTCTCTGTCATGCAGTTTGAGAGAGGCAATATTTTAATTGTTTCAACTTAAGCTCTACTCATTTTATCTTTATGTAGTGCCTTAAGGTGTAAGTAAGGTATAAGTAAGGTGTACTTAATATACACCTTTTCTATTTCTGTTTCTCATTCCTATTCAGTGATCTGAACTATTCAACTACATTACTGCAAAATGTTGGCTTTCAGAGTTCTTGGAGCAATGAAGGAAACTGCTGTTAGATTTTGCAAAAGGAATGCTTTTACTCATCATGGAGTCTGTTTCTGAGAAAGTCATGTCTGATATTCTCAGAACTTAGAGATCTGCTATCTTTCTTCTAGCAACCATGGTTTCGAAATGCAACTTTTTTTTTTTTAAAGGGACATTTTCATTTACTGTTATTTTTTTATCCCAAAGACTGATTTAGGTGAGGGTCTTTCACTGAAAATCACATTTTGATGCCTAACATCTATAGTAGATCTAATCATAAACAAGGTCATTTCTGACTCAGACTCAGAAATAACATTCTAAAGCTTTCACACAATATTTCAACAGAGGTTTGCCGCTCTAAAATCTGGCTCTATAATAGGTTTCATCTAATCAGTCATCTTCATTTTGAACAACAGTAAGAACACAGCTCTGATTATTCTATCTTTCAGTTATAATGAGGATATATAAACCAGTCTTATAACATGCCTAAAAGGAAGATGTTGGGGCTCAATCACTCCTAATGGACTTTTTACCCAAAGTAATTTGATTTCTGTTTGTTTGGTCTCAATCAAAATCCAATTATACACTGCATACAGTAAGCCTACAGCTGTTTGAATTATGTATGTTTTTAATGTAAAGGAAAAATGTCTAGAACGTGAGGTTCATTGAACTTTCCCACTGAAGAATGCCTAAGAATTACTGAGAGAGGAGGATGGAAGCCAGAGTTTTAATACTTCATTGAAGCAAAGAGTTGTTTATTACTCTATTCATTTCTAAATGTGAACAAATGTGAACAAAATACTACAACAAAGACATATTCTCTTGTCTATGGAAGGGAAAGAAACTTTATTCTAATTAAAGGTTGGCTAGACTGCTTCCTACTTAAGGAGAAAGAAAATAAATCTGGGAATTGAAATGTTAAGCTAGTCCATATCTTTTGAAAGACTTCAGAGGAAAGATTGACGATTAAACCAGATATAGTCCACTAAAAGAAAGAAAATATACTGTCTTATTACTGTATAGTTTATTAAGATAGAGCAAGTACGATGAATGTCATAAAGACAGACCTTCTGATACAACCTAAGGATTTTTCTAAAGATTTATCACTCAGTTGTCTATTTTAGATACTAACAGTCAATATTCGCATATTTACTGGCTGAAGTAAGCTGGCTTGAAAAAGGTATAATTTACAGCCATAGGAAAAAAATAAAACATTCAATCAATTCTATTTTGAAAATTAAGAAAATATGGACTGGATGAACAGATCACTGGATGGGTTAAATGTTGGTTAGATGAGGAGGCTGAAAGGGTAGCAGTTGTTGGCTTAATATTTGGTTGGCAGCCAATAACAAATAAACAGCCTAAGGGTTGGTGCTGGGCTGGTATTATTCAATTCTCATCTGGATTATGAAATGGACTGCACCCTCAGCACCTTTTCACATGGTACTAGATTAGGATAAAAAATTGTAGTGCCAAGTTATAGAATTGAGTCCACTGGGATCATGATAAAGTCTGCAACTGGAGCCAGCATAAAATGTGAGAAGTTCAGTAGTAAGAGAGGCAAAATTCTGCAGATGAAGTGATAAAAGAATTAAAATCTCATGAATCTGTACAGCTGGGAAACAATGGACTGAACAACAGGCATTCTGAGAAAGACCCAGGTTATTCACACTAGCTACCAGTGTTCTGCCCTCATGAGCATACCAAAATCATAGTGGGTTGAAAGAGGAAGGGTGTGGTCAGCAGACTGAGGGAAGTTAATGTCTTCCCATTCAGCACTGGGAAGGCAACAAGTTTGTACATCACAACTACTACTAGGACTCCAGTTTAGTTTACTCATCTTCAAGCAGGTCAGGCTGGAAATAAACTTTTTCTATTGTAAATTTTCTTATCCTTATTTTCTCCCCTTTTCTTCATTTTATCCTGTTTTTCAAAACCGTGTGGGCTAAAAATTAACCAGTCCTGCTTGCACAGGAGTAAGTTACTCTTCATCCACAAAATAGAGAAAGCTTTCAGATTGTGTAGGTTAAAAGGTTACTAAACCCTCATGATATGTGAGATTCACCCTACACCCACACTTCCTTCTGATGAACAAAGTGCAGAATATTTAATCCATTGATTTAAATATGTCACCAGGACCCTTCAGGCCTGTGTGGAATGGACATAACATGGGCTAATGATAAGATTAAAAAATGTATCTGCTGCTTTAAGCTTCATTCTCTTCCACACTTTTTTCACAAAATATATAGTATATGTATATATATTTATATAAATCTTTATTTCATATACTATATATTTTATATACTAGATATTTTTAATATCAATTATATATATATATTTAAATCTTTTGTTGCATTATATTTATATATTCATTTATACATATAATATTTGTATATTATATATACATATATATTTCTTTAATTATGTTAATGTACTCCTCTAGGGAACACACAAAGGTTTTCAAATGAGAATTACTATCAGGTGAATGCTAATGCTTGATGCTAAAGCCTTCTACTTACTAGCAAAATAGCTGATTCCAAAAATTCTATATAAGTTAATCTATCAAAGCATCAAAGAAAGATGGAAGAAGTTGTGACTAGCTTTTTACAAAACTGTGTTTGGCAAGTAAGGTGAAAGCAGATACTACAAAACTAGTGACTTATTCAGTGTCAAAATTTGCACTTTTCCAGGAGCTCAGAACTTTGTAACATCACTTGTAAATTAGCAAGTACTGACCAGGTGAAAATAGCTCTATTCATTTTTTTCCTCAGTGGATTTTTAGCAACAGTAAATGCTGCAATCCAGTCAAGCCTCCGAAGGGTAGAGGCAGTCTCGCACAGAAAAGTTAAGGAATGCAGAATTATCCAGGTTTCATCTCCTCACTTTTTTCTTAGATATTCTTTGACTGCAGTCATATAGTGTAAAATACTCTATTGTCAGGTTAGATTTGAGTTGATGACCATTTTCACCTTGTAAATGATGTGCAGTATCTTATATATTAAGTGTAACTTAATAAAAAGTTATAATGACCACCGATATTGAAGACACCAGAATTGTTCCCTCCTTGGAACACAAAAGCACTGTGCTACTGCAAATGTCATAATGTGGCAGCTATTGGGAAATGTTACCACTAAAAGGAGCAGCCAGTACACCTGCACTAAACTGTTTCAGATTCCTGAGTAAAATGCAGCGTTAAAATTACATTTTCAAGTACTGGTTTTGGCTGAGACATCTTGGCAGAAGTTCATTTCAGTTAAAAATTTACTGCTAATAATTGCTGAACTAGGAAGGACAGATATTTTTCATATTGCTTCTGTTTCAACATTCCCTTGCTGTCAGCACTAGCCTTTTTGCTGTTCTAAGGCAGTTCCACATTGGGGAGACTGAGGCAAACCACTCAGTCATCAGCTAAAATAGTACCACAGAGTTCTTGGGATTTGGCCCACAGAGTATAATAACTCGTCTACCTGCCTAAAATTTCACTTGGATTTTTTACTAAGCAAACCCTTACACTTAAGTGCTCCCTAGTATTGATTGCTTTTCTGTGGTTTTGCATAAGCAGTCTGGTGCAGTGTATTCATGTAATAAGGTGATGAAAGCACATGAAGAGATTACTTTGATTCTTCTTCTTGAAGTTCCTTTTTGTTGAACATCAGATATTGACTGGGAAGAGAAATATGGAAATAAAGTCAGAGAAATTTAGATACAAGTATTTATCTTGACATTTGAAGAACCAGTTATCTACCAGTTCCCAGTCAGAAAGGGTTTGTATCGTAAATGAAATATTTCTCCATGCTATTTTTAAAGGCATAACCAAAAAGTTTCAATTATTTATCTTGCAGATCTTCTTTCACAGCCTAAATTCTCTTTTAAATAACCAAATAAAGGAGCACATGTATCCCTAATTCTTCTTCACAGATAATTTTTGACTTTTGTCTTCCTTTCCTTCTACATCAACCTTTGTAGCACTCTAACAAAGGCTTCTATCCAGCAGTCTTCAGGCTGGTTTGCAGGGTTCAAATTCAGCTGTATCTTTTTGCAATGTAGTGCCCACTTTGAATCAGAGTGTAAAAAAGTGATTGTTATGTCTCTGATTCAGGATGCTGTACCCTGATGTTCCATTCCATCATCAGTCCATGGCCTCTCGAAAATGTTACAGCTTCTCAAAGGTATGTCATGTTAAATGCCAGCATTTCAGATTTGCTTTTCTCAGATGCATTAGCCTGACTTTTCCAAGATAAATTTCCCTTTGTTTTTCTCAGCCTGTGCTTTTATAATAGCTTTTGAAGTATTATTTATTTTTTTCAGAAGCTGTTTGTTCTTCATTCTGCTTTTACTTTATTTATGAATTTCATTAATGTGATTAGCTTTGATTGATTGACGGTTAAAACTACCTGCAAAAGGAAAAGTCAGAGCTCTGTCCTAGTTTAATATATGATTGTCATCTGAGTATATGACAGCTAGCTGAATAGTGAGCTCCAAAAGATATCTGGAAGATTTGAAAACACCAGTATCTCCATTTTACAAGATGAAAAATAAGCTGGTAGAAAGATTTAGGGAATTTTGGACTGCCTTGATGTGTGCTACAGCATGTAACTATAATGTGGCTAATATCCAGAGTCATATCCAGAGCCATTATGACTGTATGGAGTATAAATGGTAAGGCTTGTGAAGCAAGGAGCTGCAGGTGACCTTTGTGGAGGAGCCCATGAAGTGCCCTGTGCTTATTTCAACCCAGTCTGACACTGGGCTGAGCAGTCCATCACCTGTCAAGACTGCAGCCTGTCAGGGAACACTTTGGTGCATTTTTAAGGAAGAGCAGCTGGCCCGAGGCACTGCTGAGGCTCTGGATGCTACGGAGACATGCAGAAGGGTATGCTTTCAGGAAGACATAGCAGAAAGATGCTGATGAGGAGACAGCTAAGGGTAAGGCTGGAGACACTGTCCTGGAAAGAGGTGATCCATATTGGCCTAGGGACACCTCTTGGGTTAGGGACTCTGGCTGTAGGTGACCCTTGTCAGGGAAGGAACACTGCTAAGGGACTTCAGCCTTTGGAAGTTCAACGTTAAGGCATAGAGACTGCTGAGGAACTGTGGCCATGGGTGTCCCAAGCTGTGACAGAGACCCTGAAGGGCTGCAGCTATGGATGACCCACCCCGAGGCAGGGGCACCTCTGAGGCCAGTGGCCTGTGAATAACACATGTCAGAGCAGTGGAAAATGAAGAAGCCCAAAGCAGTGGAAAAACAGAGGCATGGAGCAGCAGATAAAAAGTAGTACCCACCCAACCTCCTGTGCTGCCTGTGTTTCCACTGTATGAATAGGATAGGATAGATTGTGTGTAAGCCATATCAAACATGAGCGAAAACTAGACTAGGAAGGGGTAAAAAAGTAAGTTATGTTTTTTGTTGGGTCATCCCCCCCCCCACCCCCCAGTACCCAAATCAGAGATGAAAACATGGTGTTAATGAATGATAAATTAAATGAAGTAAAATTAATCAAGTCGATGCTGTTATTTTCATGCTGATGTTGGATATAGTGCAGAATTGTCAGAGAAGAGAAGAGAAGAGAAGAGAAGAGAAGAGAAGAGAAGAGAAGAGAAGAGAAGAGAGAAGAGAAGAGGAGAAGAGGAGAGCTAGGCTGAATGGGAACCTACCTAAGTGATTGGTTGGAATTTGGTAGGGTAAAAATACTATACTTTAAACATTCACTGTGGTAAAAACTAAGGCATGTTGGTAATGGGCCTCCTTTTTCAGTCAAGAATCCTTGCACCAAGTAACATCCATGCTATTTAGTATTAGTAACTACTAATACTAGTACTTAATATTACTTGTTTAGTTTGTATTGCAAAAGTAGAGTACAAAGGAAGCATGACTTGAAGCTGAGACTAGGTTCTGCTTCTCTTTTTGTGACTTCTCATACTAACAAGTTCTGTGGTACTTATCATTGTTCCTTGTCTTCCATGAAGCTTTTTCATTTGTGCATTCTATTAGATTCAAAATAAATTCTACACTGAATCCTGAGCAAATAAATTGCGGTACTGACCATGCCCAAAGTTATGCAAGAATATTAAAGCAAATTAAGAAATGAGCAATATAACATTCCAGTGGAGTGCAACATAGTTTTATGCTATAATTTTTCCTGATTAAGAAGCATAGTGAACAGTGTTGATTGAAATGAAGAAACTTTTTCTTTTTTCTTTCCCCGTAGTGTTTTGGAATGACTTGACTCATAAACACAGAAATTCTGAGTAGTCTCCACGAGCTGTTCTTTTGAAAATAACCATATGTGGCTTTAAAATGCTCCATCCACTTTTTCTTGCAGGCAGTGTTCTTCATGGCCTCTGAAAGCTCCACATTATAAAATTAGGATGAAAAAATATAAATGAAGCTGCTGGGTTCATTAATAGGAAATGGAAAGACAGCTGCCAGGTTGACATATAAGTCAAGTCTTCTGTGTGTGCTGTGATTTACAAGTAGAAGGCTGTTAGTGTATTAGCTCCTAAGTGTTTCAGTGTCATGTATCTAAAAGCTGTAATGCAGCAGGTAACAAAGCACATTTATTGTGAAACAATAATATCAGAAGGAAAATCCGCTTAAATCTTCAACTTTGACAAACCTCACACTTCATCTTCTCTGGAAGTGCTGCATTAGTTGTGTTAACCCCTCACAACTGTTTGAGTCTCTAAAATGGTCATTTTTGGAATAACAAATTTTCACTGTTTTAATGTAAAATATTTGGAGGGTTTATTTTTTTCTCATTTTCATAAAATGCATGCAATCTAAGTTTACCATTGCTAACCAAGACATTATTTGATATTGGTAAATGAAAAGGACTTGCTGTACCATGCATGTTGTACTTCCAAGATTATTTTGAGCCTATTGAGTATATCAGTACTGTAACTTTTGGTTATCCTCAGTTATCTTTCCTACAATCCCAGGAAGGGAATATGAAACTTCTGGAGCATGCAGAACCCCCAAGCCTACCCGGAGGTATAGTATGCCATTAGTACAGCACCACAAGGTTCAGATACCTGCAGGGAGGGATAGAAAGACTTTCATCTCCCCCAGTGGTCCTGCTTCAACGGCATGCAAACAAGCTGGGTTCTACCTAAGCAGACTAAACACAGCCATATTTGTTCTTGACACTTAATTTACTAGGTGCATCATACAATGCTAATGTAATTCTAGTCAGATCAATCTACATCTGTTAAAGAGAAATGGTGAAATGTGCTCTGTGAATATGACAGGAAAACATGGTGAGGATTAATGAAAAAGAAATTGAATTATTTTGTTGATTTGGAGGTACTTTTAATTGAAAAAAAAAATTAGCATTGAATATATGATGATCATATGCACTACTGACCAGCAAGTTTTCTTACATGACTGATATGGTGATCTTGGGGATGAAAGCAGAGGGACAGCCATTCATACAGCTTCAGGGAATGGTGGATGATAAGTATTGAATGATTACTTCTAATCTAGTTTTTGTTGAAGTCCAGCAGGCTTCAGAAGAAAATCCCACAACAAATATTGGGTTTAGAACAGAGTTCTGTCATCTCTCCTTTCTTTCTTGACATTGTGTAGAAAGTATGTGAGTTTCAGCAGGTAGGAAACCCACACTTGTATTCTCCAGATGCAGCATTTATCTAAAGGCTGGTGGGTGATAGAGAAAACTGGTTTGCACAGAGTGTGGGTTGACACTGGCAGGATTCCAGGTACCCATCAAAGCTGCTCTATCACTGCCTTCCACAAGAGGGCAAGGGGGAGAAAATATGACAAAAGATTCATAGGTTGAGGTAAGAACAGGGAGAGAACACTCATTGGTTCCTGTCACAGGCAAAACAGACTTGACTTGGGGAAATTAACTGAATTTATTACCAATTAAAATCAGAGCACGAAAATGAGAAATAAGACAAATCTTGAAAACTCACAGGTTGTTTCTGTCACCGCTGAGGGAGAGGAGTCCTTCCCTGGCTCTAGTGTGGAGTTCATCCCAGAGAAGACAGTCCTCCATGAACTTCTCCAGTGGGAGTCCTTCCCACGGGAAGCAGTTCTTCATGAACTGCTTCAATGTGTCTCCCTTTCCACAGGGCGCAGTCCTTCAAGGACAGGCAATGTGAGTTTCCCACATCCCATCAGCAAACCTGCTCCAGCGTGGGCTCCTCTCTCTGCAGATCACAGGTCCCTGCCAGGACTCTACTCCAGAGTGGGTGTCCCATGGGGTCACAGCCTCCTCTCAGGCATCCACCTTTTCTGGTGTGGGTCTTCTCTATGGGCTGCCGGTGGGTCTGTGCGTCTTTGTGGTCCTCCATGAAAGGGCACAGCTGCTACGCCAGGGTCTTTGCCATGGGCAACAGGGGAATCTCATTTCTGGCACCTGGAGCACCTCTGCCACCTCCTTCTCCACTGAACTTGGTGTCTGCAGAGGTGTTCTTCTCACATATGCTCAATCTTAGTGCAATTACATCTGTGCAATAATATTTTTTTCCTTATTAAATATATTATCACAGAGGTGTTACTACCGTCTCCGATGGGCTCGGGCCTGGACAGCAGCAGGTCCATCCTGGAGCTGGCTGGCATTGGCTCTGTCAGACATGGGAGAAGTTTCTAGAAACTTCTCACAGAAGCCGCCTCTAGTCTCTCCTGCTACCAAAACCCGGCCACGCAAATCAGATACACACGTATACCTATGCTGAGAATATCTCCAAAGCTTTTTCTATTTCAGCTAAAATAAACTGAGACTTCTATCTTTTTGGTACTTTGAAATGGACAAGGGATGAATGAACCCAGTGCCAAAGTCCCATCTGGAAATGGAAGGTAATACTGATCTTATCTGGCTGCTTTTCTGTCTATTGTTAATATAAATGAGCTCAAAGACCAAGTGTTATGGTAAAGAAGCATTTAGATATCCTAGCTCTGATCTTCAAGACTATTTGGATTCCAGTTTACTGAGATTTTTCCAGCTTAAAAGTATAAATGATTTCATAAAAGCCTGTCAGTAAGTGAACCTTTTAAAACACACCTTTTTCTCTGTAGTGCCTATGTTTTTTAGTTCAAATTCAATAGAGCATCGCTGTGAAAAATGTGGCATCATTGTGCAGCATGTCACCAAAGAACAGGATATTTTATGATTTGTTAAATTGCCTGGCTAGGAGCTCAAATCCTGGTAGCTTTAAATAATTTTAATAAGATAAACTTTCTTTAAAATAACTCTTAAAATCAGGATGAATTTTTTAGCTCATTCTGTTATCTGAGGTAACTGCAGAATAGTTCAATTGAATCAAATTTAAAAAAAAACCAACTTTTCCTTTTAACTGCACTGTCATTGTGGATTGTGAGAGTCTGAAGTCATATAAACCAGCAGAGCTAAAGAACAAACAAAAATGCTTTTGGTTCTTTTAAATGATAGGAAAAATTGTGACTTTGAGTAAGTTTTCTTAACAGCTATTCTTCAGACCTTGTTCTACTTGAAGATAATGGAGTATAAAATAATCTCCCATCGAGGACTGACCATATGAAACGGCAACAGATGAAAGCGACAGTTTTTAAAACCACTGAAGCACAGGTAGTAATGCAATTTGAGGACTGACATCGACAAATCACTTGAGGAAAAAGCAAAAGCAAGTTTAAGTTATTGCGTAATGGAAATTTGGAATAAAGAAGCTTGAGCGTTTCCTTTCAGTAAAAAAAATGGGACTACTTTAAAATGTATTTTTTTTTACCGCCCTGAGAAAAAAGCACTGACATGCTTGAGCCATGGAATAAATATGAATGTTGAGAAGTCAAGTGATGGTCCATAGTGTGCATTTTTGGAAATGGTGTCTTATAGTCTTTCTTCTCCCTGTGCTGTGGAACCACTAAGCTAAGGTTCCTATCTGCACCTTGTTCTTACCTCAGCTATATTTGAATTGCATTTGGATTTTAGCATCTTTCAGCCCTTTTAAACTTATCTTTCATCAAGAGATCTCAAAACTGATAGAAAATTTATTTCAAAGTAAATCTCTGAATTTTTTACATATATCACTGTAAAAAGATAGTTATTTCAGCTAAGCTAAAAAAACCACAACCCCCAAAAAACTTATTCCTCATTCTAGAGTAAAGCAAACTCCCTTCTCCCACTCCATTTTAAACTACTTCATCATTATTGAGAAATATTATTAATTATATTCTTCCATGAGCTTCTTTTCCACCTGAAATCAAGCTTATGAATTCCTTACAGAAGCATAACTCGATATTAACACTATTTCTCGGGTAATTTCTAAGCTTCCTTTAGACTGTGGTACAGAATTCTGGACTAGAAATTGTATTTTTTGTTTAATAGATTTTGATACACTTTTTGCTCATGAATTCATCAAATTGATTTTTTAACCCATCTCAGCTGTTAACATGCACAATATTCTAAACTGTGCTACAATTTTAACTGCATGTTATGAAAATATATCTATATTTTGCTTTAAACTAATACCTGACTGTTACATTTGATGACCCTTTATTCCTTCATTGTGGAAAATGGTGAATTCTTTAAACGAGTAAGTTTTTCTACTTTTTTCTCCATCTCATTAATTATTAAATAAAACTGTTTTGTCACCCACAAAATTTTCACATTGTAAAGCTTATAGTTGATTGATTTTGTCCTTGTGCAGAAGTTTAAAACCTTTGCTTACATTGTAGTTTTTCTTTATGTTTTTCCCTATTATACTCTGCCAGTTATCATCTTCAGAAAATAAAATGCTCAAGTTTGAAATATTTACCCAGTAGCCAAATTATGTTTTCTGCTTCTCCTTTTTTTTTCATCTCCTCTTCTAATAATTCTTGGTGGTTTTTTTCGATCAATGATGAACACTGAAATTTTGAAGAACCTATTCACCATATTTACTTCAGCTTCATTTTTGTCTAGATACAGTTACGTTTGTTTCACTCTGTGTATTATTTCACATTGAATTTTGTAGGATCATAGAATGCTAGAGGTTGGAAGGAGCCCCAGAATTACCCAGTTTCACCCCCTTTACATGGGCAGGGACACTTTCCACCAGATCTGCTCAAACCCCATCCAACCTTGAACATCTCCAGGGATGAGGCAGCCACACCTCCTCTGGGCAACCTGTTACACTGCCTCACTGGACTCAATCCATCAGCTAGTCTTAGTCTTTTGTGAAATTCTCATGCAGCTCTTTTGAGACAGATTAAATTTTTCTATATCTGTAACATCAACAAACCTTGTAATTTCACTGTTCTCCCTGTTCACTGTATTATATTGAAATGCATTGAAGAGTACGAGTCCCCACACAAACCTCTGAACAACATTTACTTTCTCTGACCATGAGACAAAGTTTAGTAATTATTTACATAGTTTAGTAGTTATTTACATAGTTTATTAGTTAATTACATAGAAGTTAGCTAGTAAAATACATAGATAATTGAAACTTCCACGGTTTAATAAAGCTCATTTAAAAATCTTGACTAGCCATAATATTGCTGATTTATTGGTTTTTATTCTTTCAGTTTGTTTTAATCTCTGTTCTATACTTGGAAATATTTTCTCAAACTCATTTCTTTAAAAAGATCTGGCACAAGAACTTCCTAAGTCTCTCTATATAATAAACACAAGAACTTTCATCATGATAAACTGATATGTTTTGTGACATGTAGTATTTTATTTTCCCCTGACATATAGTAATGAATTTCTCATTGTCTGTTCGGTTTTAACTTCCAGCACTCTGCACTAATTTTATATAGAAGGTTCTAATGCATAACTTAATTTATGTTGGTTTGGAACTGGAGTGTTTTGAGCTAAAAATTGGTTTCAAGGCCATTTCCAAGAGGCACGTACTACCTAATATGATGACAATGTTTCATATACTGAACTCTCTTCTCTCTGACCTCAGAACACTAACGTATTTTCATATGGGCAGCTAAATAACTTTCAGCTGGTAATGATTTTCAGCCATTAGTGACCTGGACTGAATCTGAACTTGTGACCTACATGTGTACACTGGATTCTTAATCATAACTGTGAAGTCCCTCAGATCAAGTCCTTCTCTCTTTCATTTTGCCATTCTTTTTTTTTAAAAGAGGAGTTTAGTCTGATATTCTGCTTCCCTATTCTATGGTTACAATTCCATAGACCTAAGTCATAGTCTTATATGAGATATAATTTTAAAATTATTTTTTCTTACTTTTTCTGAGAATAGGCTATATCAGGAATCAAATAATAATAGAGGTCATGACTGAGGATGGGGCTGAATAATACTGAGCACTTACATAGCACTTTACATCCTCAAAGAGCTGCACAAACACTAAATAAAACTAATATATCTCATTAAGAAATCTGTTCACGTGTGTTCTGACGAGACAAACAAGCATGCAAAAATGCATGACAAATTACTTAAATATTTCTCTTTTGCAAAGGGAATTGTGCCTGAAATGTGGTTCATCTTTTCCCAATATAATATTTGTTTCTTTTTCATTAGTAGTGTAGAGTGAATAGACATCATTTAAGGTGTCTCTTCAGGGTGGGTGAATGTGTTTTGTAAAAAAATAACTTTGGATTTTATGACAAATTTTCTGCATGGCATTATTATTATGTGAATTAGCAAAGGAAACTTCAGCTTTAGCATTTAGCAGCGTGTGGTAAAGAATTTTAATTTCCTTATTTTAAAGGTTAAGTGTTCCTTCAAGCCTACTTGTTACCATTTCCAAACAGAATAAATAGGGAACTTCCTCTAAGAAAGCTATGAGTTCATTTTATAAATATTTTAATGGAAATATGTTGCTTTCACATTCCTATCCCTAAGTGAGCAGTCAAGAATTAATATAAACAACTTATTTTTATAAAAAATGGAGATTTTTCAATTCTAAGCATTTTTTTAAAATTGAATGAAGCATTTGAGCAAACCTTGGGCATATATAATTCACCGGTCAAAATGTATGTGAGGATTGCTGAGGAATTTTTTACAACTAAATTATTTATTAGAGGTCCACACTCACCAGCTCTCTGAGACTGACGTAATGGTACTACTCATATACAATACAAAGCAAAAGGCAATATGTACATCCATGAGAAATTGAAGTAATCTTCAGAAATCAATGTTCTTATTCTTTTTATGTGATATTCCCTTCCTCTGGTGGGTAGGGCCACTCAGACTTTTGAGAAGTCAAGTTTATTTTGATAGATAAAATATTGTTGGGTGACATACTGCTATTAAAATTATGATAGAAGAGTGAGATCAATTTTTTTGCTAGTCTACTTCTCTGGATAATCTTAGGCTCTCAATAAAGTTCGATGACTTGGGCAGAAGGACCATTGGAGCCCTTTCCCTAGCAGATTACCCTTGCTGAGCTTCCAAGCCTTCCCATCCATTCAGCCATTATACTTAAAAGTCCCTTTGTGCGTACTTGACCCCCTGCTTTCTCATCCAGGTCCTGTAATTTCCTTACTGGCAAAATACTTTGAAGTCTTTCTTCCTTCCTACTTTTACACTATTTCTTCCTAGAAGGTAACAGCTGTCTGCATAAACAGAATGGAAACACAGCCTTTGTATGCAGCTGGAAATACATAAGAAAGCAAAACACTACTTAGATCCTGGACATTTTGGACCACACGTCTTGGTATTGACAGTCACCCCTCACTCCACCCATTCTACTGCACAGTTTGTTACAAAACATTTCAGGTATTGTTGTGTGGAAGTGTGCCTTTGCACAGCGATGTTGGCTCATAGTGCAGAAGGAAACCCAGAGCACTACCTTCACTTGATCACACAGGTGAATATTTCTAGGACTTTGCTAAACACTGAGAATGCTAAAATACCCTGCAATGACTGTCCTTATTTCCCTCATTAAAAGCAGGCAAGTGAACATACAAATACAACATAATCCAAAAGAATTAATAAATAGAAGAGCTCAATCCAGCCAACGATTTATTCTGGTGAGCAATTTTTATTCCTTACCAGCTTGGAAATATCTTTAAGAAATACTTACCTGTTTAAAAATTGAACTGGCTGCACAAAGAGAATGCAGAATACAGGTTCCATAGGTTTAGGTTTGTATTATATTTACACATTTTATGCAAAAATATGTCCTCTTTATCCATAATTTAGGGAATGGGGTACAAAAAAACCCCACAACAACCCATTTTTAATATATTTTGCAATAAATTCCTTTCTTTAGTAACTTTTTAAGCTGAATTTTGGGTTTCTATTGTTTTATTATGCTTATGTTTCTCATATATGAGCACATGATTGCAGCAGCTATGTGTGACAACCCAGAGCTTTAATTTTCTATTAAAAATATAGACTACTCATCTTTTCAGTTTTTATACAATAGAGCTGTGGAAAACAGGCTTGAGATTTCAGATGACAGCTGAAGGGAAAACTTATGGGGTATGATCACACATAAAGGTTCAAACAATCTTCCTTTTGAACACAAGTGCTGTACTATGCAAGTAGGAGATGCTTTATAAATATGCCCTTTTATTTTTCAGTTCTAAACTATAATCTATGAATTGAAGGACAATTCATTTCAGGGGAAGTTAAAAATTCACTTATACCAGTCACAACCTCATTGGAACAAAACAAATCTTAGCAGACAAGAAATCAAATAACTCAGTATGAAATAACAAATCCAAATCAGGGAGTGACACTCAGATCAAGAATAATATAGAAGTAAAACATTTCAGAAGCAGAACAGGTAACAGGTGAACAAATATAGTCTCAGGAAAGCTGCCAAGCATTGAAAAGGGAAATAAAAATTGACTAAATTTGAAGTAATTACAGAATTCAGGTTTTTTTTCAAATGAAAATTAATTTTGAAACTACTGGAAATAGTCCAAGTAAGAGTAGTAGGACTGTAAGGTAAAACTTGTAAAGGACTTCTTCTAGCAGTGCAATAAAGAGAAATCCATAACTTGTGTTCAGAAACTTCACACCAAACATAATTCTTTACTGATCAGAATATGACTGTTTGAAAATAAAGGCAAATTTTGTTCCAGCACAGCTTTTTATTCTTTAAATTTCAACTTCATAAGCCCTCTGTTTTATCTGTCCTTATTGTTCTTTCTAGTTCTCAGTAATTTTTCTAAGGGTGTACTTACTTATCTGATGCTTGTTTATTGACATGTTCGTTTGTGTTCTTAATCTTTTTCTTGTCACCTCTTAGTTTAATTTATTATTACATAATTATTTCTCTGATTAACTATAGAATAGAATCACTGAGTGTTTTGTGTTGGAAGAGACATTAAAGATCATCTAGTTCTAACCTCCCTGCCATGGGCAGGGGCACCTTTCCTTGGACCAGGTTTCTCAGACCCTCATCCAACCTGGCCTTGAGCAATTAGAGGGATGGAGCATTCACAACTTCCCTGAGCAACCTGTTCCTGTGCCTCGCCACCTCCGCAGTTAAGAATTTATTCCTAATATCTAATCCTAACCTACCCGCGTTCAACTTAAGGCCATTTCCCTTTGCTGTATCACTACAGGCTCTTGTAAAAAAATCCCTCTCCAGCTCTCTTGTAAACCCCTTTAGGTACCGGAAGGCTGCTCTAAGGTGTCCCCAGAGCCTTCTCTTCTCCAGGATGAACAGCTCCAGCTCTTTCTGCCTGTCTTCATAGGAGAACTGTTCCAGCCCTCTGATCATCTTTGTGGCCTCCTCTGGACTCGCTCCAACAGTTCCATGTCCTGCTTATGCTGGGGGCCCCAGAGCTGGATGCAGCAGTCTAGGTGGAGTCTCACAAAAGCAAAGTAGAGGGACAGAATCACCTTCCTTGTCCTGTCGGCCATGATGCTTTTGGTGCAACCCAGGATATGGTTGGCTTTCTGCACTGCAAGCTCACGTTGTTGGGTCATAAATTTCTCATCAATCAACACCCCCAAGTCCTTCTCCTCTGGGCTGCCTTTAATCCATTCTCCACCCAGCCGGTGTTTGTGTTAAGGATTTCCCTGATCCACATGCAGGATCTTACACTTTGCCGTGTTGAACTTCAAGAGGTTCACATGGCAAGGTCCATCCGGATGGAATCCTTTGCCTCCAGTATGTCCACCACATCACACAGTTTGGTGTCATGGACAAACTTGCTGAGGGTGCAATGGAATCCCACTGTCCGTATCACTGACAAAGATGTTAAACAAGATTACTTGTCTGGAAGTATAGTGTTCCTCATTCTGCTCTTTCTGGGCTGGATATTCAGTTTTTCCCCTCATTTTACAAGAGGGAGAACTGCACTGCTGAAAAATCTTGTCAGCATGACCATGAAGGATGTTTATGGCCTTCAGGTCAATCACTCATTAAAGCATTTCAGCTATTGAAGTGAGATTTTTGTTGGCACATATAAGACACCAAGTAGTTTATGCAAGAATCATTATGCTTACTTACTGCATCATGTGAGGTTTAATGAATTGCTCTGTGCAGGACTTGTGCGATATCCAGGAACTTTGTGTACTATTAGTAGAGTGATATGTATTTCATATATATCACTCCTTATATAGAGATCAAAGAGTGGTATTCAACATTTATTTTTAGCGGGTATTAGGACAACTAAAGACTGATTAAAACTTTGTAAAAGTGCTTTCAGAGTCTCCTGTCTAAGAGCAATACACCAAGAACAATGATGAAAAATTCTGTTTAAAAATATATTTTTTATTTTAATAACTTGTAATTGTTTCAGACAGTACTATATGTGACAGCGTCTTTAGAAACATATCTAAATTTGCATTTGTGTTCTGAGGAGAAAAAGTAGACAAAATTATTTAATTGTGGGTTAGCTTATATATGATGCAATCTTTTTTCCCACTGAATTCATTTTGTGGCAAGAAATTTCATTACATATGTCAGAATAATTTAAGTAAGGTCAGTCAGTCCTGAATCAGAACAGCTAAGAAACTTTTTTAAAATCTACCCACATAAAGTTCTTGAATTCGGGTAGGTGCATCAGCAAAAGCATTGCATGAGATCTCAGACAAAATCTGGGAATGCCCTAGATTCTGATTCAGGTGCTGTGCGATGGGTTGTGAGTTCAGATGTTCCAGTATTAATTGAAATTTAATAACTTCTTCATAGTCAATCCATCTTCAAGCCATATAATTCTATTAGTCAATTCCTATAGTTTCCTTATACGTCCTTTAGACAAAAAGCAGATGTCTTTCAATCATTTCCAACTACAAATGAACCTTGATGACAAAACCCAACCTTAAAACAAAATAAACACCACCACCCCTCAAAAAGAAAAACATTTAGAACACCTGCCACATGTATATTGTTGTTCTGTGGTTCTCCTAACCTTTAAATTAATATGACTCTTTTTAATTTTTGTAATACCATATATTTAGGAAGCTGAGATCTGTGGTGTTTTATAGGATTTTTTTTGTGAGCTAGATTAAAATACAACTGGTTTGTCTTGACTCTCACACTATAGAACTATAAGACTTTCAAAAATGTAGTGCTCAAGCAGAATTATTATGCACTTCAGGAAATGGCTTGTCTCTTCTGAATTTCATAATATGAGAGGTATCTTGCTCTCTTTATATACAACTCTCCTTGGAATAGATGCTAATTTAATATTTTCCTGATATTCCCTTGCAACAGGTTCAGATAAGAGTAGATGTGATATGCAGTAACTAAATATTACTTTGCCCCTAAAGCAGTGCCTGTCATAAGAATACTTTTTACAAACATTCATTAAGTTCCTGGAACATAAAGATATTATAATAATTTTACCAGAAAGAGGAAAGAAGGTCAAACGGCAGTTCTTCTACTTCTGATGTTCCCCATGTATATGTTCCCCTCCTGTTTCATTCTTCATATTTTTTTTAATTTATATTTTTTATTTTTTTTCAGAGTAAGCATTGTTAATTAATATAATTTTGATCATATAAATGGTCCTATGATTTTCCTCTGGATTTGCTTAACTCTGAAGTCTCAGAACCTCAAAGTACTCGAAGAGCACTGTATATCCAGCTGGCCATTGGTGCTACTGAAAGCTATTTGCCAGCACATTTCTTTGGGATGTTTGGCCTTCTTATGTATTTTATTCTAGTTCTTTATTTTGTTCCATAATGCCTTGTACAAATCCCAGGATAGAATAAATTACTAAATCAGAAGCTGGGATATACTCATAACTGGGAGTATGTATTAGGAGAACTGCAGATAGAGATTAAAGTTTCTGTGAGATAAGTCTTCAGAAAGAGCTTCTCAAAACTGTGGATTAGCTAATATATAAGGGATATAAAGCATGATATTTCTTTGCCATGTCACTTCATGAAAGTTATATCTTTCCTAGCAATAGTGAAATTTTTTCTGGGATCTGAATCAATGACTTACCCTGAAAAAATATTATACTAATAATTGAAAATTTCAATTACAAATACTCTTTTAATCCCAGGCCATATTAAAAGCAGACTGATATGCTGCCCATTGCCCAGTCATGCAGATTTCCCAGATAGTACTGGAAAATTCCATCTCTTTGAAAGACGTGATGTTCTACTCACATAAGAGAAACATATTTTCTTTTTGAAGGAAATAAATAACCTTTTCTTTTACAGAAGATCAAGCAGTAGATATCCTCCAAATTAAAAAAAAACCAACTGTGTGTGCTTATGAAAGCATTGTGAATGTCCTCCACCTTTGCACTTTTATACCAGGAACCGAGATACAAGTGCCTGTCTGCTGATATAGAAACACAGAAGGAATGGTAGTCTTCAGGTAAGGGATGTCATCCAGAAGGATCTTGCCAGCCTGTAGAAGTGGGCCAGTATGAACCTCATAAAGTGCAACAAGGCCAAGTGGAAAGTCCTGGATATGAGCAGGAAATGTGAACTTGCATCTTAGAAAGGCAGTCACAACTTGGGCTCACCAAAATAATTGTGGCCAGCAGCAGATCAAGGGAGGTGATTTTTCCTCTCCACTCCACTCTCATGAGACTCCACGTAGAGTACTGTGCCCCACTCTGGACTCACCAGTACAAGCAAGACATAAGCCTCTTAGAGCAGGTCCAGAGGAAGGTCACAAAAATGGTCAGAAGGAGGGAACACATCTCCTGTGAAGAAGGGCTGAGGTTCCTGGAGAGGAGAAGGTCCTGGGGAAATCATATTGAGGCCTTCCAACATACAAAAGACTCTTGTAAGAAAGGTGGAGAGAGACGTTTTTTACCAAGGCCTGTAGTGACAAGACAAGGAGCAAAGGTTTTAAACTGGTAGAGGGATGAGTTAGATTGAACATAAGGAGGAAATATTGCATGATGACACTGAGAAGTTGTGGCTGTCACATCACTGTAACTGTTGAGGGTTGAATGGGGCTTTTAGCAGCCTGACCTAGTGAACAGTGTGGCTGTCCATGGCAAGGGACTTGGAGTAGATCTTTAAGGGTTTCTTCCAACCCAAAAATTTTAATGGTTCTATAAAAACGTGAGCAAATAAGTGAAAAGCAGATGTGGGAATCATGAAGTGAAACACAGTACACTCAAAACAGCAGGTGTTTCAGAAAATTTGAACACAGTGCTTCAAATGCATGTGCAAATGAAATTCCAATTAAGTGCATGCACATATGAGGATTTGGGTAGGAAATATCTTATACTATGTACTTTTGTGGGACAGTACCTAGCATGGTTAGGTCATGATACGGACTTGAGTCTTTCAGCACTGAATGAACCTTGTTTACCGGAGTATCAGAGAAATGCCAGAACCTGTGGCTATGACGAAAGAATATTCCACCTGATAAGGAACATATGCACTGAGACCAAGGTACTGGTTCTGAAAAACAACTCTTTCCAGTAGTAGACAGGGAAATGATGATGTTTTTCTTGTTTCAGCTTTTTTTCCTCTATGGCTTTGTGTCTGCTTGGGGCCAGCTGAGTCTAAAGGCTCATCCAGCTGAACCAGATGGAGATATCATAAATCCAGTCTAAGGAACTACTGATCAAGGTTTTCAGGACAGCCACTTGATCCTGAGATGCCTAAAGTCCACATGATTTTGACTAGAGTATTTAAATATTTATTAAGGGGAGTTGTTCATGTTTGTGTGTAGGGTTGGGGGTAGTGGTGTTATTTGTTGGTTTGTTTACTTTTAATTTAGATCTATTAGTCAAAGCCTGGCTCAGGACTGAGAATTTGTGAGTGTTTTCCAGCTCACTCTTTTTCTGTTTAAATGCCTCCCAGCCCAACACACAACAGTAGCATAGTAATCGCCAAGTTTTAAAAGGAGCACTGCTTTGGCTAGTTTCAAAATTGCTATTACAGCAAAGGGAGAGGTAGCTCAGTATCCCTTGCAGACCTTTTAAATCAACAGCTTGCATAGTATTACTTGTATTACCAGGGATTTCTTCCTTTATGTTGGGTAAAAAGACATTGTATACATTCAGCACTATGGAAATTATTTATAAGTGGCATTTTTTCAACAACAAAATTTTTGAAATGCGATACAATATTTTTTTATCTTTTAATTATTCTCCTACCCAAATACGTTCTGTATATTTACTGACTGCTATTTCAAGCAAGATCCACTGACACTCATTTAACTAGAGCTCGCACTGAAAACTATGCCTTTCATAGACACACCATGAAATCACCATTTTACCCTTAAGAGTATCACATTGGGATGCAGACTAATAAGTGTCCACAATCCTAGCGGGTTTTTTTCAGTGTGACTACCCATATAAATCAAAATATCAGAATAAAGTCTTAGGGAGTGATCTCAGGATATAGTCCAATGAAAGAACAAGTCAAGAGACCACCTTTTATATTTGAATTCTTTGAACAATTCTTCTGCTGTGAAGCACAACATCTAGAGCTGTCTCATCTCACTTTCTTAATTAGTAGTATGGAGTGGAGCATCAGTATGATAGCCTGTTATTCTTGTGTCATGAGCACAGTGCAATATCACAGTTCCAATCACATGGATTGACAAATATTCCCTTTTCTAGTGGCAGGTCTAGAAACCAGAAAATTCGTGTGTCTACAAATTAATTCTAAGACAGAATTCAAGCTATAATGCTCTATGTGTCTCTGTGTTTGCAACTCATAAGCTTCTTGTTTGATGTTTTTTGTAAGTCTGTTACAATTGTGATGTGTATGCAGAGTGACAATATTAACAGTTTAAATATTTTGGGGAGATAAAAGGAAGTTGATGAAAATTTTACACCTAGAAGGAATATTCAATATTTTTTCATTGCATCAATGTCAGAAGATTGATAAATCTTCTCTTGGCTCAGCCACTTTACTAAGTTTAAATTTACCTCAGGATATGTAAAGTGTGTAAAACATGCAAAACATATTCTACCCTTGAGAGATACTCTTTTTCTAAAGGAATGAACTGGAAATTACTTCTCTTTACAGTACAGAAAAATTGCAGAGGAAGGTTGATAGAATATACTTGGCTTATTCTGCTGAACTCTAAGCTTGGTATAATTATTAAATCTTTGAAAAATGCAAGATAAAGCATTCATTACTGACTCACATCACCAAAATATAGAGAAAAAGGATACCATTTCTGAAATTGGCCTCATATATCTGGATATTTTTTTTATTGTGTTCTGGTCAGTGGCTGAATCTACCTGACAAGAGCTGGGGGAACATTGTGGAGGGAAACTAATGACTAGATTTGAGAAATTAATGTGGTTGTTTTAAGTAATTTTATTTTCCCAGTGGGTGCTATTGACTGTGTTTCTATTTTTACTTAATAGATGTGACAATTTGGCAACAAGGTCTACCTCTTCTCTACGTTCCGTAACATTGCTTTGAAAGTCTTTTTGCTCACATTCAATAATTTTAAAAATGCCTGGCTATTCTTGTGCTTTAACAATGTCTTTATTAGTGAATATGATTTCTCATTTGTGAATACAGAGCTTCCTTTTAGTGGCAATAATGCTGATTATTTCTAATTATTAATATACTAAAATGAGATAATTTTTTTCCAATAAAGCTGCTTAAAACTGCTTGTGGCTTTGTTTCCACAAATAATGATTCCTCTAAGGACATTTCTTGTTCTTGAGTTTGTTTTATTAGGAGACTCCTACACCCATGCCATCGCCCAAGCCTTAAACACATATTGTCACAGAAAAAAACACACAGAAATTCCTAGAGAATGTCCATTATTTTCAAGCCTTGTCCAGAAGAGTAAAAAGTGAGACAAACAAGAAGGAAACGAAAATGTCACCAAAATTTTAGTCTTCCTTCCTCTTATCTGTAGCAGTCAGTTGACAAATACTGCTGAAATAAGAGAGAATGTTACAGAGAATAAAAGTGCTGGAAACTCCTAAGCATGCTATAAAGAGAAGAAAACAAATAAAGCTGGTGAGGAATTTGCTTAAGTTTCATCAGGAAAGTCTGGAAAACAGTCTGCATTGTCTATGACCACACTATTATAAACCTGTGATTGTCTCACACATTATCTACACCAAAGAATGTTTCTATTTCGTTCAGAAAATATATATAAGCTCAGAGTAATAAGGCAGGGGTGAATGCCATTGCCTATCAAGTAATTGAAGATTACAGAAAATACTGGTTCTGTGGTATGATTACTGAGAAAGGAAAAAAAGTAGCATGAGCATAGAATTCCAGTTTTCAAGATAGTGTCTGGAAATGTAATGTGTTTGTTTGTTAGCTATTTGCAGGAGATACTTTGATTTGTTTCTGCTTTTGGATTTTTAAGATCGCGCTTTCTATCACTGTGAATTCCTGCAACCCTTATTGTGATTGCACACAAAAAGTAAAATATCTGCACTGGATTTATGACTGTGGGCAATAACACGTGCTTTTTTTGTCAGTAATATCTTCAAGAAAAGCAGCATTTTTTTCTATTATCATTATTTAAGGTTGCAGAATTCCTATGGAAGATCAAAGTGAGATTATTATGCAAGCCAGTATTAAAACGGTCCTTTTATTGTACTATTTCCCAGAGTTCATTCAAGAAAGAAGGAAAGGATGGCAGTGAAGGAACATCAATACAGGGATAAGAATATAATTGAACAACTGAGTAATTCAACTTACCTGTACTTAGAGGACCTGTAAACAGAAGTTTATTGCAATGCAGCATATAAGTAAGGAGTTTTTTTATCTTCAGCCTTTCTGAATTATTCGTATACAGAAAGCAGCCTACTGAAGGATGTGTTAGAAAAATTTAAAAAAGCAAACTAAAGGGGACAGGGGATGAGAGGAAGAAAAGAAAACACAAGGTCATGGAAGACTTGCCTAGCTGGTATGAGATCAATATAATTTTGTAACTCATTATCCTGACCCCAAAAGATGGTATAAAAATCAACAATGTATTGAAGTAACTACGCTTTCCTCAGCAAGATTTATTAGGCAAAGGGGAAAGAGAAGAAGCTAGATCCTTTATCACCAAAGATATCAAGTCCTCATTAATGTTGTGGAAACAAGATAATTTATATTTATTTTCAGTGAGATAGAAAAATCCAATAGATGCATAAACCCAGCAATATATGTTTGCTGTAACATTATGTACAACAGATAATTTTTAGGTTATATTTTCCCCCACCAGATATAATTAAGGCAGATTTAGGCACAGTGGTAGAACACCAAGTTTAATTTCCTTCCTTGCTCCTTAATTTGTGCCTGAGTTTTACTCTTTTGTTTCAAAACTAGCTGCATCCAGAAGACCTGTGTTTTTGCAACATCTGTGAAAAGTGAACCACCACTCCAGAAAATAATAAAGGTGGGACAAGAGACAGAAAACCAATCAAAGGATATAGGCTGCAAGAAATATGTATATGTATATGTATATATAGATATAGATACAGATATAGAAATAGATATATATGATAAGGCTGTTAAAAAAAAGTAGATTTAGGTTTATTATGAACAATGATCAGAAATATCATAAGAAAGTAATTATGGAAAAAATCTACTTCACGTATTTTGCAAAATGATTATCAACATCTCTAAGAAAAACATTTGCATTTGAAGATCCATGCTATACACATTTATATGGCCTAGTTATTCCTTTCCAGATACATCCAGAATTTACCTAAATTTTTATTCTTATATGAAATATTATTCCTGTGTCATTCTTGAAGAAGTGACTCTGGAATAAGACCAGGATATGAGCCGAACACTTTCTAAGCTTCCTTGAGTCATATAAAAATTATCTCCACTCATCTTGCCATTCACTTATGCTGTAAGTAGAAAGGAGAGCAGAACAGAAAGGTGATACAGAACATCCCATGAATTACCAGATCTAGATTTTATGAGATCAAGAAGGGGAGCCATTTTTATGATCAAGAAGATTTCAACTGTCTCCCATAAAACTCTATTTTTACCAAGAGGAAACTATGAGCTCAAGAAACAGGATTTTTTTTTCTCAGTTGCTGTAATATACTATTTTCAGCCTCTAAAATACTGAAATCTACAGTAGACCCTTATAAACTGTCTTCTGACATTATTTTCTCCTTTTCTGTAGACAATAGCTATATGTGTGATATAAAGGAAAGGCAAAAGTATTATTTTAGTGACATCGCATATAAAAGATATCTGCATATCTCTCTGTGTGGTCTGCATTTGATTTGAACTCTATGCATTCAGCAGCTGGTTAAAGCATTATGATTTTATGCATAGATCTCCAAAGGAATTCTTGCTAACTTTCAGTCTTGCAGATTTGTCTAATTCATCTTGTTGATTTATCTTACTGAAGAGGAATTTTCTGTTGCATAATTTTGACCTCACTTAACTCAAAGTGTATTTTTTAAGTGTAGACCAAAAAACCCCAGTGCAAGTTTTTCAAATGTACAGAATAATTATGCAAATTTGGAAGGTTTCAAAGACCCAGTACCAAACCCTATATACTCAGAATATTTTATTAGATGAGTCACATTAAACAAATTGTGAGCCACAATTCAAGGTCAAACAATTATATATATTTTTTCCCTGTTATATTTGTGAGTCCTGGTAATAAGAGGGAAGTGGTGGAGTCACCATCCCTGGAAGTGTTCAAAAAATAACTGGACATGGCATTTTTTTATATGGTTTAGTGGTATCAGATGGTCTTGGAGGACCTTTCCAACCTTAATGATTCTATGATTCTACGAACGTACCAATTAATTCACTGATTCACACAATGGCCTTTTCTACTTTATTTAAGGGGTATATTTGAGCTCTGCATAACTAATGAAAAGACAGAATAGGATTCTGGCATGTGATGAAGCAGGATTATGTCTAGTCTAAACCCACAATTTTATCAACAATGGACAAAAATTTTGATAAGACTGTTTTAAATCTGAAAGTATTTTTAAATTTACTTTTTAAAAAATATTTTAAAATCAGCTTTTTAGGCTTTTGATTACACCCTGTTGATGTGGTTACACACATTCTGGAAAGTAAGCATGCCAAGAAAATCTCAGATTTGGTATAGGGTGAAAACTCTGACATAAATTGCTGAGTTGTCATGCACCATAGGTGAAAAGTTTGGGGAAAGGAATGGAAAAAATATTTATTGTTTGGTGGCTTTCTCAAACACCAAATTAGCAATGTGTACACGTGGTTCTATCCTCTCCTTTTCCTGTTGGGTGTTACTTTTCTCTCACCACAAACTGAAACCATTCTGTGTTCTGACCTAAAGCGGCTTGTATGCAAAATTCTTTTGGCTGAGGATCGGGAAAAAAGCAACAATTTTCCTAACCTTTCCACCCAAATATCTTCAGAAAGAGCAAAGGGGTTAACAGATGAAAGCCTTTTAGCACATAGTCATAGTTTAGTTGTTGCTGAAGTAGTAAGTATAGGTAACCACAAGAGAAACTTCCTGTGTCTCTGCAAGCATGTGTTTGAGACACTTGAATACTATTTAGCTGTTAAAATAACAAACCACAGGTAATTCTTGTTTCTTTGTAGGTAGATATGATAGGAAAGCTTGAGTACTAGCAAAAGGTAAATATTAAAGATTCTTTGATTGTAACATAACAAATAGTTCACCTGGGTATCATATGCCAGCCAATTCCTGAATTTCAGATTAAATGAGCAAATTTTATTCCAAAGTTCCTAAATATTGTGGCAGCATGACTCACAAGCCAGGAGAGGAAACTAATAACATTTGAATAGGTCTGTTGAATTTCAGTGGAGAGAAGCCCAAAAATTTTGAATTTTCATTTTTCATTATTGAACATCTTTGCCCTAATTCATTATGTATTTATCTATATTCCGTTTTGACAGTTCCATTTTCTTTCTAACACTCTAAACCTTTCCACTACCTACTAAGGAAAAGAATGGACCCTGTTATCAGATTTTAATCCAGCATATCTTTGAGAGAAATTGATCCTCAAGTGGTAAGTATTCCTTATATTTTTAAAAGCAGCTTAATAATACTCTTCTGAAAAGCAGAATTTCTATTTTGGTTATTATAATGTGAGTAGGCACATTTTGAATTATTAGCTTTTCAGTGGAATAGTGTTAACATTGATTTAAAATACCAATTTATTAGCTGTGGAGAAAATAATGCTGGGGAAATTAATTCAGGATTTATTTAGCTGGGGTTATAAAAACATAGCAAAAAATTAATAGTTCTGATTGCTTTTTTGTATTGAAGCTCTCTGTGTGGGTTCTCAGTGGGATTCTGAGCAGTTGTTATGAGCTGCAGTGTTTAAGTGTTGGGATTTTATTAATAGACAAAGTGAACAGTGAAGTTCTCCTGTATGACAAGCAAAAGAATTGGGGTACAGAGAATTTAACTTGCAGGAAGGTAGCCAAGAATTATTCATGCATTATATGGTGCATTTTCCTTATTTGGTAAGAAGAGGAACACTTCCATTAAGTTCACTCTTAGATACAGTGGAATTTTTAAAATAAGAGATATATCATAGTGAGCAGAAAATGGTTATTGTAACTTATACAAGCAAAGTCCTGTAATTCTTTGTGAGCTTCATTTTGCATTTCTTATTTACCAGACTCATATTTTAAAAAGAATCAATATAGCTAAATAATTAAATTAATAGAAAAATAAAATATATGAAAAGTTAATTAAATTGTAATACCTTGAAGAATATACTGTAGTATCTTCTTACTTGAAGATATTAATTCAACATACTGGCATTTCATAGACCATCAGTCAGATCTGAGAAATACTTCCAAATGTAAAATATATTCAGTAAAGCTAGCCAGATTGTTACTGAGGTTCATATTTATCACCAACTGCAGCTTCTTTTCTAGTTAATGAATCATCCACAATCTGATTTTTTTTTTTCTGGGAACGTCAGTTTTTTGGTATGCCCAGAATAGTTTCAACAAGAAATGTGGAAGTGTAATAATGTTTTGACTTTTAATGAAGGAGTGTAGTATACACAGCTTAGAATGGCTTGTTCTCTTTTATTTTGGAGTGTTTTTTCATACATTTGGCCTGTGTCCTTTAGGGTACAAAATACATTAAATAACATGGACAATAAAATCATATTGAAAAACCTGAAGCTAGGTTTGATACATGAGTTTGACTTCTACTGTTCTCCTTTCAGGTTTGAGCCAATTTTTATGGGATCTTATGGCTCTGACACTGATTTCTGAATCGGCATTATCTCAATACAGTGACACTAGTTACTGCTAAAAGTTTAGGTTAAACAGCTTTCAAAATGTGTCTTGTGAGAGATTACAACCACTATAGGCTGCACAATAGACAGTTTCCTCTGACTACTTATCTGTGAGTTCTGCTATCAATTGGTTGCCTTTAAATTATGATCCCCTAAGTTTTGAGCAATGGCAAAATGTTCTTTCTTTTTTTCTTTCTTTTTGTCTTTCTTTCTTTCTTTCTTTCTTTCTTTCTTTCTTTCTTTCTTTCTTTTTCTTTCTTTCTTTCTTTCTTTCTTTCTTTCTTTCATTTCAGAGTAGGGAGAATTTTCTGTGTTTCATTTTTGACATTGCATCACTGTATTTCAAAATGCAATACTGGATTGAAGACCTGATGGCCCCAAGGTTTAATTGAAATCTCCTGAACTCATCTCAAATGACAAGTTGGCCTCTTTGCACAGAAGAATAAAATCAATATTTTAAAAAGAATGTACTGTACTTTATTCTGGAAAGTACATTCTGGAACTTTTTCCAAGTAAAGTTTATAAAAAATTAATGTTAGATAACCTTTTTGAGGAAAGGAGCCCAAGGGTATATGTATTAAACTCTCTTTTCTAAGTGTGTCACTTGACAGGCTGTGCTCTCTAGTTGGCTAAAAGGTGTTTTAATTAGAGAAGAAAAGAAGTTAGAATGGAAAGAAAAGATGTAAGGATGAAAAAGCTGAATGCATTTCATAGTTTATTTTGGGAAGTGTGCCCAGTTCAAGATGAATGCTGTGGTAAATTTAAGTAAGAGTGAGAAAATAGTAGTTTGAAATAGTTTTTGTGTATGGATAAAAATTTAGGCATTGTAGATTTCTTTTATCACACTTATGACCAGCATGTCCCAGTAAGAACTTCCTGTGCATCCTTGGAGAAATATAGGGACGCTAACCAGATCCTGGCAACCTGTCACTAGTGGGGTTCTGTAGGGCTCCACCTTAGGCCCTGTGCTCTTCAACAACTTCAGGTAGGACTTGAGTGCAGGACTTGAAGAGACACTAAACAAGTTTGCTGATGATACAAGATTGGGAGAAGCTGTTGACTCCTTTGAAGACCAACAGGCCTTGCAGAGAGACCTTGATAAATTGGAAGGGCTGGGAAATCACGAATTGTAGAAGCTTAACAAGGGCAAGTGCTGGATTCTGCATCTGGAAATGTACAACCCTGGATGTATGATAGACTCGGGAATGAGATACCGGAAAGCAGTGCTGTGGAAAGGGACCTCAGGATCCTGGTAGACAGAAAATTGAACATAGGCCAATAATGCCCTGGCAGCCAAGAGGGCCACCAGTGTCCTGGGGGGCATTGAGTACTGCATCACCAGCCAGGCAAGGGAGGGGATTGTCCCACTCTGCTCTGCTCTGATGGGGCCTCACGTCGTGTCTTGTGTGTAGTTTTGGGTGTCACAATATAAGAAAGATATAAAGCCATTAGAGTGTGTCCAAAGGAGGACAACAAAGCTGGTGAAGGGCCTTGAGGAGAAGCCATACGAGGAGCAGCTGAGGTCACTTGGTCTGTTCAGCTTGGAGAAGAGGAGGCCGAGGGGAGGCCTCACTGCAGGCTACAGCTTCCTTGTGAGGGGGAGAGGAAGGGGACACTGATCTCTTTTCTCTAGTGACCACTGAGAGGAACAGAAGGAATGGCCTGAAGTTGTGTCAGCAGAGGTTTACGTTGAATATCAGGAAAAGATTCTTCACCCAGAGGGAAGAATAGGGTCCCCAAGGAAATGGTCATAACACCATCCTGACAGAGTTCAAGAAGTGTTTGAACAATACTCTCAGACACATGGTGTGATTCTTGTGCCTGTCTTGTGCAAGTCGAGGAGTTGGACACAGTGATCCTTGTGAGCCTTGTGCAACTTGGAATATTCTGTGATTCTGTATAGGGATGCGATCAGGAACACAGCTCACAGTTGGAGCTGAATTTGGTGAGGGATGTGAAGGGGATGTGAAGAATAATAAGAAGGGCCAGAAAAAGAAGATTGAAGAAAACTTTCACCCCCAGGTTGGAGCTGGTGGCAACCAACATGGAAAAGGTTGAGGTATTCAACAATTCTTTTTGCCTCAGTTTTCAGTGGTAATATCTCTTTCCACATTTAAAGCTCTGAACTTCAGCAAGCTTATGTCAATCTTTTCATCCATCTATACTCCCAAATCCTTCTTGGCAAGGCTGCTCACAATTCAATGAAATGGAAGTTCATCTTCCATTCAGTACTCATGTCTGGGATTGCCCCATTTGAGATGCAGGACTTTGCATCTTGGTCTGGTTGAATTAATGAGGTTCCCACAGACTCACTTCTCAAGCTTGACCAGATCCCTCTGGATGGCATCCTGGCATCCTGTGCTTTCAGGCATGTCAGCTGCATCATTCAACTTTCTGTTATCTGCAGACTTGCTGAGGATGCACTCACTCTCACTGTATGTGTGTTTGAAAAAGACTTTAAGCAGTACTGATTCCAGTCCTGAAGGACACTACTTGTCACTGATCTCCCTTTGGACATTGGGCCTCCATCAAATCCTTTTCAAATACTTTTCTAAATTATTTGAAGCAGACACACTCCTTATGATTAACCTCTGATACATCTCTGAACTTGCAACTCTCTCCCCTCCACTTTTTTAAAATGCTTTGTGATAGCTGAAGTGCTTACATTGGAAAAATTAAGAAAGAAGGAAAAAAAAACCCAGCCATTTTTGTAGTGATATCTGTAATCTTCAGTCATGTTTTAGATGGTTTGGCAGAAGGACAAGTAGTGTAATTCTGTGCACCTGTACCATTTGCATCTCTTCTGCTGAGTGAAGGGATACAGGATGAGACATGAAAGTCTATTTGGAGTATGACTGACAAAGACTTTACCACTTATCCAATTTAATCTGCTGATTGTTCTTATTACTGACATAACTCTTGGCATAATTTATTCCAGGTTTATATACTATATAAATTAAAAATATCCTGATGACTGACTGTCTTGGGGTGATTTTATGATGTGTATCCCATATCGCTGCTGCCTTATGCCCAGAAATTAATTCTTGTGCCTTTCTATGCCTCTAAACTGAGCCTGAGAAGAGGAAGGAAAAACTGAGCAAAACTTTTTCAAAGCAGTTTGCAGCTTGTTCAAGGTCACACAGAAATGGCGAGTTTCCCCAGCTGCGGCGGGGGAGAGAGGAAGCACCTGGCTTGCGTTTTTTTTGTTCCCAGTCAGCTTTTGGCCAGTGGTTCAGTTTCTTTTTCTCCGGAGAGAGACTGAGAGTTGAATTTTTTTTCCTTCCCTGGAATTTCAGATTTTCTCCCTTTTCTACTGGACTGCTTCAATATCAGAACACATCGGGAGGACTTTCCACCGGGCACAGAGGGCCTGGCCCTGGGCCAAGCCCCAGCTCCGAGGAGACCAAAGGGAGGACTTTGACACTTTCCCAGATTTTTTCTCCACAGTGAGAGATTTTATTATTTAGCATTATTATCCTTTTCCTGTGTGTTTGTTAAATAAATAGTTTTTATCTCTTTCACTTTCCTTCGAGGAAAAATTTTTTTTCCCAAACCTGGTGGGGGGAGGTGTGGTTGTGCCTTCTTTCAGAGGATATATTTCTAAATTTGACCAAACTGGAACACTGACTTAATGAAGTATGGTTTTTAAAAGAATAAAATTTATCTAATTTTAGCTAAACTTGAAATTAAACTTCACTATTACTTAACACATACAGGAAATGTTCCAGTTTTAGCCATTGTATTCAGAAAAATTAGCCATCATTGTTTGTAAAGCTTTACAAAGCTTCAAATTGGTCACCTTATATTAGAAATATTTTTCGTTGAACTATTGGGCTCAAATGGAATCACTCTAGTACTTCCTCATTAAAAGCAGCCTTCTGTTCATCCAAACTTTTGTGAATAAGGAAGCAGCTTCATTCACATTTCCCAGACAAGTCTTCCTTAATGTGCATGTCATATTAGTGTATGGCATTTCCTGGATATTTGACTTGTATACGTGAATATAAAAGGAGAAGAGGAAACATCACCACAGAAGAGGATAGGGCTTGGGGTACCATAGGCAAAATGAACTAGAACAGGAACAGAAGAAAATTAAAGGCGAGAGAAAGGAAACAAGAAAGAAAAACAAAAAAATAGTATCTGAGATATGAGAGACTGAAATGGAAGAAAGAGAAGAATTAAATCTAAGCACAAGAGGAGGGAAAGCACACCGCTGTGATGAAAAAGACAATAGCAAATATAACTTGAAAGGCAAGAAAAGAGCCATATACGTCTGGGAAAAGGAAAAACTACATGAAAGAAGATCAGGATTTAGGATTAGTATATTCAATATTTTTTATTCCAATCCCTGTATTTAGTTCTTTGGCAGATTTCCAGTAATTGTGTTCACTCGGGAAAAAAAAAGAGAATAGCTTTATGATACTTTAAGGAGTTGACTCATTACATTTTATGCCAAAATATAGTCCTTGGGAGTGTACTCGGTATACTTTCTTGGTGGTCCAACGGTAAAGTTTTTAGAACATTCAATAAAGTGACAATTCCTATGAATATATTTTTCTACTTTTACAAGAAATTAAGGGAGATTGTTTTTAGTGAGATCATTCTTTTCATTGAACAAAAATGCAAGGCTTAAAGACTTTCATTGTTCCATTTTTTTATTAGTGTTCATGACATATTATACCAGAATTTTTAAATAAGTAGATTGTGCATACCTTAAAGAATCAAAAAGGTTTTTAGCAGGCATTTGTTTGCTGAAAGATAGTTTGAAAAAACATGAACTTTACCATCACCAGTTGCAGTTAACCATTTAATTTAGACAAAGGAGTTCTGTCAGTGGAAAACAAAATTGTATTTACAGCTTTGTCACCTGGTAGTCACTTTTTTCTGAATGGAGGAAGTAATAAACAAGGAATTATTCTGTAGTAACATCTAAATAGCACCTGGATCTCTTATTGGATTTTCTAAATCGTGAATAGATTGATTTAGTTTAAAAGAAGATCAGCAGAGAAAAACAAAAATACTCAGAAAAAATGGCATAAGACAAATTGCCCTACTGCAAGCCACTGTAACATAAAAAAGTGAGAAAGATCAGAAAGATCTACACAAGGGTCAGCCTTACTTCCATCCCTGGAAGAAAGTGAAGTAACCTTCGTGAAAACCCTGTAAATCTTGGAACATACTTCTGCACATTTCAAGGAGACAAAGGTTATTGGAAGTAGTCAGTAAGGATTTTCCAAGGATAAATCATGCCTGCCCAACCATTTGCCTTTTATAATAAAATGAATGGATTTGTGGACAAGGGTAGTAGGTAGTAGGTGTCATTTATCTCAACTTTAGTAAGGTTTTTGACACCATCTCCCATAATATTCTTGAACTCAAGCCGAGATATAGCAGTATGGATGAATGGATAATGAATCTGTAAAACAGTTGCTTGGAAGACTGGGTACAGAGGGCCATGATTAATGGGTGGTACTCTGGCTGGAGGCCAGTGACAAGTACACTACTGCACAGGTCTGTCCTGTGACTTCTCTTGCTTAACATCACTACCAACAGCAACAGACGACATTCTCATCAAATTTGCATTTGTCCTTGTTGAATTTTAAAAGCTTCCTTTTTGTCCATTTTTCCCCTTTTGTGTAGGTCCCCCTGTGAGACAGCTCTGCTCTTGAACACATTGACTGGTGCCCCCACTGTCACATTATCTGCAAAGTCATGCTCCTTGAAAGGATTAGTCCTCCACAGAGATGCACACCGGGCACTTCCTGGCTGAGGAGGAGCTCTGGAGAAAGGAGCTGGGTGTTCTGATGAAAAGCAAGCTGAACCTGAACCAGACAGAGAGAGACAAGAGCATCCAGGGTTACTCCATCAGAAGATGGGAAAACTAGGAAAAATATCATCTCCTTTTAGCCAGCATTCATTAGATAACTTCTGTGCCTAGCTATGGACCCCCAGTACAGAAAGGACTGACAAATTTCATTGAGTTCGGCAGCAACCATCAGGATGGTTTGAGTCTGGAATGGCTGCTCCATGCAGAGAGACTGGGGGAACAGGTGTCTTTCAGGAAAGGTTGGAGGTGGCTTTGAGGACACATCACAGCCACCCCAGGTTATACAGGGAGATCATCAAGGACATTTAACTAAGCTTTTCAAAGTGGTGCATGGTGAAAGGGGCCTAAATTGTAAAGACATTTCAGATTGGATAAAAGAGGACCTTTTTCCTCAGGAAAACAGTCATTGTAACAACTTGCCCAGACAGGTAGTCTCCATCCTTGGAGGTTTTGAGTAAAGCCCTGAGAAACGTTTGGGCCAACAGTGCTATCTGGACTAGAGACCGCCTGGGTCCCTTCCAGAGTGAGTGATTCTTGGACTTTGACCTATGTGCACAGAGGTCCACCAAAGAAAGAGGGACAAACACCGATTCCCAGAGAACTCCTATTCCCTGCTTCCTTGTACATCAAGTCCTTATTTCACTAATGTCAAACCCTCTAGTTTCTTAAATAAATAGCCATGGACCTAAAAATGCCATAAATTTTTAGGATGTGTCTCTGATTTATTCATACAGAGAGTGAAATATAGAGTATGATCAAGCAATATATAATTTTTTATTCAAAATATGTGTAGAAAGTGACTTTAAATAAATGTGTTAAATTTTAGACCTTTGATTACATTTTTTTTCTTTTTCAAAATCTTCATTACCAATCGATACATTTTAGTGTTCAGAGTACTAACAATTTTATATTATATTCACTCTAATTTCCAGGAAATTGTACACATTTCTGTGTCAGGAGTAGATATGTCAGCATTCCTTTAGGAGAGTGGTTCATTCACTTTGTCTCAGTTGAAACCCTTCTTTCTCCTTGATCATCCTGCCAATCTGGAAGTTCAATTTTCCTTATTGAGCTTCATAATGGTTCAGTTCTCTGTTTCTGATTTTGTTTCCCTTTGTGCTGCAACACTACAGCTGAACACGTTGTATGAAAAACTTATGCACTTTATTTATCAAACAAATATCTCTCTATAGAATACTCAGGAGTATTGAACTCTAAAAAAATTTATATGTAAAACACGTGAGACTCCACAAAACTTTCTCTTATGTTATTTTAACACTGTATGTGAGAACATTCAAAAGATGAAGCTTTCACTTATTTAAAAATAATTTCAGGACTATATAAATATAAACAGTAATAATTATTTTAATTTAAGGTTTCTCCTATGACCTCTTGTAACCTCTATCTGCTTCAGGCAGTTGTCTCCAGAAAATGCCTGTTTAGTGGTGAATAAAGTTTTATACTTTTGGGCTAACCTTTTTGACCACCTTATTGCAGATAAATTAAGTCTGAATAAACTGGTCTTATCATAAACACATTATAAGTAAGTTAAACTAAAGCTTAAAGCCTTTTCTAATTCTCTGACTGACTTCAACCTCATTTGCTATGTTTCAGACTTCTCTAAGAGGATACAACCAGCTGAGCCACCTCTGCTTCCACTCATCCATATATAGATGATCCATCTTTTGTGTCAATACTATGATGTCATTGCTCCTTTTTAAATGTGGTATATTTAAAATCTTTGAAGGAAATACTCTCAAGGATGAATGCATGTATTTGTCGGCTTGCAAAATTTAATGGGCTTCATGACACTTCACTATCACGTCACTTCAAATGACCTAAGCATCATGAGGCTTCTCAATTTTAATTTTTGTTTTGGTTGTTGTTATTCTCAAAGGCATATCAAAAATAAATGTATTTTATATATATGCATCTATATTGTATATTTGATACATTACCATATCAAAGATGTAATTTTTCTCCTCTGTTCCTGTGCAGATACAGAAAATATTTTGTATTCTAAACATGGAAAGCAAATTATGGTGTCAGATACCACTCTGTGGTAACCAAGCAGAAGCACTGCCCCTGCCGTGGTGTTGCCTAGTCCTCTCACATCCTTATCTCCCAGGTGGCACATGCAGACTCTAGTCCCACAGTATGGGATATGGAGTTTCTCATCTCACAGCTGATCTTCCCACACAGGGTTTTTAAGACTCTACTTTCTGGAAGCATGAAGTTGTCTTAAAAAAAACCCCAAAAACAAAAAAGCAAATGAACAAGCCAAAAACACCCACTAAAGTCCCAGAGTGGCTTACAGAGAAATACAGTTGTGGTTATAGCTGTAATCCATGATTTAAATCTGACAGCTTGCATTTTTGCTGCAATGTCCCTTAGGGCACCTTGTATGATCAGATTTTGTTTTTATTATCAATTGTCTTCCCATCACAAAGATTCATTGTCCTTAGTCTTTCACTAATTAATCTTGAAGTTTCCTCATGGTTTTTCTGTTTAGGTTCATTTCACTGGTCCTTGCCATACACTCATTTTTTCCCCCCTGGAGAGTGTTGTCCTTTATTTAAGGACAGGCCAAGTAAAGTATGAAGAGAATATGTTTAAGATTCATACTAATTGACAATAAATAGCCCCTGGGACTCAGAAGCCACAGCTGCCCCCCTATTAGATCACTATTCAGATTATCAAGTTAAAATAATCCTTTCTGAAAACTCCACTGTACTGGGATAAAAAGAAAAACATCAGACAGATCCTGAAAGCCTCCAGGGTGAATAATGTCCAGAGTCTGCCTTGAGAAATGGGCCAAATGACAGCCGACTTAGTATTGTCTGTTGATGGACCTAATATTCATTGCTTCTGTATTTTATGGGGAAGTGCAGCCGAATGTTTGCAGCTGACTGACTGTCAGCTTTAGTTCAGCAGGTCAGGGTCCATAGAGATGTGGAGCTCCCTATCATATCAATACTCTGTCTCCTGTGTATATTTTCTGAATTATGGGATATTAAAGTCAGGCATGCATGAATGTACAATATAGAGGCTAGAGACCTTAATGAGAGGGAGGGGCTTAGATAAAATATTTTATCAGGGTAGTCTCCTGAGAGCTGTTTAATGCTGATTTTTGAGCTAAGTGGTTTCAGGCTATGATTTGTGGAAGAGGAATATATGTTAGAAGAAAGTGCTTTGCTCCTTCCCTAGTCTAATTCTTAATATCTCTGGAGAACTTTATATTGCCATTAGGTAATTGGTGTGGAAGATGCTTAAGAAAATAGACTCTCTTCTGGTCTTTGGATGCTAGGATTCTGGCAGATAAACTAGATGTGTTCTCACTCAGTTGTAGCTCTCCCCAGGTAGCTAGAACTAAGTAACTAAATCTCAGTGTAATATCACAGTTTTAAATTTTGGTACTGCAACCCTTCAAAGACATTCAAACATTTAGTTCCTGATTTTGAATCTGGGCTCTCAGATGTATTATCACTTTTTTTTTCTCAAAGCACTGGTTTGAGAACAACACATTGGAAATTAGAATATCCATTTCTCACCTTGGAACTACATTTCTCATCCTGAGCAAACTTTTCATACAGACTTTTAGCTGTTCTATGGTATTTTTTATCATATCATACACTTGACTATTGTTTTAAAAATATTATTTCAAAGTCATTGAACTTCATGTCTAGGTCCAGGCACTTTTAAATTTATCTTTAGTGTGTTTAAGAAATTTTGGATGACGCCTGCTTTTCAAATTGGATGTGGAGTGCTCTTCCTAACCACAATAACCCGCCTATTCAGTCAAAAGATAGAAAGAGGCAGAAAGACAGTCTAAGTTCTGGCTCTCACAGAGAACTTCACAAAAGTAGAATCAACTTCTATAATTCGTTTGTCTCATGCATTTTTAAATTAAGCTATAGCCTGTTATTAGTCCTTGTGCTTTTATGCAACACAGCCCTGAAGACACATGCAGATGGCTTTTTCCTTTCCCATTTCAAATTTTTAAGCCAAACTCCTCACCAGAGGTAGCCTAGTACTGTGGAAGTAGATACAGTTGCAGAATATGGAGAGTAATAAAGTCCAAAAACAATTTTTCTTGGCTACTGTTTCTAATGAGATGAATTGCCTGCAATTTTTATGTCAACCTAACATGGAAATCACTTGTGTTTTATCACTTGGGTGATATATTAAACACTAATATTAGCTGGTTGTAGCAGCTCTTTTTACGATTTAATTGATCATGTCTAAACATTATCTGAACTGCTCAAATACCTGAAAGGGTAGAAAGCAAAAAAACCCCAAAAAGATAAGAACAGTAGAGGAGAAAACTACAAAATGGATTCCTGTATCATAAGTTTTCCCAGTAGATTTTTTCCCCTTGTATCTTGGACAACATACTGGTAGGAAAAAAACCAAAAACCATCACAAAGCTTTCCCACCGCACAAAAAAAAAAAGAAAACAACAACAAAAAAACCCTACCAACACTAAACAAAACCAGAATTACTGGAAAATAAAACAATACAAGTTAATAGAAGGTATTACCCATTAAAGATCCCGTACAATTTCTAGAAGGTTTTTCTTATTTTTATTCATTTTACTAGCAATTTTAACATAATTTTCAAATATTTTGCAGCAAAAGAAACTGCTTACTTTCTGTTAAATTGCATTGGGAATATAAATAAATGTGCTTCAACTTTCTTCAGAATGCCTGAAGATGTGGATATTATAAAGAGAGTATCTTGAGATTTCACTGGGGAACCGTCAGTACTTGACGGTTGCTGATGCTGGATGAACATGGGAAACACTGAGGGAGCTCTTAAAATAGTTCTTTCTGTCCTTTAGAATAATTGTTTTCAGAAGCATCTAAGAATCATAGAATCATTAAGGTTGGAAAAGATGTCTAAGATCATTGTGTCCAACCTTTGACCAAACACTGCCATACCAACTGAACCATAGCACTGAATGCCACGTCCAGTTTTTTCTTGAATGCTTCCAGAGATGGTGACTCCACAACCTCCCTGGGCAGCCTGTTCCAATGCTTAACCCCCCTGCCAGTGGAGAAATTCCTCCTGATGTCCAGCCCGAGCTTGAGGCCATTTCCTCTTGGCCTGTTGCTGGTTGCCTTGGAGAAGAGACCTAACCCCGCTGGCTACAGCCGCCTTTCAGGTAGTTGTAGAGAGTGACAAGGTACTGCCTGAGCCTCCCTTTCTCCAGACTAAACAAACCCAGCTCGTCATAGAACTTGTGCTCCAGACATTTCCCCAGCTCAGTTGCCCTTCTCTGGACTCACTCCAGCACCTCAGTGTCTTTCTCATAGTGAAGGGCCCAAAACTGAACACAGAATTCCAGGTGAGGCCTCACCAGTGCCGAGTACAGGGGGAAGATCACTGTCCTGGTCCTGCTGTCCTTGAATCCATTAACTTTATGATTTTAAAAACTTCAGAATGAGAAATTCTAAATGTATTAATCAGGACAGGGTGAAAAAGTTGTGGGAGAAAACAGCACTGAGAATACAATCAGAAAGCAACTTGTTGAGTTAGTGAGGGGTTTATGTGTGCTAGAGGAAGATTAAAAAGTTGGAGTACTAAGAGTAAATAATATTGTAATTTCAAAGTGCAAAAGGAGAAATATTTTCCTGTTACAATCAGATAAATGTAATATAGACATTTTAATTGTTGATTTTTACAAATTCCTTATTAAGACCAATAGCTATCTCTTAAATCATGCATTTCAATGTAAGATATTTGCAGTGTATGAGTAACAGCATGGTAATACTGGCTGTTATTTCAGGCTGCTTATGAGTAGTTACAATTATTATTTTTAATTAAAATATTTTACTTGCTAGCTGTTTTCTTGAGATCAGCCTAAAGCCTGCACAGAGCTGAAAATTCAGAAGTGGTACAGGCCACCCTCTGTAGAACAGAGCTTAAAACCAATTGATTTTTGTCTCTGCTCAGCATGACTTAGATGGTCCTGAATTTCACTGTTAAAATTAAATACACAAGTTGTCTGGGGTTGAAAATTCAGGTTGTTCTTCTTTATCAGTTACAGCATGACATTTTTTAGCATCTCATGTAACCACTTGCTCTTTCCATTCGTTTCTTCGTTTAGGGAAAAAAACCACCTTTTTATTTTTAAAGAAAAACGCCAAATTTTATGCAGTTTCAAATATTTAGCTTATTAATTTACCTTACTTAATATATGACTCCTGTATGTAGATTTGCAGTTTGAAAAATAGTATCTGTGTCTAGACTTGCATTATATTATCTGTGACTCTCTAGAGACAGTTCCATTTCTGGAGCAGACACAGCTAGAAGTGATGTTTAGCAAAGTATAAAGCAGTCTAGCATGAAGAAAAGTATGCTTTTTCTTGTGAACTATATCTGACAAAAACACAACTCTGCATCAATTTATCTGAATATCCTATACCCTTTTCCATTATCTAAAATTGCAACTGCAGTATTCATTGCAGTGTTCATATATGTCATAGACTTCAGTTTTTCCTAAAGGAAAAAAAATGCTCTTCAGAGCTTGTTTGGTTTTTCTTAAATAAGAATAGAGTAACCCCATGTTGAACTATGAATAACCTCATAACTCCAGCTTTCTATAGGGTGCTGCTAGCACTTTGTGGGCAAAGACTTGAACTTTATCTTTGCTTATTAAAATATTTGTAGGCAACACAAAAATGCGCAGCTCAAAGTTTATTAATTTGGGGACCTTTTTTGAAAAGCATTCTATCTGTCCCATGCTGTAGAAATAGCTTATTTGGTTTTATGTAAAAGGTCATGAATTTTCAAGTGTACCATAGGGGAAAAGAGTTGCAGCCATTCTGGCACTATATTTGGAATTGGAAATAAATGTTATGTTTTACATGAATAAGATTATAAAGAGACTTGGCTACTCCAAGCCTGGAAAGTAGACAGTGGGACAGATAGACATGGTATTATAAATGTTAAGACATGACAGATTTTAAACAAGAGACTTCAAGAGTTTGGCAATTACTTAGATAGATGGAAGATTGGGTTCATATCATTGCATTATATCTATTGTTTTTATTGCTTCCTATCTGAACCACAGTGGATCTGAGTGAAGAATAATTTTGCTAAGAGTCATAGTTTAACCCCAGCCAGCAAACTAAACCTCAGCTGCTTTCTCTCTCCCCCTGTAGTGGAGGAAGTGTAAAAGTGAGAAAACTCTTGGGTTGATATAGACAGTTTAATAGATAAAGTAAAAGTTACACACACAAGAAGAGCAAAACAAGGAATTTATTCACCACTTCCCATGGCCAGGCAGGTGTTCGGCCATCTCCAGCAAGCCAGTCTCCATCACATGTAACAGTGACTTGAGAAGAGAAATGCTATCACTCTAAAAGTCACCCCTTTCCCTCTTCCCCCAGTTCTATATGATGAGCATAATGACGGTAAGAGATGGTATCTGGTCAGTTCGGATCAGATGTCCTGGCCGTCCCCTCTCCCGACTCCTTGTGCATCCCCAGCTTGCTCAGTAGCATAGCAGTGGGAAAAGCAGAAAAGGCCTTGACTGTGTTCACACGCTGCTCAGCTAAAGCATGCTTGTATTATCGACACTGTTTCCATCACAAATCCAAAGCTCAGCCCCACACCAGCTACTGTGAAGAAAATTAACTCTATCTCAGCCAAAACCAGCATACTAAGTAATTGTAAATAATATTGCGTTATACCTTATCATTATTAATCTGTCAAAAATATGTCAGTTAGTGAATTTAAAGCTCTGCAGCTCACCTTTCTGAAATTGAAAGACCCTAAAATAAAAACAAGAAAATCAGTACATGAAATGTTACAGAAATTTTCTTCACAGGCCTTTTTCTAGAGAAAATTTATTCTATCTTTGTCACATATCTGCCTTTGTCAGTCTGCTGATAAATGCAGGAAATAAAATCATGCTAGGTTGATAGAAAGCCTGTTCAATAAAATTGAACTAAATAGTGTCTTGGAGAGCTGCATTTCTGAAATCACTTTCCTGTTTTAGGTTTGATATTTGTTGCTAATGCTTGTCAACACAGGATGTTTTTGGTCCTTTAATGATTTCTGTATAGAAAATTATTGATCACATTTGTTTTAAGGTTAGGTTTTCAGAAAAGAGAAACTTTCTCAATCTCAGGGGCACTGAAGCATTACATTGTCCTGTTATATTCAAATCTGGCAGGACAATTCTTTCCAAGCTTAAATAAATTCAACTTATTTCTGAATCTATCAAAGTATATTTAGCAGGAAATTTGATTTCTCTGCATCTCTGTTTGTATTTTATACTGCAGAGTAACACATCCATACACAAGAAAATGAATAAGTCTTGATGATTGGAATGACACCTGAAGTGTTTTCATGTCTCACAGAGATTTTAGGAATAGGTGAAATCCTTTAATGTATGTACTAAAAATCAAGTTTAAAATTTCTTTGAAAGCTTAGTGAAAACATTTGAAAACATATTTCATATTCTTGCCCAAATGTAATGAAAAATGTTTTTGTCTTCTTCAGGAAAAAAAATGTACAATTATTTAAAAATAAAAATCCAAATATGAAGTTCTGTAAATGATTTCAGAAGCCCAAGCTGGAAGCATTTGGAAACATCCTGGCTAAACAGTTCTAAGCACTTATTTGCCTTTCGTATTCAGTTGCATTAAGACCCCTAATTTTACTTTCATCCTGTGAAAGCAAGCTATTTAAGGAAAATAAACTCAAAGACAGAATACCAGGTCATAAGTTGAGATTTCATGCAACTTTAATGAGCTATGGTAGTTAATGGTTATTAATGGTTTATTATGACGATTACACTGATTATGCTTGGCTTGAGTATGACAGTGTGAAATACTTTGCTGTGTTATCATACTGTGCTCTGTATGCACCACAAATGCAGGACTGGTTCTTTTATTTCTAAAAGACTTCAACAATGTTGAGTTGTAAAGAAATCTGATAGATACATACATTTGTGTTGTGTACAAAACACAGTAATAAAGAAGGTTCTTATCTTTTTTTGTTGTTTCGAGAGGTTTAGAGAAAACCTTATTTCTCAAAATCTCCTGAGGAAACTCTGAGAAAAAGGAAAAAGTAAAAAAAAAACCACAATAAAAACAAAACGACAAAAAAATTGTATTATAGTAAAGAATAAAAAAACCCAAAAATTTTTATAGACACATCTGATTTCTTAGTTATTAGTGGCAATTCTATTCAAAGGCCTTTTATCAGTAAAGATATTTTGGTATATTTTTCCTCCCATCACTATCATAAATATGTATAATTCATCAGATAATGATGAGGAATCTGAACCATGGTGTATAAATCGTGTTTCTGGTAATTTTCCTTCTTGCTTACTGGTTGTGATTTTTTAATTACATTGCTTATTCTGAACAAAGTGACCGAGAACGGAAGAGACAAAAAAGAAAAACAAAATAAAGACTTTAAATAGACACTCTTCTTTCTTACAGATAACCTTAAATGATAAATATGAAAATAAGCAAGCGCCTTTTTAAAAATTATTTGTTGCGGGAGTTCTAAAACAAAACAAGCCATATTAATAATTTGATTTATGAGTGAATAAATAAATAAAAAATAATATGTAGAAAATATAAATAAGCAATATAAATATAAATAAGCAACAATTAATTGTCTGTTTCATGTACTAGAACAGAGTGAGCCTTAACAAATTGGCTTATGTTTAAATCTGGATGTATGTTTAAGTATTCCATGCAGTATTTAAGATTTGATTTTGGGAAGGTATCTTAGACCACTTTATGACTGCATCTCATCTGAAGGACTAAAGGTGTTTCCACATATGATAAGACCAGTTGTCTGCCTTGAACCCTCCCCAACTCCATATTACAAGACTGAAGCCCACTTTTTAAATATCACTTAGCTTGGTTTCATGGAAAAATATCTTGTAACTTTTCCATGACATGCTTGAAACAGGTCCTTAATCATGATGATCAGGGAACCCACATCCTGGGATGGGTGCATCACTCGTGTACACATCAGTTCAGGCCAGGTCTGTATATATAGAGTAAAATAAATCATATTTTCAGATTCCAGATGTCAAATATTAATTACAGGGAAAATTGGCAGGGAGGATGAACAGTCCAAAACCAAAGTAGTGGATACAAATGAAATACACATTTTTACATTATCTGCTCAGTATTTAATCATTTTGCAAACTCAGAAGAAAAGACACAGTGGAATTTATTTCCATGAAAGTATGTCTATAGAATAAAGCCATTTCTTTCCAAGTTAAAGAGAAGGCCGAGGAAATGTAGAATAAGATTTAGGAGAAATAATTAACCCCCATTAAGGTCACACCTCACAACATGAGGATACATATGCCTTTTTTGTTTGTTTCTGTGTTAATAAGCTACTCTAATATTTGAGAGGAAATGGTACAATCATAATTAAGAAAGTTATTTGATCATGAAAAGTATTATGAGTTTAAGCTGTAGTTTGGTTTTCTGGGAAACTTAGACTCAGTGACTGTTACTGAACATAATGTTCCCTTACTTGTCATCAAAAAGGATTTTAATTTGGTTTCCTAAGAACATGAGTTTATGCAAAGGCCCTGTTTTTCTGCTTACCTGTCTGCTCTCACGTGAAAACCGAATCCATCCTCACTACTGTGTGACAGAAGGGTAAAATACAGGAAAATAATAAACTGGACAAACCAAATTAAAACTTAAAATTTCATGAAAATTCAGGGCTTGGTAGCAGACAGAGCCTCAAATTAGAGAAGCTGGTGTAGAAAAATCTTGAGTCTGAGCCTCTGACTTTTCTGTTCTCATAGATCTGCTGTCTTTTCTGGTCTGGTGGGGCCACAAAAAGAGTTCAAGTTATAGCAAATGTAACAGAAAACTTGTCTTCCTACTAAATAGCTTTAGAGAATAGACTAAGGCAGAATTAAGGCAGAATTTAAAGCTGCCCCAAATATAACAGGAAACCTTTTATTTGTTGTTTATGATTTAAAAACAATAGCAAGCCTTATCATTCTCCTGCCATGACAATACAAAATTAGTAAGAAATGAAAATTTGTTCACCTACAGTGTTTCTGTTATTCAAAGTATATGAAAACCAAAGATATTTTAAATATAGAAACATTCCACATATATTTATATCTTGCATAATGTAGATGATTGACATGTATATGTAAGTATAAAATTTGTATTGTATTGTATTAGTTCTTAGTTATATATGTTTATTAATTGTTTTACTGTAATGAAATAAACACATAGAATGAAGGAACCAATGATACACCAATTTATTGAACCAGAATGGATATCTATTTAAATAAGATCTGCTTCTTGCTCAAGTTTGTTGAAAACAATTCAGTTCAGTGGGACTAGGTTTTTTTTCCAAGAATATGTTATCTTGATCTTAATTATAAAATATTTAACCAGTTTATTTATAATCCTTGTTTTCTGTGAGATGCTTTCACAAGAAATTCACATAACATCACCAGCCCTGCATAACCCAATGTGGAGCATTGCAATCTTTGGATGATAAAAAAGGTGTGTCATAGTTTCTGAGACTTAAATTGTTGAATGAGTATATTGAAAACAAAGGTCTACTGTAAAGCATTTAAAGAGGTCACATTAATATTCATTAAATGAATTTATTATTGTAAATTAAGTATGGTAATCTGTTACAACATATCATTAAGAGTGCCATAAAAAATCCCTACAATGGTATGCTAAAATGAGATGGGTTATACATCATTAAAGCTGTGTAGTACTTGCTTTATATTTGGATATAATTACTGCAAGAAGATAATGACTATTTAAGTATAGCAGAAGTATAAGACTTCCCATATGGTACTACAAGATTTTGAACTATGGAAATGGCAGTATCTCCTTTAAGGCTGAAGTTAAACATTATTCAAGTGAAGATGAGAAAAGTATTTCTAAAAATGCTGGGGAGAGACTAAAAATTTATTCCAGTTTATTGTAAACAAGACAAGATAGTGGTCCTCACAATGAAAAATGTTGATAACTTTGATTACCTTGGTAAAATGGTGAACTTTGGATTATTCTTATTAGACTACATGTTTATTAAGAAAGAAGATAGTAAGGTCCTAATTCTGCAATGATTCAAGTATATCTATAATTGATAATCTATTTTCTCAGATTGAGTGTATATGACTAAATTTAGCACATACACAGAAACCTGAAATAGATTTTTCAAATCATTGAAAATTTATTTTAGAAGGCTTTTGAAACCAAGCATTACTCAAAAGCATTTTAATATCACAAAACCCCACTATCTGGTTAAAGCACAGTCTTGGAATATTCCTGTAAGGACAGAAATCAAAAGTGACCCTCTGTTGTCATTGCCTGGCTCACATAACTTAAATTATAAGTTTGTTTTTTTTTTTCTTTTAAATTTAGTGAATAGGGATGGTGAGGGAGGTGAATTAATCCTGGTCACTGGATTAAAAATAATAATATTATTATTTATTATTTTAAGTGAGATCTCCAATTGTTGCCTTTGCCCTTCCAAAAACTTCTGTAGCGTATCACCACAACCATTTCAGTAAGCAGAAGTGTCTCATAACATGCAAGCAGTCTAATATTTTCTATGAGATTTATGTCAAGCCACCAAAGCTTCCATACAAAATATCAGCTTATTTTAGGAAATGCTGTAGGGATGTTAACAGGATAGTCACTGGAAAATGAAACTTGTTATAGTGTGATTTCATATTTGAAGGCTTCACAGGAAATAAACTGGAACTTTGAATTAATGGGATAGATCAAGAAGCACAAATAGACAGTTAAGTATTCATATCTCATATACTTTAAATCTTTAGGGAAAAACAGGAAAAGAAGAAGAAGTTAATGCTGGAACTAAGCACATGGAGTTTTAAGTAAACTAAAACTTTTTCAGTTCAATTAACAGGGTTATAATATCCTTTAATCCTGGTTTAAGCAGCAAAAATTGCTGGAATGGAGGAGAAAACTGTCAGATACCACAGTGATGGAAAATTTGTCTTCTGAAAAATCTTTGGTTCTTTCAGTACAAACTGAGTTTTTAAAACACTCAGTTGTGTGTTTTAAATATTGCTACAATTTCAATTTACTTAGGCTCTTCATTTTCTAGAGAAATAAAAAAACCAACTCTAAACAGATTCTAGTTTCAGAGACATAGGTAAAGATCAGAATAAGACAGAAATAATTACAGCAAGGGATATGAAGGTGCCCAGGTTGAAGGAGAAAGACATAGTCGTTTGGAAATAATAAACAAACTTAATCTGGTTCACTTCTCCTGGAATTCAACAGAGAGATTCCTTTGTGTTCAGTTTTCAGATCTGATCCTCATAAAAACAAATATATGAGATCACCTTAAGTTTTATGGTAGGAAATCTTTTGAAATGCAAAGACTAAAAAATAAATTGTGTCTTTGTACAATTTTATAACTGTAATAGAATATTATATAATACTGTAATAGATGACAGTATCATACTATTTAAAAGCTGTAGTTTTGGAATATGTGTGTTAAAAGATACAATTTTATGCCATCTAGCCTTTTAGTATTTGCAGAAGTGCTGTATTGTTTAGATTTGTATTTTTTGAAAGTCTTTTTTAGGGGGGAAATAAAAGCAAATACTGATGATTCTAATGTTTGAATCCTATTAAAAGTGTTAATTTGCTGCAGTAATAATTTAGGATTTTAATTATAAGCTCCAAAAGCAGATTTAGAAGCATAGTTGGCACAACTGTAATGTTAATTTGTCCTTTAACGTTTATTGAAAGCAATATGTCCAATATAATTACAGTGTGTGTCAAATAACCCACCACTTTATTTTTTTAATGCTTGATCCGTTAATTTACTTGATTAAGATGACTTGCCATCTGCTAAGGAATTTTTCTGTGGTTCCGTCATTACTTCTAAATGCTAAGAAAAGATATGAAGCTTTTCCTTCGATTTTGTTTAATCTCCATTTACTTTCTGTTATTCTGTTAAGCTCTTACTATGGTGTTCATCATAAATTTCTTCCTGGCTCCTACAAGGGCTATATAGTAACTATTTCACTAAGAAGGACAAGTGAATTACAGAATCACATGAGTGCAGCTGTATTAGACATGAAATCAATGTCAAATACTCAGTACTGTATTACCTTGTGAGGGTATTCAAATATTTATTTTCCTAAAAGTATGGCTATTGTCTTATAATTAAAATTATATTCAATTAAAACTAGAGAGTTTATTAACTCACTTCTTCCATTTCCTTAATTACCAAACCATAGAGTTTTACAAATATTGCCAAAGCAATGTGTAGTCAATTTAAACCTAATGAGATTACATTCTTAGTGGCTTTGGCTGGGTTTAATAGAGAAACAGTAAGTATGATTATGCATTTACATGCTCCCTTTGTAATCCATAAATCTCACATGTACTTTTTTGCCAGCATTGAAAGTTCCTCTGTCCAGACCTTTTTGGCAGTGTGTCTTCATAGTCCACAAAACTGAGAGTGTTAATTCTGAAACCCTTTGATTACACTGAGAATATAATTATTTTTATAAATAGACAGTAAATGTAGAGAAAAAAGTGACCTCAGTAAAGAAAATGTCCAGTTTTCTCTTTTTCATGGCTTTCTTAGGAAAGAATTTTGTCTTGCTCTACCTAAATTTTTAGGTTTATGTGGTTATCATCTCTGCTTGCAAGAAAGACTTTTGCAGATCTTAACTAAGGAATTATTCAAAGATTTTTTTAAGAAATCAAAGCTTGAGTTGAAATTTCAAACACACATCTCTCTTTCAACCAGTATTGATTAGGTATTCACTTCTGATTTTCACTGACCTATCTACTGATGTATGTACCAGCAATTCATGCTAACAAAAGGGAGACACCTCAAAAATTACTGACTACGGGCAACCGCATACTCTGGAGATTGATGCCTAAAAAAAATGATGAATTTTATTATGTCTTCTCTGGATGAGATAGACAGTTGCCTTCACGACATATTCTCCTTTTCCCCCAAGATTGCTGATACCACTTGATAAATATGAAAGCCAAGTCAGAGATGGGGTGCCTAGAGGCAGAGCAAAGAAAATTCAAGTCATTCTTCCACCAGGACCGTCAAACTGACAAGGAGGTAATAATGCAGCCCAGGGCTGCAGTGGTTCTGCTCCATGAGGACTTGAAGAATTATTATAAGACCGCCCCACTCAGTCCAGACTAGCCCTGCCCAAGGAATCCCTGATAAAGTGCTTACACAGATCTGAGTTGAAGGGCCTATGGAAAAGGAAGTCAGCAGAGCAAAGCAATTATGCATACTTAGTGTTTCTTCACTGAAATTGGATGAATATTTTATCCTTGAACATTCACCTTTGAGGAAATCTGAATTTTCTCTGCTTTGGGCCATTTTCATCAAAAGGATTTGCCTCAAATGAAAAAAGAATATGTTTCAATTCTCTGCATCACTTTGTAGAACCGTTTTCGTTTCAGTGCCTTAGAAGTAAGGCTGAAGAAATAAAGTTAAGTCTTACACAACTGACTGTAGTGACTCTCTATTTAGCATCTCAGCCGTGAAAACTTGCCAGTGATATAGAGAACATGATCCTATATCTGAAAATCCTTCTACCTAGAACACTTATTCTGCAGCAGGTTGAATGAACAACTATCCGTTAGCACAAAAAAGGAAAAGAGGTGGGGTTTTTTGGGTGGAAATTTGCTTAGTATTCTTCCTGTGCAGATTATTTTAATATCAGAGCAGGTATTGGAATCACCCTGAAAGTGACTGTCATAAACATTAAGATGTAGAGTAATTGTCTCATTGATCTAAAAAGTACTTAAAAAAATTACATGAAGAAGAGCTCTGTTTGCAAGAGATGCTAAGGAGCTGATACCAAATTTATTATATTCCTGTGGTTAAAGCTCTCACTGGGGATGGGCAAGAGCTAAGTTTAGATATGTTCTTTGCTGGTTTCAGAGTAAGAAGGCAACTGTACGTCCAAAGTAGCAGACCATGTCATTATTTACATTTCTTAACACACAGTGGTATAATACTTACATTTGAGACTGAAAGAGCATGATCACAAAACATCCTCTAGCAGGCTGACCGGATTCTTCTCTTAGAAGATGAGATGGATTACTTATCCTGTGAGACAGAGGAAGAAACTGGTCCTAGATCTCCAGATCTAAGTATTGGGTTAATGAAAATACATCAACTTTTTGTTTACTACTGGAATTACTATCAATATTTTTTCAGGTAGTATGTTCAAATATCCACATTTCAATGTTGCTATATCCTATTTTTAAAACATCCTGTTTCTCACTGTATATTTTTTGGTTTTAAGTGATAACACCAGTTCCTTAAGCCTTTGCCTTCTATATTAATACAAAATTGGTAACATCTTTGGAAATTGCACTTAACAGACTTTAATTGCAAGACTTTGTGTTAGCACCTGACTATGCCTTTAATCAGGTTCATAAGAACAAAATTATCTTATGCTTTCCATACTTCCCAAGACTGTACACTACAGCACAATTTAAAAGGTGAAGTTCTGGGGAAGAAAGGTCTACAAAATTTCATGTGAGTTAACATGTATATCCTGTGGAATTCATATATAAAAAAACCCTCACAAATAAATCTCCAAACATTTACTAGGCAAAGATAGTATTTTTGGCTTCTTTCCCTTATATATCTCTTCAGACAAAAATGGTATTTGCCACACATAATTTTATGGGGAAGAAGGCCTTTAAAAAGAATAAAAAAAGCGCCTAAGAAATTTTAACTGAATGTCTCAAACAATTGCAATGGAGTCTAATGAAACCCTACCACAGTGCCACTACTACCAGCAACAGCCCTGCTAATTAAGAATGTTTCCTAGGTTGAGGCAACTTGTGATGGCCAACCACCTCAGATCAGATGACAAATGGTTGAGAGTAACGTCAGAGGTCTCACTTACATGTTGATTTCAGCTGTAGACCTGGAGGTGCTTTTATATTGATGGGCAGCTAGGAAGACAACAGAAAAAAAGAAAAAATAATGGCAGCAAATATTTTGAATAAATTTAAATTAAATATGCCTTTATTCTTTTCCAAAAAATGGTCAAAAATAATATTCATATTTTTGAGTTTGAGTTTTTATGAATCTTCTAAATTTGTTTTTGAGAAGTGAGAATTCTTTTCTGTCTTTGTGAAATGTAGTAGGAAGGGGAAAAGGGAAACAGAAGGAAACTCCCCATCAAGGTAGAATAAAATATGTTGGTTTTTTAAAATTTATTTGTCCATCATATGTACTTTTTTCATTATATCAAGTATGGATTTATTTTTGTGGTGAGTTGACCCTGGTTGGATACCAGTTGCCCACCAGAGCCACTCTATCTCCTCAAGGGAGAGAAAATAGGGTTCCATTTCAGCAGAGAATTGCAAGGGAAACATAGAGATGGAAGTAATCTGTTTGCCTACTTCTATGCAAAGTTGGATAAAAAATGATGAAGTAGAAACATTTACGATTATATGAGAGATATGACATAACAGGCATCTCAGAAACAGGATCAGAGTCAGCAAAATACTGAAATAGCAGGACACAAATGGTACTGAAATGAGAGTAAAGGTGTTATATGGAGCCATGACATTGCACATTAAAGAGGTGAAATAAGGTAAATACTTTGAGTTCAAACACCAGAGTATTCCCATAACTGAAGTGAAGGTTTGACTAGGCAAAGTTTTAATAGTACCAGACTATCAACTACTCAATCAAGTAGGTTGCAAGTGAAATGTTAATGTAAAATCTAACAGCTCAAAGCAAAAGTATAGCTACAAAGAGAGAATCCAGTTACCTCCATGTAAACTGGATAATATCCTGTAAGGAACAATGCAGAGAATCAGCAATTAGATAGCATACATACCTGCTTATTGTCATTCCTAATTTAAAAGTTCACAAGAAAAGAAACATCTCTTAATTTAGGCCTGAGCTGTTCATTCAGCCACATTGAGAAAAGCCTGTTTGTAATAGAAAATTACATAAATTTTAATATTCTTGAAAGATTAAAATGTCCCTTCAGAATCTTTCACAGTAATATTTAATTTTAAGAAAGAAAACTGCATCAAAGCAAGAATAGTTATTAAAAGCAGCAGCTAAAATTTCAGTGTCCTGGAGGCAGCAACTCTGGAACAGGGAGATCTATGTTATATAGTTTCCAAAGGCTTTCAACAATACCCTTCACCAGAAGGATAAGACAGAAAATCATCTGTCATGAGATAATGGGGAAGGTCTTCCTGTGGATAAATAACTGGATAAACACTGGAAACAAAATGGGAGTAAACAGTGCTTTTGCAATGAGGTCAAACACTGTAGTACCACAGTGATCCATGCTGCAGCCTGTGCTGTTTGACAAGCTTGTAACTGACCTGGAGAGAGGGTCAATAGCAAAGGACACAGTTCCCTGATGATACTGAGTTATTAACAGTAGCAAAGATGAAAGTTGATTGAAGAATGGCAAAGGACAGTACAGTACTGTGTGACTGGACACTATAAAAGAAAGAGAAATTCAGTGCTGACAAATGTAATATGGTCCACACTGTGGAAAAAAAGAATCCTAATTTTAAAGAGAAAGGATTGATCTGAGTTGGCTATTGCCACTCATTTATGGAAACTTTAATGGAAAATAGAATTAGTATTTTATTTACCAGGGTTTTCTGCTGTTAAACATATTCATAAGTTATTGGGAAACAGAATAAATAATGAGATGTCAAGCTTTGTTAGTAATAAAAATATATTCACATAGTTAAAACTAAAATTGACTGCAAAATACTACAGATGACTCTCATGACAATAAAATGGTAAATGAAATTCATTGTTGATAAATACAAAATAATTTTCAAGGGGGAAAAATACCAAATGCATTCTAATTATACACACAAAGTGATTGGCTCTAAATTAGCTTTCAGTATTCCACAAGGAAATTGTGTACAGTTTTCTAAATGTCAGCCTGGTGCTGAATAGCAATTTAAAGAACAAATAGAATGTTGAAATTATCAGAAAGACAATAAAGAACAAGATGAGAGACGTGACTCTGCCATTGTATAAACCTCTGGAACAGTCACAGCGTAAATGTGGCACTGTCTTTCACTGATAAAAGGGTAGAGCGGGACCCAAAAGGGTTGTGAGGTCAGTCAGAACAGCAGGACAGCTACCAAGGAGAAGCTAAAAAAGAAGATAGGACTGAGGTCTATAAAATCACCAATGGAATGAAGAAGCTTCTTACATTTTTTCACGGCATTATGTGGAAGACATAAGGCAAAAGCAAGGCAGTAACAGAGGGCCTGAAAGAAAGTCCTGTTGTGGAGTTCTTATAATTGCAGCCTCAAGTTCAGGATATACTTGTAACATTAACTCCCAGGAACCAGGAAGGTACAGATGGAAAGTGTATTCTCTCTGTTTTAGATAACCTTTTCCTTTGAAGCTACCCTTGACTACTATCAGAGACAAAGCACTGGGCTAAATAGGTTTTTGGTCTAATCTGGGACGCCAGTCATAAAGTAAATTCGGGATTGAAGCATCATTACAGAGACACATACATATAAGAAATTTCTTGCATCTAACTTTGGACAAATCATTCAGAATGATGAAACTTCTCATGTGGAAGGTCTGTCTTTAGAGGAGTTAACCTACATGCTTCTCTTGAAGATTATGTTTGAATACTTTATATATATATGCACGTAAGAATAGCATAGGTACAGGCATTTATTACCTGTTAACACTAGTTTTTGGCTTCCTTTCTGAATTGTTCTATGTTCTTACAAAATGACAAATTTTCAGTTTTCTGAAGTTAAGGCAGATAAATCTGAATCCAGATATTGCATTGAGGTTTTGGTGATACTTGGATTTGTGCTTCAAGACTCTAACTAGGTCAGGCTCAGAACATACTTGATTCATTTAATGAACCTGTATTTTTATTTCCTAAATTGTTTAATTTATTTTTCAATCTCACTTGTTATCTATTTATTGTTTCCATTAAAATAATTTGTATCATTTTACATCTCAAAACACCATAAGGTAAGAGTTGTAATAAATTAAATTAAACAAGCAGTTTAAAACAATTTGACCCTCCGACGATTCCTCAAAATTCAGTGTAATAGGCCTTAATTCAATTTTTGACATGACTGATACTGAAGGATGATGCATAAATTCCACTATGAGATTTTTATTCTCCTTCTAGTCAATTGCAGGTTCACTGAGATAGTTGTAAGTGCCAAAATACAGAATTAGAAATCATGATTATTCTCATGCAGCTGTTTTTTTCCTCACATTCTAATATTTAAATAGTTGACATCCATTTAGGTGTATTTAAGTGGAGTATTAGCAAGATTTCAGGGGAGTATTAGCAAGATTTGTATTGAAATTAAGCAATCCCTGGTCACTTGCTGCTTTTATTGACATTTAGGGACAGCAAAGAGTAATATCCATCAAATTTCTCATGGTGTAGGAAGGACATTCCTTCATGTGTAGAATATGTTCACATAATGCTGCATTTTTAAACCTCACTTCATCCAAGAGAAGGAAATATTGCTGCAGTAGGTGAAGGCCACTTCATTGCTGACCTAAAAGATCAACAGAATTTTCACTCTCTCAGCCATAAAAGCAGAGTGGGCATCTTGTCATGCATTGAAAAACCATATACTGTCAAGTCAAGGGAGTTAATTGAAAAGGTATTTTGAATAATTCTTTTGAAGTAAGATGAGAAAGAAAAGAATAAAAGAAAAAAGAAAGTCAAATGAATAAAAAGGCTTAGAGGCATATTAACACTTGAAGTAACGTTCTAAAGGACCTGTTCTCTGGAGCTCATCAATGCAGAACTTATGCCAGCTTGAACAAGATAAAATGTTATTTACAAAGGTGAATTCCAGTTCTAACTCTGCTTTCTTTCCAACAGTTGGATTTTCTGGGCCTAATTCCTCATTTAGCTAAGTCAATATAAATGGAAAATTACTCCAGAAGAGAAGACAAGACTGTGTTTAAAGGTCACCTCAAATCCACCTGCTACAGTCTTTGGAAATAAACTTCTACAATTATTTTACAGCTATTAGAAAGTGTTTCATAGTTCATTGTTGGAACCCTGAGTTCAGAGAATTTCAGTCTTTCAGTGTTGACAGGCAATGATCCTCAAAAGCACACTACATTTGACCTGAGGCCTTGGGAAAAGCTTCCCAAATTGTGTGATAACACTGAGGTTGTTGCTGTGTAATTAAAGTTATATCACTGGGTGGAATATGTAGAGACGTAGAAAATTTAGGTTTATGGGATATAGTAACAATATGGAGGATTTTGGGTGTGGATTAGTTGTTCTTTCCTCCTTCTTCTTCACAAATCTGGGTGTTCAGGTATTTTTCTGGTATTGGTTCAAAAAACCCACAGTGCAGAATGTGAATGTTTAGTTACTAGATTATAAGTAAAAATAAATTAGTTGGAATACCATATTTGGATAGGTTGGACTTTAAAAGGCCTTGGAAAGTAGAACTCTGGGCCATTTTCACCTTGTTAACTCAGAGGCACATTCTGTGCAGCTATATTACAGATAAGAAATAATAAACATTTGAGTCTGAAGATAAACCCCATGTCTCCTGCATTTCAACCCATACTCTGAGTAAAAGAACTCACGAAACAGAGGCAAAGAAGAAAAGAAACGAAATGGAGAAAATTAATAGTTCATGAGGTATAAAAATAGCCAGCAGCAATGACAATCTATAAAAAGGATGAAAAATGGACTAAATTAGTCTAAAACCAAAAGAATGTCAAGATAATATCATGAAATAAAATTCTGAGTCCTAAATAAATGGGAGATACAATCAGAAGTCAATGGACCAAAACTGATATTTCAACAACAGACTATTCAACAAACAGAATAAAGAAAGAGATTATGCAATATTATTCTCTCTTTTTCCTTCAGTGCACTCTCTGAACATAGTGAGGCATCTGCTCACATTTGCACTGATGCTAAGGAATCTATAGCCACTAACAGTTTTCATATGTTGAGCTTATCTTCTTACCAGGAGACTTTAAAATTGTCTCAAATTTGGAGGCAATAGAGCTAGTGTGTCAAAAGATATCTTAGCAGAAAGGTAATTCACCAGGTTGCAATCAGTCCTTGCAATAAGTCCTTCACTTGACATTCTGATCTTGTTACAGAAATTCAATAATTGCAACACCTAAACTAGCATATATATGCCTGGGAGAATGCTACATTAATGAATATTGGATGACTTAGAAAAATGGGCTATTGCTTTGCCTTCCCTACTCTTTTGATTTTTCTTCTACCAACATGCTGTCCCCATACATGTTTTTCTATCTGCTTCTTTTCATCCACCTTAAGAGAAATTGTGCTGGCCAAGAGCAGAAGAAGCATCTAGAGGAGACAGAACTCAAAAAGAAAACCAAAGAACTCTTAATCAATCAGAAAATTGACTTAGTCCATATCAAAAGCAAGCCAGAATTCACAGCAGCCACTGATACATGTTTACCAATTGATAACATAAATCTATGAGGGACAACTTATTCTACATCTATTGACAAAATCCTATTTTTTCTCATATTTTCTTCATGTTTCCCATTGTTTTTCTTCTTTGTACACCTGTTCTGGCAAATGCAGGAAATAACTAGTATTTGTATTGATCTACTGAAATCTTATAGAAAGAACATTTTCTTCATGTCTGAAAAATTTCACTTGTTGAACGGAATGGTAGAGCAATTTTGGTGGGCACCAGGCATCCACACAGGGTCAACTGACCACAAGGCATAAAACATGCTTGTGGCTTCCAGACTGATGTTGTTGTTGAAAAAAATTGGAAATTGTAGTTTTCTATTCAGTGGTTGCATCTCTGATTAGTCCTTCTTTATGTACCTTTGTCTTTATTGAAGCTCTGGATTTTAAAAGCAACCAAAATGAATGACAGGCTCATAAATTTCAGTAGAATTAGGCTAAGATCTTTATTCTCTCTTTTCTTCACCTGCAGAATAGGACTGTATGTTCTTCCACGTGGGAAGAATGCTTTGAGTCGTCATAGATGCATTAGAGAACAATCAAGTCCATTTAGAAAAAACAATTATTAATATAAAGCACTCTTCTTTCAAAGGACTGTGGTCTTGTTCATATATTTAGGCAGTGTCCAGAAATTTGAAACAATTTTATACAGAACAACTGGTCTTTGTTCCTCTTGACATTATTTTCATCAGGCGGACATTTTCCTCTCTTCTTTATTAAAACTGTTTTCTCCTCACCAGGTGCTGGTAATTTTCCAAAACGGTCAAGAAGGCTTTTCAGGGAAAAATATGAGGTGATTTGTGCTCAAAATACAGCAAAATAAAGAAGATACGTAAGTCAGAATTATGGGGGGGGGAGAAAAAAGTTGTTTTAGCTCTTTTTCCTCTAGTTCTTCTGCTGTTAGTAATGATGGGTTACAGAAGGCTAAACAAAAATAAATAAAAGAGAGACTTTTGTTGTAGGGCAGTGGTCTCTTTAAACACAGAAACTAGTGATAAGCTTTCTTTTTTAAAAAAAGTGCTCTTATTTGTTGCATGTGTTCACCTTTTCAATGTCTTTGGATGAACCGCAATCCCAAATCAAATATTGTCATGCATTATTAAATTAAGTCAATTATATGCCAAACAGATGACGTTATGCATTAAATTTGTGCTGATAGAGACTGCATTTTTAGAGGGCAGTCAACATATTAAATTCTAAAAAGAGGCAATATATATTTCTTCTTGCAGGTCCCTTTGTAATTCACTAGGATACATTATATAGGAGCTCCCTCACGCCAAATGCAACCCTAATAATTTACTGGGAAATGTAGTGGTACTGGAGGAAATACAAATCCATTATCAACTTTAGACATCAGGCTGTGTTGGCAGTTTTTAATTCTTCTAAAGTTTATTCCACTTCTGTTTTTAATTTACCTTCAGTTTTTACTGCCTCACATGACATCCATATGTTATTGCTATTAAAAAAAAAGGCCAAGAGAGCCCAGTAGCTCTTCTCTCTAAACTCTATACTCTCTCTAAACTCTCTAAACCTGTTTAGTATCTTGTGCATGCTTACCAGGTGCTTATTCTTAACTTTGAGAGGGTATCTAAGTGGCAGCTTTTCTGATTCTCACCTTATGCTGCATCTGACCATCTGTGTAGAGATTGCTTGGAATGTCCCTGATTTCTCAACCCACCAAACCCCACACTCAAAGTTAGGTTTACAAAAAATATCTTCAAGTTGCCTGGATTATTGATTAAAAGGAAAAAGAAAAAGTAAAAGGTCAAACTTGCAGCCATATGGTAAATTCTTGACTAATAGTGTAATGAAAATAGTCTTTTTGAAGGGTAAACTAACCTTTCACAGGTTGTAATTACTGTGCAAGACACAGAAAATTCCCTTGTATATGTTATGGAAATGGGCTTCTTCCAGATAAACAATGTAAAAGTTTGCTTGGAAAAGTAGGGAGATCCACAACTCTGTTCTCCTGGGCTTGTTGCAGACCAGCTGTAACTTCGTTCACAGCTAAGGTTTTCTGTCTAAAATATTCTGTCAATTACTTATTTGTATTGTTTAATATTTGTTTGATATTTTCCAAGGGAATATATCTTCATGTAAAGCTTCTCCTTTCGCTTCCTCTTCTCCTTCCCCTTCCACTTGTAAAAAAATTCTGTTTAAAATAAATATGTTGCAAATTCAGTTCCTATTTATACACACTTGAATATAAAAACAAAACACACTGATGATGTCAAATTCATAGGAGTAGAACTGATGACAGAATCTGATCCAAAATAACTGAAAATAGTGGTATCTGCTAGTATCACACAGGGGGTTAAGTACATCTAAGGCTTATGGAGTCCTGGATAAAGGTAAGTGCATTAGCTTTGCTTTGGTCTTTTGGGAATAGAAACAGATTGGCCAGATGACTTTTGCAAGTTCTTTCAGTAAGTCATAAACAGTTGTGGAAAATACAGTACAGGGCCAGCCGGCTTTTAAGTTTAAGGCCAGACAACACATACTCCTTATCTTAGCTGACAGCTGATTTTCAAAGACACACTGGAAATGTTAACCCTTCCCTTAAGGCTCATATACCTTTTCTGAAATAAAATTTTTTCCTAAGTACTGAAATTTAAGTGCTTTTTTTTTTTTTTACATTTTATTTGTCGTTATTTTCAGCATACACTACTAGCAATGTTATTGCCAGCTGTCTCTGAACAGCTAAGCTGGCAATATGCTCACTTTTGGTTTGAACTCCAAGCTGAAAGACATGCTGCACCTCAAGTATGCTTCCTGATTTCCTAGGAAGACAGCTGGACTTGTAAACTGAAATTATTCCTTTACTATTTCTGGTCAGAAATTATGCAGAATGTGCCACTAAAGAATCTGCCTTTGGTTTAATCCCCAAAATCAGCAATCCAACATTAAACTGATTTTTGGGAGAAAAATCAGTAGTAGAACTACTTCTACTGAAGGTTCAGGAGGAAAAAAAAATTCCCACAACAATTTAGAAATCATAAGGGTAAAAGAGAATATGTGAAATATTTCAAAATTATTTCATGAGGAATTGCAGAGTTACGACAGGAAAACACTCCTGTTTGACTAAAGACAATGCACTTGTTTCTTCCTTTTTTTTTCCCGCTCTCTGACTTGAAGCTAGAAACCAAATGCCAAATATATTACTGAGGCTTTCAGATGTGGTTGACAGACAGTATCTTGCCACTTGCAGAAAATGACTGCTATTGCCTAAGGGAAACTGAAGTGCTGTCCAGATACAGACAGGAAAATTAAGCAATTTACAAACGGTGGTCTAGATACTGGTTTTGGATCAAATTCATTTTATGTAATGAATTCTATTCAAAGCCAGCAGAAAAGATTTAATCTTATTAGTACAATTTCTTGATAAATTGCACAGTTTTAAATTGCAAATGGTGGTGTTAAAATGAGGAGTGCCTTCCAGCAATGTAGTGAAAAACTGTTAGCAAAATGAAAACTCAGTAAATGGCTCCATTCTCTGCTGTCACAGTTCTATAAGGACAAAATGGATTTATAGTAGGAGGCTTTTTCTGTTTCTTTCCTTGTATAGATTTAGCAATCAGAAAGATTGTTTAGGAATGAAATAAATTTATTATATTTTAATTTGGTGAGAATTTTTTTTTCTCTTTAGAGAATGACTTCTTATCTCTTTCCACCTTTGTTTTTTTTTTTTTTTTTAATTTATTTTGGAGGGGTAAACCAAGATAAGTAAAACTCATTCCTGTCAGCATGCATGCATTGAGATGTGTTCAATGCTCTTCATATTCACTACTACTTTCTTCTTTCTAAAAGCCAAAAAGGTTCAATTTTACAAGACCGTCATCTATTAGTCTTTTCAGATTTTGATGCTAGAGAATGGGCTTAAAAATAACAAAGTCACTAATCTTTGAACAAAACAATTGAAGTTGTCTTAGCAGGCCATGACCTGCTAAGTGGTGACTAATTTAATTGCTGTCTTACACTAAGTAGAAACTCCGTGTGCATGTGTGAAAGCAATTGTGTGTGTGTGTTGAAGAACTAATCCTAAAAAGCAATTAAATATTTAATGGAACTCCCCGTTGCATGTATTTCTATCTTTGACTTATGATTCTATGATATTTCAAAATGTTAATCGTTATCTTCCTTATTCAGTTTGTAATTGTACTCTTATTACGTTGTATGCACTTTATTTTTAGAATGACCTTTATGCTCTGAAGGAGCAGACAAGTTAGTTTCTTCCCCAGAACCACAAGAATGAATAGTGTTTTAAATAAATGATCCAATCTAGATCAGCTGCAGATGTAAATGGAGATCCTGTATCACTAACTGGTATTTAAGTAGTCACATGAAATCTTTCTCTCTCTAAAGACCCTTTACTGAGCTACTGCTTTTCAAAAGTTCTTTTGTCTACTTACTTACAGGCTTCTCATTTTTTTTTTAGTCATTGTCTCCAGGATACGTCTTGTCCAGAACCATGCATTTTGACCTATTGCATCTAACTTTGAAGGGCAAATGCACATAAACTGGCAAAACTCAGGGAAAATGTGAAAATCAGAGACATGCCTCTTACACTGACAATGTACTCCAGATTTTCTGTAATACTTTCTGAATGAATTGCCCTTCTTCCCACTCTCTGCCACCTAAAATGCTTCCCTCAAGTTCCTCAATAAAATGTTCCACTTTAAATTGTAGTTTCTCTGCCTTGTAGAACATTATTTAGCATAGCTCAGTAGAGGGACAAGTTGCTGTAACATATGGCACTACTGTGCTTTGGCAAAAGTGTGCTGACATGCTTCTGCTTCCTCAGCAATGATTCAGGTTTGGAGCCATTCGCTCCTGTCTCCACCCATTGATTGGCTTAAGAGCTATCTGGCACAGTGGAAGATTTGTAGAATCATTCCTTGGTATATACAATTGGTGTGTGTTTGTGTGTGTCTGTATTGTAATACAAGAATTAGTTCAGTCAAGCTTTTGTGTATCTTTTTGTTTTTGTTAGGTTTTCCTTTTTTGTTAGGTTTTTTTTTTTGCTTTAAGTTCAATTTTTTTTTGTCCTTTAAATTCTTCATTACACAAGCAAATATTTTTCAGCAAAAATACAAAAGCATTTTCTAGTTCACAGACTGTAATTTTAAAATATGTTTGTTAATGAAAAAGTCTAGTGCCTTCCTTCCCCCACCCCTTCAATCTAATTCAAACATATGTCTGGACTTTGCTCAGATTTTCCAATGTCATTTTGACTTGGGCAGAAACCAAGTAAAAAATATTCCTTACCAAAAGAAAATGTGTAATAGTTGGTTATAAGTAAAACCAGGAGGTTACAATGAAACCTGAGCTGAGTGAACTGCTACTGCAAAACCTCAGATGGTGGAGACCAAGCCTCAATTTTTGCACCAAAATATCAAAGCAGCTGGGTTTCACTTCAAGAGTTTTGAATCCTTTTGGCAAAACTTCTTGTATTCTCTGTATTGGATCCTATATGTGCTCATATATATATTCCATTTCTGAGCAGTAAACACATTCTTTTCCTCTGTACCGAACAACTTTAAACCCCAAGGCTGCAGATTCTGAATCCTGACATTTTGATATTTTATCTGTGTGGCAGACAGCATGATTGGTGAACTCCAAACCATGGATTCATATATGCCCTATCCTATCTTCAGAAGGGCTTGAGAGTTGAACATGCGCCAGTCGTCTGCTTTCATCTAAGCTCAGCACACTCCTATCTGGTCCTCATGATTGCTCTTCCTTTTCTGGGCAGCTAAAACTCAGCATTCAGAAAGTTACTTCGGAAAGAAAAGTTAGGATGTGTATAGAAAGGCCACTGCTGGGGCCTCTCATGTTCAGGGATGTACCTGATGTGTTGTCTCCAGGGAGCAGTGTTCTCTGAAAACTGTTCTGCCACACAATCTTCAGCCACAAAGGCCTGATTTTGATAAATAGTAGCTTAATCTTCCATTTAAATATTATGTTCTGTCAGAGCAGAGTCCCTCAAATTTAGGTTTGATTTGATGGCCCTTTTTGTGATTCTCAGGGTAAATCTTAAACATTATTGATTTTCAAAACTATGTGAATGGCCATTTGATGTTCAGAAAAAAATTCTATATTGAATAGACATCTGCACTAATAATTGCAAAAGACCTCTAGGTATTAAGATGTAGAGATGGATTTACAGCCTGTTAAGTCCTGCCTGAATTTTTATAGCAATAGTTAGTCTCATTACTTATTCTAAGTAATGAAATGTTTTTATTATTTTACTGGTATATTTTCACAATCTTTAAAAATTTCACAGTCAGAAAGATTTTCATGGTGGTTAATGATAAATTTTCCTTTCCCCTCTTATTCTTCATCTCTCTTTAGCTCCTCTAGTCCTTTTATCAACTGCTTTATTTTTCAGTTGTTTTTCTCCTACATTTTTCCCTAAAATGTATTTCTTCACAAAAAACCTTTTTACATAAGAGTAACTAGCTGGAGAAAGTTTTGTTTGGTTGGTTAATTTGGTTTATTTTGTGGTTTTAGTAATGGTTACAAAGGGAGAAAAGAGAGATGTTTTCTTTGCAAAACCTTTAACTAAGTTTCAGTATTTTTCTTCTTGTCTGTGTCCTAAACATATGCTTATAATTTCAAATGTCAAAAATATTAAAATTTTATCTGACCTTAAATTTCTAAGGGAGATTGAAACATTATAAAACCAGAGGTCAAACAGAAATACTGATGTTGATTGTGATGACAGCACTGTTTATTCTAATACATTAAATGACACCTTGAATGACAAGGGCCAGGCCTGAGAGTAATGTGGAGCAAAACAACTTCAGAAAGAATAAGAAGGAGGACTTACAGTATGATGAGAATAGCCATGAATCCTCATTCACTGCAGGAAATCAAATCATTTTTTGTTCAAAATTCTGGTCTTGCCTAACAGCAGGAAGTTCACAGAGGTAAATACATTCAAAATTTGGGACATTTTTATATGGTTGCAGACCATATTTGCACTATCCCACCAACAAGTGGAAAAAAGGTATGGGAAAGGCAGATATCCCTCTCTTCAGAATAGTTTAGGTGTAAGTTTTCTTTCCTAGAAAGTCTTGTAAACTCTCAGAGAAGAGGTGAGAATTTGAAAGTTTAGAAACAGATGCAAACTTCAGAGCCATTGGTAATCTCCATACATCAGACTGGGTGTGTAGGAACAGAGTGATAAAACCATTTCTCCTTTTTTCTCCATTGGGTGTGAGTCAAAGCGATCCAGAAGTTAAACCAGATTCACGCTGTGAATACGGCCCGTTGTCGAGCTGTGAACTGGTATAGAACCTTTACTATTGGCTTCCCATAGACCAAGAAACATCCTTTTGAAGAGCATTACAGAATCAGCGAATCAGTTAGGCTGGAAAAGACCTCTGAGATCATCAAGTCCAACCTATGACCAAACCACCATGTCAGATACACCATGGCACTGAGTGCCACGTCCAGTCTGTCCTTAAACACCTCCAGGGAGAGTGATTGCACCACCTCCATGGACAGCCCATTCTAATGTTTAATCACCTTTTCTCTCAAGAAATTCCTTCTTATTTCCCATCCTAACCTACCTTGGTGCTCTTGTCCTGTCCTAGTTGTCTGGGAGAAGAGGTTGACTCCCACCTGGCTATAACCTTCTTTCAGGTATTTGCACACTTATTTCAAAACTGGGGAAAAGAAGTCTTCAGAACTGGGAAGACCCAAAATTACACCCATCAAAAATACTTTGGACTTTTCAAAACCCAATAATCCTAGCTTTCTATTCAGCAAGAAATATTAATTTATGTTTCTTTGCCAGTGGAAAAGTACTGTAACCAGAGATTTTTCTAAAATGCAACCAGGAATGCTTTGAAACAAGGACTTTTCCTAACATAAAAACTGAATAAAAGTATTCTTATAGAACCTCTGGAAAGAGTCTTATCTATAAGACTCCATTCTGAAAATCATGCTCATGTCTGTAAAGTGCAAGTGATAAAAAGTAAAAATGTAAGATTGTCTCTTTGTTCCTCTTGCTCCACTACACAGCAGCACCACAGATCATGATAGCTACAGACAAAAATAATTTTTTAATTCAGATAGTACCTCCCACTTTCCAGGAAGTTTACCACATTCTTTCCATTCAGCCTTTGAGATGAATTTTGCATATACATTTTGATATAAAGGCTTGTTTTTTGCATTAAAAATGGCTGTGCACTTAAGGCTACCTACCTATTAAGCTGAAGGGTAGGGAAGAAAAAGAAGGGAACTGGTGGAAAAGATTACCCAAAGGTATGTGAATCTTGCTGTGGAATAACGGGTAAATTAGATTCTGTTCGTTAAGCCTTAGTATAAATTGTTTGAGGATTATATGAGAAATCTGCACCAAAACCAATACTCCATAGCATTATTATAATAAAATTAAGCATACATAAATCTTCTATCTATAATACTATCATCATGCCGTTTATCATGAAAAGCAAGTTCAGCTTAAATTAAAACAGTCTATTCATTGTGAGTGTCAGCTGACTGTTACATACTTTGTACAATATATTGTCCACTGAAATAGTGGATTTAAGGTAATTCTTTCCCCCCAAATATATACTATGAACCACATTAATCAAATTAATTCCCACATGTAATGTTCTCGGTTTTTTTTAATTTTAAGCGATTGTTTTGTGTTTTTACCTTTAAAATGTACTGCACAACAGGCATTAGTTTTTCATGCTTGTTTGTACAATTTCAAATCTTAAGTGGAAAGAGAAGCAGAGGCCTACCACAGAACCCAAATCCCGATCTGAGTTTCATTTGGACTGAACCCTTAGAGAACTTGTTAGGAGGTGTATGGGTAGAAAATAGTGATTTGTATGCTTTGTTATGAAGTCAATTGCCAGAAGAAAGCATTTCAGTATCTTGTTACCAAGAGGTAAAATCCAAGGGTCACTATAAACATTTTGTAGGATATAAATTTTAAAATCAAACAGGCCTTCATATTTTTTGGGCAATGATAGAGCACTAGATGAACCCCGCAGCTGGCAGAAAAAAGGAAGGATAAGGGCAAGTCACTCAAAGTGCAACAGAACTGTGGACTTACTGAAAATATAACTTTTGCCTTGTAGAATGTGTAGGACAGGCAAAAAAGAAACTAAATGCAGGTATATATAAAATATTAAACTTTAAATAATTAGTGGTGTTAGGAATTTATGCCACTAGTTATAGTTTGTTTCTTGCATCCATCTTAAAAGACTTAAATTATCCTTTGAATAAATAGGTCAGATTGGTCACACATCCGACTCTGTTTGCTATCCATAAATTGCAAATTAAAAGGTTAAAATAAATTAATTTAAAATTATAATAATTATAGTACATAAAAGCAGAACACCTAACATTGTAAAAAGTTTTGAGTAAGGCAGTAAGACTAATGAAAATGAAATAATTTGTTTATAATAAACTGAATAATTCAGTGATGATTGAAAAACTACTGATCACATTTAGATACTGGGAGGATGAGTTGACTTGTGTCCCTATTCCAAATATGAAAATGTGTCCCTTAGAAGAGTACTTCCCTCTATGTAGTTCCCTGTTTACTGCATGAGGGCACTTAGAAATGCAATAGAATAGATAATTTGTCTTTGTAAAGGTTGATACCAAAGTCTAGCATATATTAACTAACATGAGAAGTAAAGAAACTGATGAAATAGTAAGACATCAGCATGGCTTTTCCTGTCCTATTTTCTTTCTCTTCCATGTGGAGTCTTTGAGATGTGAAAGTCATCTAGGATTTTTTAATTTCTTACTCAATAGGAAACACCATATCGGATGGGAATCCTTCTGATATTACATTCTGGACTGTTTAAACCCATGTGGAAACAAAACATAACAGGCAAAAAATCCCCCACATTTAAAAGTAACATTGGAGCCCAAATGAAGTAATAGAGAGTACCAGATACTAACCAGGATCACTATATTACATGGATTCAAAGGCCTTTAAAACCTTTGAGGAGACCACTTCATCTTTCCCCAGGTTTGCTTCCCCCACATCAGTGTTAAGGAAACATATTCTTACCGTTAGTCTGTCTGCTGAGTTTCCAATGTTAAATTTTCTTAGTGACCTCTACCCTTTGATTTAATTTCAACACTAAACTTGTGCTAAGATTAAAAGAAGAAAGTATAGGTACAGTGCCCTCTCCACGCTCCCCTAATATGTCAAATATATATATACTGAAATGTTAAAGTTACATTGAAAATTCAGAAGAATCTACACTACTAGATGATGGGTCTCCTTGTGATACCATAAAACCTCAATGATTTCAAAGGAATTCTAAAATATTCTCCCTGGAGGGTAAGTACTGTGGGATAAGGAGCATTTTTTACCATGAAAATATTGTTTATTTTCTGTTAAGCAGTGGCAACATCGAGATACTAAAGACTGAAATACCAAAATACAGGAGACATGAGAAAACTCCCATGCTCTCAGAAATTAACTAGAAAATATTTTTGAAGAAATTTTTAAGAGGGATGAATATAATACCTACATAATTATCTACCCCTAAATGTCTCCTTTATTAATTGAACATATTGCAGGAGAATTTTAAATTTTGTTTTTTCAGGCAGTAGACAGTAGCATGTATTAAACACCTACTCCTTCTCTGAATGATAACCAGGATCTTCTAAGTAAAAATATATATGAAATTTTAAGACTTTAATTCCTTTCACATGGCTAAATATCAAAATAAATATTGGCATATAACATTATGTGAAGACGTAAGCTTATGTCAATACTTTTTCATAGTTCGTATTTCCTGTATGAAATAAAATGTGAATCTTTGTTGATGGCAGTTATTTGTAACAACTGATTGCAATATCAGAAAAGAAGGAAAAAAGAACATAATTTTGAGTCTCCCACACATCTGCTGACTAGATAAATATTTAATTGGAAAGGACCCTAAGATATCAGCTATTATGCATTCCATCACATACATAATCATAATGACAGTTTAATTTTTGATAGATGTTAAGCTATACTTAGCTCCCTAGCCCATGTAATGGTCAGCAGATCTCTTGAAATGTTTGCTTGAATATGTTAGCAAATGTAATGTGGGTTTTTATAAGAGAAACACAGAAAATTTGAGTTTCGATCACTTATTTAGTCTTCAGGTTTTCCAGTACTGTGTCAGAACTTGAAAAGTATTCCAGAAAATATCATCTCACCCTTATGATATTGCTATTATACTCAGCTGGGCAATTTGCATAGTAAGTTATTTATTATCTGTGAGTAGGAATATCAGTATTAATCATTTAACTACATTTGAAAAATATAGGCTTCCTTCTTGCTACTATTCTGGTAGAGGCAAATAATTTCCTTTGGATGATTAAGGAAGTGATTGTGCCTGCAAAGCAGATGCCTAAAACTCTACCAGGTATTAATTGTATGATGGGAGAAGTTCATGATGGTAGCATTTTCTCTTTCTAAACTCTCACTTAAATACAGGATTTGTTCAATATGTTTTGCTCTTCAAAAATAATATTCTTAGAAAACTCTTTAAACTTCCTCTTTGTAAAGCGCTCTCCTGCTACTTGTGATATCAGATTATCATTTTGTCTTTGTGACACTGTCAATGTACAGAAGACTGTGATGTCACCAGAATAGGTGTTTCTGTTAGAGGCGCTGGACGGTTGTGGGACTATCTATGGCTTTCATTGACCTGGATTCAGTTCTGTGTGCTGTGCCTCTGGGATGACTTCACCACAGTCAACAGTTCTGGCATTATGTGCATTCACATCACTAGATACTGTGTTGTTTTATTCCCCGGTGTGGAGGCGCTTTGTGCAGCAATGTACATCTGTGAAAAATGAGCAAATATAAAATTTTACACATAAAAGGTGTATTCACATTTTACCACATAAAAATTTTATGACTTAGCACTTACAGCAGACTTCACCTTGTTTGACTTTGGTCATGTGAAAATTCAACATCTATTTTAATCTGGTGATAGGGCAATGTATTCCAGACTAAAATGATTTTCTTATGGGGCTAAAATGGACAGCTACCTGAGAGATTTGTCTCTCACTCCACTATACACAGCATTATGATGGCAAATTAAAAGCGTGGTCTTTAATCTTGCTTAAATTTAAAGGCTGAAAGTTGGATGGCTTGTCATCACCCTAGGCTCAGTGCACAAGGGCTGAATATGGATAACTCTGTCCTTCAGGAGTTTGAGTTAAAAACATAATGTTTAAACTTTCATCCTGTAATATACAACAGGTGCAATTGATTAAAGGAGCAGTTGAGCCACCAACACACCTGAGTTTTTTGAACCTTGTTTTAAGAAAGCTGATAATCAAAATGTCTCTGGAAATTGGAAGCCACTGTTCACATTGAGAAGTATAAAAAATCAGACACTAATGTGTCACTGAATTTGTTTTAAGCACAGAATCTTTATTATGCCAGACTAAAAAGTTGTTGCTGAGTCATAAGCAATGAAATATTTCTTACATTTTTTAAAGAAAAGAGAAAATTTCCTGAACTTGTTTTTATTTTCCAAAATAAATGCAAAATAACATAGATACCCTGAACAGGGTAAGCCTTCCAGAAACAGGAAGATCTGCTAAAGTCATACTTGGAGATCTTTTTTTCCCTCTCTGCCTTCCTAACTGGAGCTCCCTGGCCTTTGTAGCACGGTAACACTAGGGAGCACACTTTCATCAGGAATTATGCCGTCTGCAGCATCTACCGAGGCTGGGAGATAGTCAGTTCTGCACATCAGCAGTTGGGCAGCGGGCCAACCCTTGCCCTGCTGCACAGAATGACAAGGCAAGTGAAGATGACAGAGCTAATGGTAAACAATGACAGATCTGTCGAGAGTCTGACGGGATGCATCTCTTGTTTGTTCACGTACAGTACAGGAATCAGAGCTATTTTGTTCAGGGTGTGCTTAGATGCCTGCTTGAACTCTTCACCCCGCCTTTTACAAATCAGACTTAACAGCGCAATGAAGAGGGGTTTTTTTGTGAGTATGAGAGACTTACAGTAAGCTCAAAACTAGGACAAGCAATTCTTAGAGAAGGGAGAAAATATACTTGCTCTTCAATTTTGTTTATTTTAAAAATTCCCTCATTCATATTACCAGTTAATAAAACCTTTTTGTGTAATTATTACTTCTAATAATGAAAATATTTGTTTATAGAATTAAAAATGCAGAAGAACAGAAAAGAATTCTTTATTTGGAGTAGCTTTAGACTTGATTTTAATAATATAAGAACGAGTTACAATTTAAAATGCACTAAATTATTCCTTTCTTCAATAATTTCCAAGAAGATTTATTTTCTTATTAAATCAGTTTATCTGCTGATTTATATTTTGATATAAGCCAAATGTGTTTATCTTGTATATTGTACCATTGCTTTTAGGGAGCTTAAAGTCTTTATTTAAAGTCTACATTACACATTTTATACTTTTGATACACTACTTTTTATTTTGTTATGGTGATCAAGTTTGATTTTTGCTAGGGTGTGGAGTTATGAACAGGTTAATTTTAACCTGTGTAACTTTGATATGATCACACAAAAAAGATGTTTGGCAATCCTCACCGTTGATACTGTAGAAAATTTTTCTTATCAGAAAAAGATATGTTGGACAAGACAGTGCTAGAAATAAATAATAATAATAATAATAATAATAACAACCCCAGCAAAACAACAACAAAAACAAACACTGCAAAACCTTTCCCAGGTCTTCAGCAGAATAGCTACTCTGAATCAGATCTGTGGTTCGTACAGTCCACTTTTAGGTCCTTTTCATTATCTTCATGGAAAAATTTAAACTAACATGCAAAGAACAGCTGACAGGCAATCAGCATAAATTCAAAACAATATTTCAAGTGTTTCAGGTGTTTCAGGCTATTGATTTTCTTTACATTTCTCTGTTCTTCTCCATTTATGTAAGCTTGCCTGTCACCTTCTGTGTGCTGAGGTATGGTAAAACAGAACCTTACTGATTTGGTTTGTGTATTAAGAAGGTTGAAATATGTAGAGCAATATATCAGTCCTTGAGATCCTCTTGTCTTAGGGGGACTTAAGCAAGGGCAAGTATTTTTATTCTCTGGTAGAGAGCAACCCCCTCCCAAAGTATTAAAGTAGACTACTCAAAAAGATTTTGTGTATGAAGCAGAACCTACTGCTAAATAAAGAACTCCAGAGCTACCACATTCAATTAAAAAATTCCAGTTGAGAAATTCTGGTCTTCAGGGGGGTAATAGGGTATGTGATCATAGAATAATTAATTTCCATTAGGAGAATTGTATTAAATCAAATTATGTAGCTATTACTTTGAGTAGAACTTGCCTGAAATGAAACTTAAAAAGTGTTACCCCACATAAGAATGAGTTTGGGCTGCAATTCTAGAAGCTCGACACCTGATTCAAAATACAATCAAGTGAAAATCTCAGACTATAGAGCAAATAAATGTAAACTATTGATAACATGGCTGCACGATCAGTTTTTAAGCAGAAGTTCCCATTGATTTCAGTGTTTAAAAATCAATTCATTCTCTGCACAGATATACATTCAGATTAACAGTGATTATTTATCATATTGACTTTATCTGAGGATATCTCCCATTTCATATATATATGCTTAGTATTCTTGTTTAATACCCTGTCTGTTGTGATATTCCTACTATTCTGTGAAGAAACCATTATCTGCCTTTACGAAGTTTCTGTTGTTTTTATGCAAAGCTATAAGGAACTTCCTGGGAGACTTGTAATCTGCATGGAAGAACTCCAGCCTGTGATGTTGCAGCTCTTGTTTCCCATCTGCACAACGACACCAGCCGGAGGTCACAGCTACAGAATGGGGGTCCACCACACAAGGATCTACTTGCACACTCTATTAAAGCTAGATGCTGATCTAGAAGGCTTTACAGCCTAAAAAGACTGAAGAGTTAAAAGACAAAAAAAGTTGAGATAGCTCAGCTTCCTTGAGAAATGTCAATGACAGAGATGGATGCAACAACTGGAAGTGTAAAACCCTTCTTTAAATTCAGTAAACTGTGCAGAATATAAACTGTGCAGTGTTACCACTTCCTCTTGAAAATTTTTATTCAACTTCAAAACCCTAAGGTCTGATTATTTAAGCTATTTTTGATAAACATAGAAGATTAAATTAAAAAGGGCAAAATGCTTTGCTAGATAGTCTGCTTATTTCAGAACTGTGCCAGATTTTACCACTTTAAAGATTTCCATGCCTTAAGAGTAAAACCCTTAAATATTTATCATATGAACAATTCTGCTAACTGGTAGGACTATTTATGCAAATCTGGAATTATGTATTTCCAAAATGCTCTAGTCACTGTATACCTGATCCCATATGTAATGAAAATTAAGTTCACTGTCAAAATTTTTCTGAGAGTGGGAAATATAAAATTAATTTAAATACTGTTTAATTTTCCCTCCTGTTTCCAGAAGAAATCATCTAAAGATATGCTAACCCAAGTGTATAACTTTTGGCTTGTAAATGGTGTGTGTTTTGGAAGCTGAAGAGATATGCCTGTTTAATAAGGGTCATAAAGAAGATTTAAATGCCTCTCACAAGTGAAAGGTTCTACTGCCACAAGTTTAGCCCATGTACAAACTTTTCATTCACACAAAACAGGGAAAATTCCCAGCGTAATTCTGAGTGAAATGAAATAACTGCAGAAAGTAAGTCTAGTGTAAGGTTGTGAGGAAAGACTGCATATTTTATGAAAAAAATAATAAAAGGTTAAATTCTAACAGCCCGTCATTGGTCAGTGGAAAATGGAAGTTAATAGTTCATTCCCAGGCTTCTATGTTATTCCTTGGCTTCAGGAACAAAAAACCAGCCAACCAACCAACCAATCCCACCATATTTTCAAAAGCTATTGTAATCACAAAATCAAATATACCATCAGGAAAAAAGGATGTATTTCACCTGTCATTTTAAAAAATCATTACTAAATATAGAAACCTTCCATCTGATCTATTTTTTACTTTTTCACTGTAGAAAAAAACTAATAGAACTCTATATGGGTTATTCTGTTATACACAAATATTTTCTGTCATAAAAAAGTTACAGTGACTTTTATTGTTCATGTCTTCTCCAGAAATCACTTAGCATTTTCTATGCTGTGGAAACTTGTAATAAAATGGTTATAAGAGGAAAAGCAAGTCACCTAGCAGTATAACCCACAGAAAAAATGAACAGTTCAGCACTTATTTTTTATGGGCTAGTTAACCTCTTTGGATTTATATAACTGCCAAAGCCTGACCTCCATTACTGCTGATCAGAGCCGAAATTTACTTCTATAACATATTATACTGGCCACTTTAGAGAAATGAGGGAAAACACAATAGGCACAGAACCTACTTATTCTTATTATTGGATGTACTTTTCCCTATCTCTGAGGCTTACCATTAACAGCTACACTGGATAAACTGGAAAGCAAGTCTGTGTTCATGCACTAAAACCTGTCAGTAATGACCTATCAGTTTCCAAATGTGTAAGTGACTACCTAATAAATAAGAAAGGGCAAGCCCCTAAATATAGCAAAATCTAAAATGTGACCTACTGCCAAGTGTTAGGAGCTGAATTTCATTGGCTCCGAGTTCTGGTTTTGTAATACTACATGCATTTATACTAGGACCTTATTTTGACAGTTTGCCAGCAATCATCTCTCACTATCTGATTATCAGAAATAGGCTTTGTCTGTCTTTTGTTCTCTTTATGTTGATTTTTTCATGATGTCTTAGTTATTCCACAAATATATTCTGCATATTCAAAATGTTTGGGTAATTAAAATCCTATGTATAAAGTACTGTTATAATAGTGTAATTAAATTGAAATAGCCTGGTAGTTATGCATCATAATAATGAAAAATAATTTAAAACAATTAATTAATATTACCTCCTTTTCCTTAGAGTAACCCTGTGTACTTGATTATCTTGAGCCATGAGTAAGGTAAATGAAATGTGTGAAAACTCAAAGTGCTGTTCTAAACTTTGGTTGACTAATATGTCTGGGTGGCTTCACCTTATAGTTATTTCTCAGAAATTCTGAATAAGAATTTCTGAAAAGCTAAGTACATGTAGGTTTCTAGATGTATTATTTAGGAAATGTGGTCTTAAAATTTATGTTTATTTTATTGTAGGAGTGAAATATAATTTAAATATAGTGATATTATCTGTTAGGACTGACATTTTTGAGATCAGTGTAATAATATAGAAGAAAGAAGGAATTAAATCTATTATCTGACTTTATTTAGATTGACTTGTTACTTATAATTTTACATCTTCTCTTTTCTTACTTTGTCTTGTCTAGCTTTCTGACTTACAAATTTTGCTTTTCCCACTTGCCAACTTTATTTTTTTTTCTTTATTTATCTTGCACTATTTTTATTCTTTGAACTCCTTTATTTTTTTAACAGAAAGAAAACAGACAAGACGGTATTATTGCACATTTGCTGGAGACACTGTAAACAGAAAAATCAGACTCTGGCAATAAATGCTAATTTTATTTATAAGAAGGAAGGCAGCATTTCACCACAAACCTTCAAGAATCATAAGTCAAGACATGGGAATTGAGACTAGCTTGAAAATCACAATTTGGGAGAGGAGAGTGACATCCTCTGTGTTGCCTTTTGTGCTGCTTAGTCATTCAGATATGCTCTAAAAGTTTTCTAACTACAACAGTGATTAGAGGCATACTAATTTGGAAATTACTCTAGTGTAATACAAAAATGTCAGTGGCTGGGCTGAAGAACAAATTGATGCCTTGAGATACTTCTTAAAAGCTGCAATAACTGCCAACTGAGTGGCAAGGAGACAGCTGTTCTGAAGTCTTTTGCTGTGGGTGTGAAATGTACATTTGGCTACTGACATCATTGACCACAACTAACCAAAATATACAAACATGTGAACTTTAGGTACATGTGAATTTTTTTCAATTTGATAATAAGCTCAGCTAATCATATGGTTGAAGGTGGAAGGAGGCCTTTTGAAAAGCAGTCAAACGTCTCAAAGAGGTTTTTTGAGAATACATGTGTCAAATCATATTTCTAATGGTGATCTATGGGCAACCTCTTCAGGGTACCTTATGCTGTTATTGGTGGTAATCTAGGTCTCCATTAAATTTTTGAAATCAGTGTTTTTAAAGACATTACAGTAAATGTATCAAGAACTAGTCATATAAACCCTTATAGTAAATATTTAATTCAGAAATGCCTGGAGCATTTCTTCAAAATTTCTTCACTTTTGAATTGAAACACAACCTAAGAGGCTAAGTCTCGAAGAAAAGGACTTGAAAAGGTAGATTTACATTAGAGTGATAGTATAGGGGTATTAGAATTGATTTTGAAAATTTAATTTTCACCCCCACTGCTAGCTGCAATGATGCTAGTAGATGTTATATGAGTATGCTTGTTACTAAAGATTAGAGCTTGGATCCTTTTCACTGGAAGTTTGAAGATTGCAAGCAGTCAGTGCAGCTGGAAAGAAAAAAATAATAATGATTCTTTCTGTATTTATGTATTAAAATCACCTTTGACTTTGTAGGGGATCTGCAGATTCTCACTCATTTAATGGATGAAATAATATAAAAAGAATTTTATAGATAAAAATCCCCCTTAAATGACCCTTCTGAGAACTCTCTGTCTTTTCTGAATGTAGGATCTTTACAGCTAAGCTCCAAGTGCACCAATTTTTCTGTCATCTTAAGCAGAGTCAAAAAAGACCTCAGTGTTCAGTAAGTATTTACGTTTCTCTCTTTTCCCTCCTGAGACTACAGCAGGACTTGAACCATATCAAACCAATTAAAACTCACACACCAGCATCTGCATCAACCATTCAAATCTGCAGTATTACTTGGGCAAGGATCATATGAGGAAAATGGGTAAAATGTAAATTGTGCTGGAAAGAAAGCTTATTTTGTAAGTTGTTTATATTAAAATTTTGTGTAAGACAGTGCACTACTAGATTGTACTGTTTTTTCTGTTCTTTCCTAGGAAAGTAAATTAAGACCTTAGTTTCCTGGATAATTTAATTTATTTCCTGGATAATAAAAGCTCTTTCTGAGCTTTTATTTTTATTTTATTATTCATTAGATGTAAACCACAATTAGGTCAATGAGGTGAAACAGGCCACTCAAGCAGACCTTCTTGGGAAGGACTATGCAAAAAATTCCTGTGCTCTAAGTAAAAAGTTGATCTTAAATACCTCTTCTCTCCACATGAAAGTACAGTGGAAGTTCATTTCTATATTCTTCTGTTTTGCTTTGTTTTAACTTCCTCCATTTGATAGCATCAAAAAAGGTCTCCAGATTCTCTTTTAGATAACCACTGTACACTTAGAAATAAGTTTCAGAAATGAGATTAGTTCTTCCGGAATGATGATGCTGAACTATTGACCTGCGGGGAGAGAGATGATGATGTTGACTTTCGCTCTGCCAGGTTCTCTATCTCTAGTAATTTTTCCTCTAAAATTCAGTAGCGGTAGGTTACAAAGCAGGGGTCGAGGCAAATTACATGGTAGCCAACGCACTGCATTACTCTATACCTGTGATCTGTCTTAGTCTCTTGGTGGTTCAAATGCAGGTGATGGTTTCAGTGCTGAAATAGTGAGGTGAAATGTACCTTGATTTAACATTTTAACCAGAAGGGACTGCTCTCTTCCTCTACTGCCTTGATGTAAGGCCTTTGATGATAACCAATGGTGATGGCAAAGTATATAATGAATGAAGGCACTGGGTGCTAGTACTACTCATAATAAAGAGCTTGGAGGTAGTTAAATCTGTGGGTTTAAATTTAGAATAGGCATGCAATTTGTAATGAATTATTTATTGGGTTAAATTTCACCAACTTTTTTTCTGTTCGCCAGTTGTCCACAAACATATGGCAAAATTTGAGGATTTATTCATTACCTAGAAAATATTCATTTATTTCCTCAGTGAATAAATTCTTGGCCTGCAGATTGCTCATGAGCAGTTCATAGGGAATATTCAGAAGATGCACTGTGTGTGTTAGTTTCCACGTCTGCTTCGATATGCTGTAAATTAGCACTATTATTATGACTAAAAGATCACACAAGCAGATGCTGTGCTGACAGCAATATTTCAGCTAGCCCTTTATTTAATTCTCATCAGAACATAACGTAGTACTCTAACATTACGCTTCTGGATTTACCTGCAGCATATTATAGCTCCTATTAAATGAAGAATTATTTTCAGTCTGGGTTAATTTACCAGCCCTATTTACATCAAGACCCCAGCATTGTGTTGGCACAGACAAGAGGACAGAGAATTGAAGTTCAGTCAGGAATGAATATTTAACAGCAGGATGTTATTGCCCCAATATTATCAACAAAATCTATCTGGTTAAAGCCTTGCATAAAAGAAAAGTGCATATTCATATATTTTATTTACATTACGGTGCATGCACTTAGCAAAGAGAGAGCTCTTAATTTTTTACTCTGGCTGAGGGGTTTGCTTTGTTTGTTTGTTTTTTTCGTATGTTAGCAATGCAGAAGCATGCATATTTTAAAAAGGATATTTTGGGGATGCAAAAATAGGTCAGTAAAATTAACAAGAATTAATCGGAATATCCCCTGTTTGGAGAGGTGACAACATTTGCATGATGTCAATAGTGTATGTTCCCCAGATGTTAAGGATCACTTGTGCCCCAGTGGAGATGGTCGGGTTTGAGGGAATGATAAAGAAGTGATAACCACTTTAATAGGGTTCTTTGTAGAAGCCATTTTCATGCCCATCCTTTCCTTTTACCTACAAAGAAAATCCTTCAACTTCTCCCTGTACATATTCTCTACAGACCGCCACAGTACTTCTCCGCAAATCTCACTCAAGCAGAGGAACTTTTTCACTAATTGTGTCACAGCAGAGCATGAAAAATAACATTTGGGGACAGCACTCTAGAGGTATCTTCTCAGTTCCCCCAGAGAATTAGGAGAAATGGAGAAAACTTGTAATTTCAAGGGTCTTTGAATTTGTCTAATGTTCAGAGGCACATCCACTCTCTGGGTGTTCACTTAGTAGGTATGACTCGGCTTGAATGTTTCTTACATTCTGCTCTCCACAATCCAGTGAGGCAACTGGATCTATAAATCGGAGATGTGATGGACCTTTGCAAATAGGCAAATCTGAAAAAGAAGAAAAAATCTCATTTTATAATTTTTGGCAACTCAGCCCATGATAAAGTATTAGTTGAAAAGCATATGATATCAAAATGAAAGATGATACTCTTAAAATGTTATTTAATGTAATATAATGCTTTAGAATAAAACAAAACTGAAATATTCACTAAAGGAATACTGAAAAAAAGCATTATTTTAATTTTACTACAATGGTAGTGATTACAATTATTATTCCTCGAGGGGAAGAACTGGGTTTGGTGTTGTTCTTGGTTGAAATTGAGGTTAAAGACCTACAGCAAGCTGCAAAACTCAGGAAGAAGGACTCTTCATTGCTCCAACTGGAGCTGCATTTCTATGCAGTCCTTAACACAAGATTTATGAAAGGAGAATAAACAAACAGGCTTTTTTCCTAGTGGTTAATATCTGTACATCAGAAATATGAAGTGTGAATTTGAAATTCATGAAACCAATTATGTTCTTGAACTGAAGTTTCCTGCTGCATTCACTGAGTGTAACAAAAGTCATTGCAAATGGTTGGTGTGGTATAAGCAACAAGTGTGGAAGAAATTGTTTTAATCTCAGAAACTTGGTGAGACATAAGCACTTAAAGGAGAAAAGAGAAATGAAGTTTCATTATTTTGGGGGTTTGGTGCTCATATTGCCTGGTTTAAGTATTTTTTGTCACAGTTCTTGTCCCATTATGAAGTGCCAGTTTTTCTCTTTCATTGTACATAGAATGTGGGAATGTAAGAAATCCCTGAATTACACACCTGGGCTCACTGCCTAACACAGAATTGCTGCAATGCTTTGTGCCAGGAAGCCTAATCCCATTCGGGATCTGACCCAAATGATTCAATCCTATTACACTCAAGGGCATTGTGATAGTTTTTATAGGACATTTCTGATATTTTTGAAATAAATATAGGTAATATGTGTACTTCAGGAGAGTAAATGCTGATTAAAAAAATCCTTCAAATTACTATTATATTTCCATTCTGAAATTATACCTGCCAGTGTAGCAGTGAGAAAACTGTTTGACCATTAGAAATACCTATTCACATATATCATAAATAAAAATAACTATTTCAACTTCACAAAGAACAATATATTTATTTGGTCTTATCGGAACTCTTTTCAGATGTAAGAAAATGAGAATATTTTTATCTCAAGATTGAAACACCTGTAAAATGAGGACTGTAGACTCAAAGATAATGGAAATATTTTTTAGCTATTTTTTTCACTTTATTTTAGAAATCATATTACTAAAAATTAAATTTGTAATAGAATTATCTGATTTTTTTTACATTAACATCAGTTTGTCATTTACTTCCACCGAAATGCAAGTTCTCAGAAATCTTCATTGTATTTGAAATGATAAGAAGATATAAAACTTCAGATAGTTTGAAAATAGTCACTTTAAAATAATTTACCTGTAGCATTTTAACAGGTTCTAATTTTTAAAAATTGCTGAATTTTTATGCATGATTTAATTATTCATTAGTTGATATCACTAAAATAGATACTGTATCATAAAAAAGATAATGAAATAACTTAGGAAAAATGATAGTTCAAAAATATGTTTGATTATAGACCTCTTGCCAGCATATAGAAATAAATATTGGGGCCTTTAATGGAAAGATTATGAGCATGGAAGGACCTCTGACATCATCTGAGTTGAAGGTGAAATATTTCCCCTACAGCAATAAAAATGAATGTGCAAAATTTTTTTATAACCCACCCAGTGCCCAAGATCTTCTGTAACCTCTGTTTGACTTGTCACTTGGAAGACAAATTTGTTCATAGATCGTGACTGTCAGAGTTCCTTTTCTGCAACAGTATCAGTAATTAGCTGCGCCTTTTTAGTGCTCAGGGCAAGTACATCTGTCACATTGAAATAAAGGGTTAGATTTTTCACAATTTTAGATAACATTTTAGCCTTCTGGCTTTGTAGCATCAACAAAAAATCCAAACTATTGACAAGACTGTGTCAATGGCTTTCTTAAATGTCTATGTGGTATTAATGTGTTAAAAAACCTAAAAAACCAGTTGTAACTCTACATTTTAAAATATTTTTTTATTAAATACAAAGTAAAACAAGAATTTTGGGAAAAATGGGGAGAGTCTGTGAGCTGATTTTAGTTTAGGCCTAATCCTAAAGTCTGTTGAGCTTTTCTGTGACTTTCTGCATGCCATCAGTTTAAATTGATTTGGTGTAGCAAGGATCAATCCTTTGTCACTTAATTGTATTATAGCTGTCTGTGTCTTTGAAAACAATTACAGAGCTATCTATCAATCCAGCTGCACCAATTAAAATGACCTCATATAATTATAACTAATAAAAAATTAGTTTATGCACATTGATTATGGCTGTCTTACCAAGAGGCTGGAGTTTATTAAAGAACCTCATGAACGAGATGGATTGCAAGTATAACGAGGTGAATCTGTGTTAGTATATGATATTATCAATCAAAAATACAACAGTCCAGGTATCCTGCACTTAAACAGGCACAGAACAGAAAAGAATGATGGGCTGTTCCAGAGTTAGCTGGCCCCCTGGTTGTCTTTGACATTTTCTCAGTCTAAGGGAATCAGGCCTATTTAATTTACAGAAATTTAAAAGAAGCTTCAGACACACATAGGGTTGTAACATTCATGCTGTTAGTTATTATAGTGTAGTCTGTTCTCTTGCCAAATGAGGAGTCCTCTCATGTCCTATGCCAAAATTAATGGGCATAAATAATGCATGAGATGCCAGATTACAGATTTGGTCTAACTAGGGAATCTTCAATTAACTAGTTTTAGCCATTTTGATATCTTGTGCTGCTTAAATGTTGCCAGTTGAAAGAAGAGAGTTTTTGGACATAGAGGGCAAATTAATGAATTTATTAAATAGGTTTTGCCCACGTGAGAAATTATTTCTCAGAGGAACATGAAATCCAATAAAACTTAGAACCATGGAATATCCTGAGTTAGAAGAGACCCACAAGGGTCATCAATCCAGCTCCTGTCCCTGCACAAGACAGCCACAAGAATCACACCATGCATCTGAGAGTATTGTCCAAACACTTCTTGAACTCTGTCAGGTTGGTGCTGTGACCACTTCCCTGGGGAGCTGTTCCAGTGCCCAGCCACCCTATGGGTGAAGAACCTTACCCTAATATCCAGTCTAAACCTCCTCTGACACAGCTTCATGCCATTCCCTTAGCTCATATATTAACATATTATTAAGTGACATATTTCTTCATGGAGGTTAAACATGTCCATGTTCTTTAATGCAGCATTGTATTGCTACAAACTGTTATCTGTTATCCCTACTCCAACTAATTTGTCTCTTTTTTTGCTTAGCTTGTCCTCTGAAAGTTTTTCTTGGAATAATCTGTATCTTAAAAGTTTTTGGCCACATGAATTGAATTCTCATTGAAAATAGCAGGTGCACATATGTACTGCTCCACTGTAAACATTCTGCACAGTGGATACCAAAACTAAGACAAGAAGGTCTACATTTTCTGAATTTTCACCCTTGTGAACTAAAGTAATTTTTTTGGCATATATTAATCTGTAAAACATTTTTTGGCATGTCTATCCCTTCATTTAGAAAGAATGAAACATGTTTTTCTTTGCTTTTAACTTAAAAGCTGTCTATAAGCCCATTTGTTTTTATTTTCTTGTGTTTGTATCTTTTGTTTCCAGGGCTTGACCTTTATAGGAAAAACAGCTGCCATTTAATGAAACTGCCATGAGGCAGACTACAGAACTTTAAATTGTATGCTTTTTAAGCTTCTATTAAATAAAATGCAACTTAGAATGAAACTTGCTGTTGGTGTGTGCTCACTCAGATGTGAGAAATGAAAAGACAAAACTTCCCAAATGATAAAATAAATCATCACATGAAAGTACAATAAGTGAAATATTTAATGTGTTGGCAGTCTCTTGCTCAAGATTCATGCAGCCATGATGCATGTATAAGTTATTACAGATAAAACAGTTATATAAATTTTGTAAGCTATATAAATTTTCCTTTACATATTCCACTTTGGTTTTCGGCCTGTGTGCTTTGCATAGACATAATTTTAACCATGGAACCTCCACAGTAATGTTTTTAATAGTTTCATATAAATACTGAGTACCATAACAGGTACTTTACATTCATACTGGAAATTTCAAATTTTTCTTTCCTGACTTAAAAGATTCTCAGGATTTTTGAATGTCTGTTTCAGCTATCATCTCATGGGGGTATATTCAAGCAATATGCTAAGATTTCATTATAACACCAAAATTCACCAAGGACATTTGCAAATTTGCAGTTCAGGAATAAAATCAGAATGTGATTACTCTTATTTTTCTTGTTTTGTTTAAATTTATTTTTTCTTTAAGAAACCAAATGTCACTTTTCACAGAATAGTATGTGATAAAGTTCACACTGTAGTGTGACTTCACACTTCATTTTCTCTCACTACTGTTATGACGAAGGACTATTTTTGACTGATTAAATAGAAAAAAAAAGAAGCTTTAAATTTTTGCCTTTTTCATCTGAAAATTACTTTACTCTTAAATAAGTCCACCATTAAATATTGGCTTTAATTTCAATCACAAAAAGCTTCTCAGTTAGATACACAAGCTTGGCTGCTTTGCACCCTGTAATATATACATAATTTTTTACTATAGGTGTTCCCAAGTATCTACTCTTGATCCCATGTATGTATCTTTTGGCATGTACCTATTTTTCCTGAGCTTCATTTACTTTGTGAAACTTCACACTTTCAAGGCAGGGAAACACTACAACTAGAACCTTCTTCTTTTTATCTCCCCCCAAATTTATATGTCCTCTGATATCAAGAAAAAAAAATGCAGGCCATGTTTAAAAAAAATAAGACCTGAGGTTTTCTGTAATGTCAAATATTCACTTCATGATTGAATCTGAATAATTTTTTTCAAAATTTAATTTTTTTATTTGGCAGGAGGTTTTTTCTTTGCCCATACTTGCTATTAACCTGAACCACTGTACTGAAGCATATACTGGAATAGATGGTTGAATACATGACACGACCAGCAGGACAAGGGTGTTGATTGTCCCCATCTACTCTGCTTCCATGATATCCCACCTGGAGTACTACATCCAGCTCTGGGGTCCTTAGCACAAGAAAGACATGGTGCTGGTGAAGCAGGTCCAGAGGAGGGACAAAAAGATGATCCGAGGGCTTAAGTACTTTTCCTACAAAGACAGACTGAGAGAGCTGGGGTTGTTCAATCTGGAGAAGTCTCTGGGGAAACCTTAGAGCAGCCTCCCAGTACCTAAGAGGGGCTTGTAAAACACATGGAGAGTGACACATCATAAGGGCCTGTAGTGATAGGACAAGGGGTAATGGTTTTGAATTAATAGGGAGTAGATTTGGATTATGTTTTAGGAGGAAATTCTTTACACAGAGTATGACGAAACACTGGAACAGGCTGCTCGTAGAATTGTGGATGTACCATCCCTGGAAATGTTCAAGGCCTGATTAGATGGAGCTCTGAGCAACCTGGTCTAGTGGGAGGTGTCCCTACCCAGGCAAGGGGAGTTGGAACTAGATGCTTTTTAAGGTCCCTTCAGATACAAACCACTCCATGAGTCTGTGATTGCATGACATTTGACATACGACAGTGATAGAAAGCACAGTTATACAGGTATGGGCTCTAAACCCATGAGGTAACTAGAACAGAGAATCATGGACTGCTGTGATCCTGGTATAGTATACAACTTGAAAAACACTGCTCTAGTTCTTAATTAAGTACATAGTCTTGCATTATCTTCTTAGAGTAACTGAGGTATACCTAGCAGAAAAAGAAAATTCTTTTCTATTTTTGAAAGCTCTTTTCTCTCAGTAATTAAGGTAGTTTTTAATTTAAAATTGATGTTTCTTCCTGAGTAAATGTTCCTTGAGATGGAAAAGAGCCATAAGTGGTGACTCCCAGAATGCTAAGTTCAAAAGTTAGCACAAACCTTATCTGAACAATTCAAAGGTAAACATGTCTGTAAATCTTGTGAGGAAATTTGTCATAGGCAGGTTTTTTAGTTTTGGAAATGCTTTAAAAAAGGGATCGCTTGAAACTTTTTGTATATGCACCTAAATTCTAAAGAACTGTGGAATTTTACAAATAATTTCTGCACATGAATTTAAGTTTTAACACTGGATGCAGCTGAAGAACAAGGATTAAACTTTTTATCAGTCAAAAGTGGTTAACAAAATAGATTACATCATGAACATTTGTAGGTTTAAATTTTAGCTGAATGCAGATATTTGCCTAGGTAGGGTAGCCAACATGTTATAGAACTAGAAGTAAATCAGTTTAACTCAGGACTGTCAAGTACACAGCAATGTATTAAATAAGTGTAATCTTAAAACCTGTGGTTCATTCACAGATCTATGGCATGAAAAATGTAATACTGGAAAGCTGGCAGCATAAGACAATTTACAGGAGTCTTCAGGTGTTGCAGAGCAATTATTACGTTCTTTATCCAGAGCCTGTAAAATGTTCACTTGACAAAATGGTACAGATCTGAACATTTTGTCACTACAGGTGTCACACATATCAAACAGAAGAAAGATTTACAGTGCTCAGGGATAATAAATGAAATGCATTTTCCATCCAAAATTTTGAAACAATTATAACGTTCATAAATGCCAGGCATTATTTCTGCATGTCTATAAAAAAAGGACTTGAATCACAGTGGGAATCACGATGTATTGCTGCTTTTGTACTATCAAACATCATAATTGTATGCAATGTCACAAAGACATTCATGTTGCAGATGGAAATGGGATGAGGTTTGAGGGCTTTCCATGACTAACTTTTTGATGGATTCTTTAAAATCATGAAGTTGATGCCAGGGGAATTAATTTAATTGTGAGACAACAGCAGCAACAACAACAACCACCACCAAGCTACTTATTCTAATGGGAGAAAAGAATAGAAGAGAGAGATAAGTGTACCAGTGCTAGATAGAAGTAGCCTAGAAAATCACTGAAGCATATCAAAATGATGAAATTAAACATCTGGAGAGTCATCCAGTAACTTGAGAGAGGTTGCTGTAGTGAACCACATCAGGACCACCTGTCAATTAGTGAAAGAGCTCAGAGGAAATTAAAAAGAGAATTCATAAGTCAAAAGAAAAGTGATAAGAGAAAAGTGACTTCAGATTATGATTTATTCAAATAATGAGAATGTCTTTTGCAAGAGATTTACAATCACACTCTCCAAATCCCAGGAAATAACTGTCAAAATTAAGCCTATTTCCTTAACATCTTCAAAGCAGCAATCACATAAAAAATGAGTGGGATGGTGGAATGCATCAACAAACCAGGTGTGTAAAAAATAGTTTATGTAGGTTGAGATGTTACAGCCAAGGTGCTTTCAGGACTGAAGCTTTCAGGTCATTGTGTTACTTTTCAGAGCAGGCAATATCTCACTGCTGATGACTCGTTAAAACAAGGACCTGCTGTTAATAGTTGCAAGGCTTTACAATGAAATTCTTTTGAAGTTACTGTGTACATATTTTGATGCAGGGGATTAAAGATAACATAAAAAGGAGGAAGTTTTTGAAGCACTTACATGCATTCTTTGCACTGAGATGGATAACCTAAGGTCAGAGTAGCTTCCATACATGTTCAGGTAGGCATATTTGAAACTCTATGACATGTTCAACATGGTGTTTCAAGAAAGCACATTTTTTTTCCTAGATGTCTTATATAATTTTGAATATGCTCTCTTTATATAATCTTTATCATTTCAAATCAGATATCATCTCTGTTGCCACATGAATGTCAGTTTCATCCATTTACTAATCTTGCCAGCTAATGTACCAACCAGAACTTTTTCATTTAAAATTTTTAATAACTGGAGGTACACTTATACTGATAGTTATGTTTGCCATGTAACATTGAGCTCCTTGTCATGATTGAAAGGACTGATTTTTTTTTTGATCTGGTTTTCTTTGAGCACTCCTTCAGATAATTTATGGAGTATATTGTGCTGGTATCTGTCCTAATTCAACAAGTTAATAGCTGGAGACACTGAGAGGTTAGCATGCTGAGCTAAGAGATAAAAACAGCTTAACTAAGCTATAAAGCATTTAAACATGCTTTGTCTTAGGCTTAGAAAATCAAGCTTCTTTCCTGATATTCTTAGCCTAAGCCCATACACTTGTCCAAACTCATTAAGTCCAGTCATTGCCTCAACCTTATCTCAGAAAGAAAAACCCCAACATAACCTTTACCTCTTTGTCACCTCTGCTCCTAGCCAGTCTATTAGAACTTAGCCTTCTCAAAAGCCCTCTTTCTACTACCCTCAGCAGACATCCAAGCACATACCAGGCTCTGAGGAGCGCATGGCATGATTGCTGCATAATGAACCAAGTTAAAACCAACCTAATAATGTACTAGATTCAGATCTTCTTAGGTCAAGAACTAACTGCATGGATAGGGGAGGAGTTAATTCAGAATTTGTTAAACCTGAGCTTTCTGTCCTGCATTCTGTAAAGTACAGCATTCACTGCTAAGTGAATTCGCAGTCCTAAATGCTGATATATTTAATCTACTCAGTGTATTTAGTTTTCTATTGTTGCTGTTACTACGAGAGTATTTCAAACATTTACCCTGTGTGTCTCTCTTTCCTCTGATCTTATGTGTCAGATATTGAGACTGATTTGAGGAAGACTGTTGAAAATACATCTCCCACAATGAAAATAACTTTTCCGTGGAAAATATTGGAGTGATCAGTTTTGCAAAGAAATGCTGAGAGGTGCACAACACTTCTATATTCAGGATACTGGTTTTAAAGATATGTTTGATTACAGGAAGAAATCAATACAGTTACATTGACTCACTCTATATGTGCTGGTACCTTGTATAAATAGATCCAAATATATTTTTGAAGACTTCTAAATTAATGCTACCTTGCCAGGTGAAACATATGTTTGCATGGATCAAGAGGAGTTGTTGCTGCAAAGAAGAAATCTTGGTTTCCTCATTAGATGATGGAGCAGGTCTGCTTTTTACACCAAGTTTTTTCTGGCTATATCTATTTCAAAAAATGGGTATTTATTGTATTAATTTTAAAATATATGTGAACATCTCTGGAATGGATTTCCTTTAAAATAATTTTATTTAAGTAAACTTTACTGCACTGCTTTTTATAAGGTCACCACTGTTTCAAGTTTCAGGATCTAAACCTGCTATATCAAAATTGTTTTGGACATTCCTGACTCAAGAATGCTTTGCCAGTAGATAAATCCCTTTCTATTACTAGAAGACAGTACACATAGGACAAACAAAAAGAGTACAGAAAATTGACAGAATTCAATTTGTTTCTGATTGTGTAATACATTTGGTATTATTTTATTAACCCCGATGTTATACAAGAAATTTCAGTAATCCAATTGTGTCTCAAGTTTAGCTCCCTAAATGGGTTCCTTGACAAGGATGAGTTCATATAACTTACCATCAACTTATGTTCATTCTTCCCGTGCAGTTACTCTCAGTATTATGTGAATTAGATATTACAGTGGCTCATTGCTCTTGCTCTCTCAGAAAGCACTTCAATGGATTTCTATTTCCCACTTAATAAATGTGCTGTAGATTTCTGGTAGGAGTCCTAGAAACAAATCCTTTTGGAGAGGACCAGAGACATGTCAAGCAATGCTCAGCACATTTCTGCCTAATTTCAGGGCAAAGGAGAAAACCAAAGAAGTTTCCAAGCTAGTAAAATGGATCTAGCAATGTGGTTTTGAGAGTGGGCTACCTGCTCTGACAAGTCAAATTCAGTGAATCTAAATGAGCAGAACTTAATTTCTTTGTGTCTGGCACTTTATTGCTGGGCTGATGTTTTGATCCAATACCAGATCCATGTGTTTCCAAGTACTTTTTCTGCAAATCATGCTGACTCTTCACAATTAAAGGTTGTGTCGGTTTCTCTCATTATATTTTTCTCCTTACTTCCACGTATCTGGCGTGGAGTTGAAAGTTAATATTTCATGTATGTATGTTTTTCTGCTCATTTTGACTGCCAGAAAGGAACCCAGTAATAGTATTTTTTATTTTTACTGAAGAGTCTGGAATAACTGGAAGATTCTATAGTCTATTAGCCCACCTTCCTTTCCCAAAACATTGCATATTACATGCATGTTAGAGTTCAATGACTGTGCTTCTTAAAGTGCAGTCTCTTCCATCAGCCTGGTTTCCTTTCATTAAAGAATTTTTCATCAATAAAGGGTTATGGATTTAAAGTGAAACAAAACCACAATGAGGCTGCGATTTGGCTTTGATAAAACATCAAGGAATTTGAATTGCTATTGCTTTGGTATCTTTACATCTGTCACATAAAGGGTATTCTTTCACAAAAACACAGACTTTATTTTCTTCCTTTTTTTCTCAGCCAGTAATGTACCACCTAATTTCACATTCTCCTTCCAGTAATATTCTGATAGAAAAGAACAATTTTCTCTTGAGACAAAATTTTCTCTAAACAACCATTATTCCCTTAAATTTGTAAAATCAGACTGTAGTGCTTTTTTGGATGATCTTTTCCAGTCCTGTCTTCATGTACATTTGGAATCAGAAGTATGAATTTACTAAGCAGATGTTGAGCTGGGGATAGATCAAAGCAACTTTGAAGAATTCAAACTTTTTGTACTCTTCAAATTTTTATTTCAGAGTGAAAATGATCTTAATTAGGAGATGAAAATATTATGAAATTTTGGTTAATCACAGCACAGCAAAAAATAAAAAAATCTGTATAGTGACTGTTCACAGAATCATTTGCAATAATTAGTTGCAAGCAATCTTGCCATGTACTGTCATACATATTCATAGCAACAGTTTCTTGAACTTTATACCTCCAGGAATACCTGTGCAATGACATAGTGCCTTTTACAACAGAACCTGGATTCTGACTGTGAAGGCAACTGATAGATAGGTTTTTGCTTTACATATTTGTGGATAATTTGCAGGTGGAAGAAATGGCTGACCTTTTTGACTCAGTCTGAAGTGTGCAGTCCACTAGCAACATAAATAGGACAAAATTTATTGGGTTGAAGTACAAGATCATTTATGGAGTAATACAATTTTTTTCTGGAAGCTGAGAGCCACTGGAAATGACAGATGAGGAGAAAAGTCCTAGCTATATTATGTGGTCACAGAGTGACTCTGTGTTATGATAAAGGAGAAAGCAATCCCAACTCAAGGAAATTTCAATTGAAGCCCCTATGAGAGAGATATTTTTGTACAAAACCTTGCTGGAACTTCCTTTATAATGATGAGAAATCAAAAAAGCATAATAAAGAGGTATATGAATAACATGAGACCCAGAAAATTTTTACTTATTTGGAGAAATTAAAGCTGATAAAGGATCTAGTTCTATAAAAGTTATACATAAAGATTAATGTAGTGGAAAAATTAAGAATTCTCCTAAAAACCCGATAAAAAGTGCAAATTGTGAATAAATTTAGAGTAGAATAAAGCTGATATGAATCTCTGAAAGAAATCTTGTGTTGGAATAGTGGGGGGAAAATGTTTGTTTTCAAGACTGTGCTGACAACACCCTTTACCATTTTGTTTTTATGTTTGTGGGTGCATATGTGTTAACCCACAAACTTCAGAAAACAGTACCTTTGCTGCATTTTATTAAGCTTTTTTGGGTTTTTTTTGTTGTTTTTTGTTGTTTGTTTTGGTTTTTTTCCTGACACTTACCTTGCCTGAAGAGAAACAGCAGTATTGTCAGCAGACGTATCCTCCACCTGCTTTAAGCAGATCTGATTGCAACCCTTGAAGACTGCTTCTTTTCTCAGATTAAAGCTTATTCACAGGAAAGACTTTCTTCCTTGCACTCTGATAACTGCTCTTTAGAGTGCTGTCTAGATAGGTAAGATGGGAAGACAACAATAAAACATGATCTAGCTCTCACCTGTCAAATTGTGAGTTATGTTTCAGCAGAACTGAATGTAAGCTAGTTAAAAATTATTTGCATTGTCAACAGTGTTGTTCATCAATTGCAGTGTCCCATGTATACCTGATGAGATGGAAACCTTGTTTCCTTTATTTTTAATTCATGAAGCTTTTATACGTCCCTGCTATTTTTAAAATTCCCACATTGGCAGAAAGTTATTTCGAAAGGCAATGCAAACCCATCTACAGCAGATTATAAAGATCTGTTGTAATGAACAAGAGCAGCATAAGACCTTTGACTGTATTATGTCATGGGTTTACTTGTTTAAAGCAGGAGAAGTAATTTTAAATTGTTTGAACAAGGTTCAATGCAGAGTATGTCTATGTCAGCTGTTACAAATTACACTAATGGCAGAACTGACAGTTTCCCAAATAAAAACTTTTTCCAGGGTGAAGTGCTTTATTATAATCTGGAGCTACATGTTTTCCATGTACTTTATGACACTGATTTTCTGCAGCCAGCTCTTGATAGAAGAATGTCTGTGGATAGAAACTGAATAGGTTTGCATCTGGCACTGGACCCAAGGGTGAAGCTGAACCTTATGCCATTTACCTGTGGAAATATTAGAATCATAGAATGAGTTGGATTGTAAGAGTCCTTAAAGACCAAGTATTATTTTCTGGTTGTTTTTTGTTTGGTTTTTTTGTTTTGTGACAAAATTTTTTTATTATTAGGTCTAACATGCTCATCTTAAACAAGAAAAACACTAATAAAAGGCAGTTAATGTTTTTTTCATTATTTCAATTTCTCTATTGTGCACAGAAGTTGTAAGCACTTGTGTGCCCTTAAAAGATTTTCCACGTATGTATTCCTATGAATGTGCTTGCATCTTCTCAAAATCAGGAATCCAGGCAATATTCTCAGGTAACAGCATAGCAAGCACCTAATTTAAAACATAAAATTGAGCTGCAGTTCCTGCCTTGATCCTGCAATAGCTTTGGTTCAGATCCAATCAAAGAACTAGTGAAATTATTAGGAGTCTTTCTTCTTACTTTGATAGGGCTTGGATTAAACTGCTGATTTTTAGCAGTACCTATTATTCTGCAGTGTTCACTTATTAGCTGAAAGACACCTGTCTCTCGAATCAACCAAAAAATCACACTGCCACATCAGGAGCATGATAACAATTCTTTGGATACATCACTTCTTTGGGATATTTATCACTTTTGTCTGACCAGATCCATTTCTACTAAGACTAAAAAAAATTAACTAGAAAAGAAAATAAGAGAAAAATATTTGTTAACGAATGATCAGTCAAGGGATGCTAAATTTGCTTAGATATTGAAAAAGTCCTTGTTTATATACAGCTACAGTCTGATGAGAAGATATTTTGGGTCCTGCAGATACAAGAAAAATGGTGAAGGATTTGGGACCTTCCTTTTGATAATTTGTTTTTGCTGCCTAGGATCCTAGCATGCTAACTTTATGATGATTGTGTCAATAGTATCATACCTATATTTTTCCTAGCAAATGTATGAATATTTTATTTTATTCCTTTTTTTTTTTTTTCCTCCTTGTCTTGTACGACCCACCTAAGATACAGGACTCTTTCTGAGGCAAGTAGGAAGCCAAAGTTCAAATTGGGTGAAGATGAGGAAGAGATTAATTACTTAAAGTACTGCTTGGATGAAACTTACTGCATCCACAACCACAAGGTTTTAATTTAAGTGTAAAAGTAGACTGTCAGCCAATTCAGTCTTCTGTTTTAGAGCTTGATATGTGCTTTTGAAATCCACATCTCAGTTTGCTGAGCTATCTGAAAGCCCATGTTACAGTGCTAAGTGACTAGGTACATGATTCAATCTTATTCAAATTTTTTTCTCTAGATTGTCTTACTGAACATGTTTTTGGGGTAAACATGAGACAAATATGTTATTTGACAAAAGTCACAACACCAGTTACGTACCCTACATAGACTCAACATCTAACAAAGAAGCAATGTCTTTTTAAAAAATACCATAAAAACTGTATATTCTGTATAAACTGGACATAAAAATCAGGATTTTCCCCTATTCAGTTGTCCAGTAAGCACTGCTTGAAAGTTGTGCCTTAGTGCAAGAAAAGCTGTGAAAAGAGCTGTGTAACAATGAAGACTCTCTTCTACTCCACAGCCCTTCTTTATGACTTTGAAGAAATTTAATCCTTACCAGTTCTGAAATATGTAGCTGCTAAGGGTGGCAGGATACCTATCTCTATTAGGGAAGCAGTATAGTCTGCATGTTTATCTGTATGTCTTCACACATACTGTACACATTCCCTGTGTATTATTTAAGTAGAAATGACTATCAGTGAATAAAAAGACTGCTAGTTTGGAGTACAGACCCTGGACAGCCTTGAATACTACATATACCTTACAGTTAACTGAAATAAATTAGGAAAGAATTGAAATTAAAAACCTCTTTACCCTGTTTTCTTAAAAACAATTCAAAACATCCCACCCTGAAACAAATCAACCAAGTTAATCAACCAAAAAAACAACAAAAAAGCCCAGACTTGTATTACAGAGAATTCCGAGGAAATTGATTCAGATAAGAATGAAAAGACTGTTGACAGTCAAATGTCAAAATGCAGAAAATGTTGATTGTCAAATGTCAGAGCTGTTTGATATTCTAAATAGTTTCAATAGTTTAATATTCCCAGAAACTAAAAGTCAATTACCAAAATATCATTTGCACACAGATACATCCAACTACAGGCAGAACAGAAGGAAACCTGTAAATTCTCAATCCAATAAGTGATGGTGGTGGTCCAACAACAAATACAGTTTCTGAAAGAGAATTCTGTACCTTTTAGAATGTACCATTTAACTAATGAATATGCCAAGCATTCCCTCCATAGTTATATTAAAGGAGAATAAACAAGTAACAGACTAAACAAACACAATAAAATTCAGCTTTCCATAATTATACTGCTTGATGTCTTAATTTATCTGATTTTTTTTTTCGTGTTCTACCATCCCTTTGAAAGAAAGAAATTACTTGCCTTTGGCTCTGAGACCCAACCGTGACATTAGCTGAAAGTCTAGAAGACTGCAGATCAAGAAAATAAAAACTTTAAAATGCTGAAAAATATATGAACTGGGAATTATGAATTTTGTTCAGAGACACACAGTAAAAATCACATTAATTAAACAAACTGTTTTGTAGTCTTCTTTTTGCAGCAGGCACTTTGTTGGATTCTTTTGGGCAGTCTTTTCCCAGTAATGGAAAAAATAATTTTAGAAGTTATTTCTTTCATCATATTGTTCTCAATTCTCCAGAAATTCATTTTAGCTCTTGCTCAAAGTATTTTTAAAAATGATATCATTAGACAAAGTTGTACTTTATCTTCTCTTTCATTTGTTCTGCCTCTTGAACACATCTTTTTTCAGCATCTTAGGGACACCAAAATCAGTCATAATAAGAATTTCTTAGTTTTCTTTTCTTGCCTTTCCTTTTCTTAATGGGTGAACATCTAACTTAAATTATTAGCATATAAATCAAATTTCAATATATCTGAGACATAGCAGAAGCCTACAGTGGGCAGGCATGCTGCTCAGTATATGTTGGGTCTGCAAAAGTACCAGAGAATCCCTAGATATTTTTCACTCAAAAATATTCTTGCACAAGAAGGTTCCCAATTGCAAAATCGGCAAAAGATGAGGTAGTTCCTCTTGTATCCTTTACAAGCAGCAAAGAAAAGGAAACAAAAAGGGAAAGACACTTCTAAGGTGTATCTCCCTGGAAACCACAGCCATCTGACACAGATAAGCACTAACCTAGAATTTACATATAATGATTCTCAAAATTATGGAGCTGCAGATGCCTTCTCAGATCTGTCAGGTCTGTTTCTGAATGGATTTTCTCAGGAAGATGAGGAGCACTTTAAGGCACACAATCATTAAAATCTTTTTATTAATTTCTTCTTGTAACAACCACTGCAGCAATTCTCATATCTGTAGAATGTATATCTTAGTCAATTTATCCAAAATACAATATGTGAAGACTTTCTAAGTGCAGGTTTCAAGTCAAGCTTCCAGTAACTCTATTCCAAAACTGCTCATGAAAAGGAATTGGACAAGCACATAGAAACCTTGTTTTAAGAAGTTGACCAGCAGCTTTTTTCAGTACCAAAGACAGAAAACAAAACTCTGCAGTAACCTACCCATCCACAAAACCAGTAACTGGGCAGCTGCAACTTGAAATGCTTAGAACCAACTGGATTTTACAGAAATTTGAAACAACCCCACATAGTAAGGCACTGTAGCAACATATTGCCTTCCTTTTGTTCTTTGCAGACTGATTTATGATCAGGACATTTTGCTTCCTCCAGAGATCAGTGAACATCCTTTCTGAGGGTCAGCTGTTCAAAAAATGTGGGAGGGAAAAGAAAGCAATCAGGCAGCTTGGCACCCTGCCAGAGTTCTCGTTGCCTCTCCACATGTGCAAGCTACCTGGCTTTCTTCCAGAACTGGAAGGATGCTGTCTTTAGAAGATGAGATGCCAAAGGTCTATTGACCATAGAGACATTTTCCAGCACAGACTTCTTACCTCTGAACAGGTCAGAATTCATTTTAATGTGCTGTCTTTAGGTTTTCTGTGTGAATTTATCTGCAAGTGAGACATATCCTAGACAGTCGAAAAAAGAGAGTCCATCCACGGGGATGGAATTAATTGAAAGAAACGCTCAGGCAGAAACTTAATTCAAGTAGGTAACCTGTATAAATTCTTTTGTGAGAAAAAAATTGTAAAAATATATTCCACTTCCAATACTCTGCTCTTGAGATCTTAAAATACACGAGGGTAATCAATAGGAAACTGCAAAGAACATTCCTTTGGATGAAATGCAGAACTTTCTACTGTATAGATTTTACTATTTTTTTCTCATGTTGAACAAAGTGAATTAAGAATGACATTGAGGATGCTCATGGCACACCTTCACTCAGACATTGTTTATACAACTGCCATTACATGCACTAATTTGGAGAAACTAATTTGCAATTTCTTATTTTATTATCTTGCAAATTCAGTTTTTATTGCTGTACAATACTTTCCATGAATCCTTAGGTAGAAAGAATTGTGTAAGTGTTCAAGTCCAGACTGGATGGGGCTCTGGGCAACCTGGTTTACTGAAAAGTGTCCTTGCCAATGGACAAACAAAGCTAAGCTACACCATAGACAAACAAAGCAAGACTAAACAAGATTAAAAAGAAATAAAAACAACAACAACAAACCAATATTTTAAATTGTTTAATTTAGATTGCTCAGTTTTCCTTCATTGATTTCTGGTCTCACATAACTTAAGTATGCTTTAATATTCCTGAACAGGTATTTAAAGGGCAACTCAGACACAAAAATCAGAAAAAACCCCAGTGACTTTCCAATATTTCTCTGGCTTTGAGATGAATAAATTCAATTCATATATATAATTTCATTTACTACAGTGATTTCTAAAGGTAAAAAGTCTAGAAATTTTTAGAATTTCTGTCAATTCCATATCTTAAGAAAACACCTTATTTGAGTTTTGAAAGATTTATTTACTGGCACTCTTACAGATGTTTCTGGATATCAAAATGAGACAAGATCAAGAGAAATATTTCAGAAAAGCATCCAAAAGATTTTATCCGTACGTGAGATGGCTTACCTCTTTTAGCCTGTGCAGTTGGGAAGATTCCTGCTAGTTTTTGTTTGGACAGTATACCACACTAACAGCTTTTGCTGTTTTAGTTTTACACTTAATTTTTTCAGGGTTGAGGTCAAGAAGTATAAAGTCTTGTGGAAGTGAAGAAAATCAAACAAGGTAACTGAATGTACTTCCATATTAAAAGGATTCATAATGACAGAGGAGGCAATGGCTCTCTGAAAGGCAGTGACTTGGAAAAAGTGTCAGAATAAACTAGTGACTCATATTTTCTGTAGTGGGGCAAAGTGGTTAAATGGACATAAATAAATTTTTCATTATTCTTTTTTTCCATTGAAAAAAATTATGTTCATATTTTAAGAAAGATATTAAAAGTCTGATAAAAAACAATTAGTTATTAATTTGAATATTATACAATCTGAGATTCAGTATAACATTAAATTAAAAGATTATTTGTGTGCAGTAGATAAATACTTTCCAAAGATAAAAAACAGTAATGTAAATGGATAGTGCAGTATTTTTTAGCTTAGGAGAAGACAACAAAATGAGGACTTTGATGCTGAAGCTGCTTGTTTGACTGCTACAAAAAGTAAGACACTCACTGTTAACCAACAGATATTACTCTCTCTCAGAAAAAACAAGGTAGTTGATTTTCCATCTCTTAATGGCTTTAAATCAAGATGAAATGCTTTTCTGCAAGAGGTGCTCTTGGTAAACACAACCTATGCTTCAGTCAAAGACAAGCTATTCTTCTAAGAAGATTTAGTGAGATTAAAAGGAATAGCCTGTGACACAATGACACAATACAATTGTTCTCTGGCCTTAAATGCCATAAATTTATGAAAACACAAAAATGTATCTTACTTTCTTTTATGACATGCATTTAGTGTGGATATTTCTATTGCAGTTTCTCTCTTCACCCTTTCTAAATATAATACTTGTGCTCTTATAAGTAAATTTACCCACTAGACCAGTGAAATTGAGGGCATGCTATGTAATGCTTATTTAAACCAAGTATTTTGTTTCAGTTCAGTAACCTATTGAAAGAAACTCTTAGCCAGCTAGAGAATGTGCTCTATTTAACTTTCTTTGATATTTGCATTTAGTTATACTAGTTAAACTTATTTTAAGATGTAAGAGGAAGAAGAAATTTTCTAAAGAAACCTTTTGCTGAGGTCAAGCTCAGAGAAGTTACACAAATTTTTGCTCTTCCTCTTGTAACAGTTTTCCTGATTGTTGATTTATAACATTTTTGTAATTTTTGTGTTATAAAATCCACTCTGTGGATGAAGAAGGCCTATTCTGTCATTGGTGATAATACTCATTTGAAAATGACCCTCTATGAATTTCTGTTACTTTTTAATCCTCTTCTGGTTTTCCTTCCTTTTTTTTTTATATTTTATTTTATATGGATCGATTAAACTTGCACATAACAGATGACTTGGTTATTACATTCCTGTTAGGAACTGTACAAAATATGAAATATCAATAAACTACATGTTGTCAACTGTTGCTTTTGACATGCTATTACCTAAAACCTCCATGCATATGGCTACAGAGATTGTGTATTTTTATATCACAGCTTATATTTGTTTCATAAATGTACATCTTAGTTAATAGGCTAGATTTTACTATGCCTGACCAAAGGACTTAAACAGAAAAGACTTAGATGAAAGACAATGAAGGAAAGAAATGTAGAACTAAGGCGTCTTAAAAAAAAAGCATGTGAAAGCTGTGAATTGAAGAATGCCCCTGACAAACTTTAAGTGCTGAAGATTAGAGGTGATTTAAAAACCTTTAAGAAGGAAAATGGGAGTCAGTAATCCTGAGTCGTTCTGCTGAGGTTAAAGTCACTAAAGGAGAGGCTGGATAGGCCTGTTAGGATATAGATGAAGATGAAATGGTTAAGGGATGCCTGTGACTCAAGAGACTTATTCTAAGAGATTTCATCTTGTGGAAAGAATGTGTTGGTAAAATTTGTCCCCAGACAAGTTGACAGGGGAGAAGCTGAGACTCTTCACCCAAGTCTTTTAAGATTCAAGAAGTATTTCAGATTGATAGAGAGTTTCTCATCATTTTGTGTACTGGGGCAATCTACCACATCTGAAACTGATTCAATTTCATGGTATCACAAGGCACACTTATCTCATTGCACTCTGCCTAGGTTTTTGCTTTTTCCCATAACCATATTTCTGTCTGCAGAGACAAGGTCCTGCATTTTAACGTGGAACTTTTGCCCTTCATGTGTCTTTTTTCCTAGCATGCCCACTGGGGTAAGAATATCCAAGGCGTGAGAAGTGTCTGCCCCACTGTCTAGTTTGAATGCAGATTACTGCCTACAAGTGACTTGTCATTTTTATTTTGCCCAAGTTTTCTTTTGGCTTTCATTCCCCCAAATCACAATGAATGCTGATGTCTTTGGTCCTTTGCTCACACTCTAGCCACCACCAATCAATCATAGCAGTAAAAAAATTGTCAAGTAAATACAGCTAAACCATGTCACTGGCTACTGCTTAATTAAGCAAACCAGACTGAGAACAATCTTTCGACTTTCCCTTCCGCGCTGTGGCAATGTCACTGTTTCATTACCCATCAATAGAATATTTTCCCAAAGAGTAGCTGTGCCAGTTCTGATGACTTAACTCATGAAAACATACTCATACTAAATAGTTGTGAATCCAAAGCTCTTTTTTTTTTTTTTTTTTACTGGTTAATATTTTAGTAAAAGATGGAAGCCCTTTTATAATCATAAACATCATGTTTGAGTACATTATTTATTCCACTGACCCAAGCAGGTGAATTGCATAGCCACAGAATATCAAGGGAAACTTCAGAAAAGATGGTGATGTGAAAAACAGAGATCTTTCATCTTTTGAAAACTGCAAATATGCCATTTTGGTGTTAAGCTGTAGGTACCCTATGTCTTGGCTTCCTATTTCCATTGGCCTGAGAGCAGTGGAGATGATTTTCCCTGAGTTGGAGACTGTATATTTACTTAGAGAGACATGAAATGCCTTCCCTGCAATCTGTCCAAAGCATTTCACCAAAGTTTGGCTCAATGGAAACTAGGTTTTAGAAAATTTTGTAGAAAGAAATCTGAAGTCCTCTGCCTGAAGTGGTAGTAACGGTGTCTGCTGAAGGCATGCAAAACATGTCAATAAAGACTTTAGAGGTGTTAAAGTACATCCATCTAAAAGACCTCCTAAAATAATAAATTCATTACTGCAGATTTTTTTTCATAAATCTGAATCTTTCATGGTTCTGTAATGTTCCTACCATGTAAAACAGCACATTGTGGATGACTGATGTCAAGTAGTCAATGCGTTTTGTAGAGGGCAAGGCTGAAATACAACAGGAAAAATAAATAATTCTGGGTTATTTTTCCAGCCTAGTTAACCCAGCCTACTGTTTCTGTGCACAGACAGCACTGAAGGTGTCTTCTTCAGAAATTAAATCAATGTAATGCTGGATCACAGCAATATTAAATTATGCCAAATGGAAGCAAGCAAAGCAGATGAAAACCAGACAATCATCTCTAACAGAGAGGAACAGAAGAAGAGCAAAAACCCCCACAGGAAATCTGTCTTTAGATTCACTCTGATGAAGTTTACAAATGTTTGAAACTATATACAAGTCATAATATCTATCACTAATTAGCCAATAATTAAATGGAGAGTAATAAAGAAATTAGCAGTAGTTTAGGCTTCACTGTAACTCTGCTTGGGTTTAACTGAGCACCACATAATGTACAAGTCTCTTCACAAGTATCAGTCAAAGGACTGTTGAAGAAGAAACACTGAATTGTCACTGAGAGTGGAAATATTTCTATGATTTCAGTGGGGAAGGCCAATAAGGACAAAATAATAAAGTGGACAGACAGATAAATGTAAACACAGCGATGAAACACGGGTGCAATAAAGTAGGATGATTTTGAATTAGACAGTGATAATTTTAGTATTTCCTGTTTCAGATGAAATTGGGTAATATTGGAATTAGCATATATGTTAGTTGTGCAGCCTTGTCTGACTATGAGAATAAAGACAATAAAATCACTACAGAGAATCTTTTTATCCTCTTATTGTTAGGTAAACAAATAAACAAAGCAATTTATGCTTTGCTTATTTGCTCCCATAACTATTACGGATTCCACAGAAATTTTTCCCGCGTTACTGAAGTTGACCAAAGTTACTATATTCTGGAAATATTTTTTTCTACCACTGTATATAGCTTACTCGTATAATTAGAGGACATTTACATTTTACCTTCTTCTTGACCTTCTTCCTGGCTAAGTTCTATTTTTACATACACACATATGAAATTTATTATTTATAAATTTAATTTTATGAATTATTAAATATACAAACTAGAAGTATAATTTATACCTGTATACCTAAGAGTGGGATTTGGTTCATTGCCTTCATTTTAAATCAGACATGAAGAAGGAAAAACAGAACCATTTTCTTTGATCTCAAATCTATAAGTAATTGAATTTTATCTATAAAATCATTATAAAAAAGAAACTTAGGTTTTTAATTTCTCAATTATTTGCACACAAAAAATTTGCATTATTTGGCATAAGAATTTGTTCCTTAAATCCTATGTATTAATTTAAATAGGAATATAAATGTATCATAATTCACTGATCAACTGAAAGCAAGCAGGAAAGATCTAGTTTAGAGGACTTGTATTTTATTTGCAAAATTACAGAGTATAAGATACCTAAAAAAATACAATAAAATAAGTACCAAGCTTATGGATATCACAGCATGGTCACAACTGTTCCATTAGAACACTGAAGGATAGAGGTAACTGAATCACAGAATGAATGAAATTGGAAATCACCTCATCTAGTTCAACCCTCCTTCCGAGAACAAGGTAATCCAGAGCAAGTTGATCAGGGTTGTGCCTATTTGGTTTTGAATATTCCCAAGGACACAGACTCCACAACCTGCGTGCGTAGGTTCCAGTGTGTGACCACAATCACAAGGAAAAAAAGTTTTAAAAAGCAAAACTTTTTTCTCATGTTTGAGTGGAATTGCCTGAGTTTTACTTTGTGTCAACTGAGTCTTGCTCTTTCACTAAACACCATTAAGAAGAGTCTGGCTTCTCCCATCAGGTAATTATAAATACTGGTATGATTCTCATGAGCCCACTCCAGTCTGAAGTCTCCTAGCTTTCTCATCCTCAGCTCATAACACAGATGTTCCAACACCTTAATCGTCTTCACAGTCTTGAACCGGATTTTCTCTAGTAAGTGTATTTCTCTCTTGTACTGGAGAGCCCTGGCCTGGACCCAGAACATCAAATGTGTCTCATCAGGACCGAGTAGAGGGGAAGAATCACTTCCCTCAGCCTGCTGGTGAAGCTCTTCCTAACTCAGCCCAGGAAACTGCTGGCCTTCTTTGCTGTGCTGCTTGGTGGTTAGCTGGGTAACTGCCACAACCATGAGGCCCTTTGCCAAACTTCATTCCAACCAGCTGGCCCAGCTGTTTAGTACTGGATGGCATTATTCCTCTCTGGGTGCAGAACCTGGCATTTATCCTTGTTGAACTTCGTGATGTTCCTGTCAGCTCATTTCTCCAATCATCTGGTGCATCAGAGACTTGTCATCAATGACTTGCAGCATTCTCTGCAAACCTGCCGAAAGTGCATTCTGCCCCATTGTCCAGATCATCAAAGAGGATGTTAAGTGGTATTGGTGCCAGTATCAACCCCTGGGGTATATTATTTGTGGCTGGCCTCCTGCTGGACTCCATACCACTGATGCTAAGCTTTTGAGTCCAGCAATCCAGCAAATTTCATAAACACTTTACTGTCCATTTGTCTAGCCCATGGTTCATCAACTTGCCTATGAGGAAATTATGGGAGACAGTGTCAAAAGTCGTGCTAAGTAGAAAATATTCACTGCTCTCCCCTCATCTACTGAGCCAGTCTTCTCATCGTGGAAGGCTATAATGTCAGTCAGGCATACATAATTTCCCCTTCAGAGATCCCCACTGACTATTCCCTATCTTGCCCTCCATAAATTCAGATACTGCTTCTAGATTGGTTGTTTCATCATTTTCATAAGGTGAGACTGACCAAACTGTAGTTTTCTGGATACTCTTTCTTGCTCTTCCTGAAAAGAGGGCATTTTCTTTCTTCCACTCATCAGGAACCTCCCCTGATCCCATGGGCTTCCAAAGATGACAAAGGTTGGGCTTGCAATGGTATCATACAGCTCCCCCTGCACTTGTAGATATGCCCATCCCAGTCTTCTGTGTGTTCAGATGTTTTAGGTCATCCCTAATCTGCACTGAGGATAAGCTCTCCTTACCTCAGACTTTGCCACTGTTTTCAGGGTCCTGAAATTGCTGTAGCAATGTACATCCGTAACAACTGAGATGAAGAAGGTATTGGAGGTTTCTGCCTTCTGCTTCACCAAGGATAATTTTAAGTTATTGAGGTTTAGTTGTGCTGTGTTTTATTGCACACAGTGTACATAACTTCACACAAAATTTATAAAATAATATTTTTTCACTTCAGTTGCAAAATACGGTAGAATATAGACTTAAATATAATTTGGGAGCTGTTGTATGGAATGTACTGATTTTAATAAAACAAAAACCTAAGTTACAGAATTCCATAGGAAGAAATGATCCCTTTCATATAGTAAAATAAAAACACTGACCTGTTTAATCAGTAAAATGTGTCCAAAAGTGTTGCTTATTTATTCAATTTCTCCAATAATAGTCATTCATTTTATGCAGTTAGTACATATATTGCTGAGATAATGGCAAGGTATGATATTGTGATTGATTGCCTGTTTAGGATATGTTTCTACTTAGGTCTCAAACACTTTTAAGTATAATTCTCCCAAGATAATAAGGTTTGATTTTATGAAACTCAGTTTTAGATGTCTGCTAGGTAAACAGCTTTATTTGAATAGTCATTTAGATTCCTTTCAAAATCTTTAGAGTGAAAGTATACTTATAGAACACAATTTACCTTAGATGTATTAAATTTTTCCATTAGTGAACAACTAAATGAAAAATATTGATTAATAATAAAATTGCTAAAAATCTTATTTTTGGCATATAAATATGACATTTTTCTGTTATTACAAAAAGATCATGTGGTAATAAGGGAATGTGTACTTTTACAAAGGAATATAATGTTAGCATGCAATTCAAGTCTGAGATGAAAAAATCAACAGCGATATCCTTTCACCTTTTTCTCTCTTTTCCCTTTTTGACAATGCTAACAAGACAGACTTATCATTTCAACTTGGCTAGTTTCTGGGTTATTGCACAAATGCTAGCCCTTTTCTGGCTTCTTTCTACAGTGAATTAAGTGAACCTACTGCAAAACCAACATTAATAAAGCACATTACAGGTATTTTAGGTTTCATGTCATTGCTGGAGATCTTTCTATAAAAAAAGTTTGGGTTTTTTTCTGTGTGAATTTTCCAGGTTTTTGTGTAGTTTTTTACATGTTTTTCTTCAGACATATGATTTTGAAAATGCATGAAGATGAATAGTCTTGGATCATGGAAAATGAAAGTCGGATGGAAACTTTAGGAATGAACAACATAAATGTTTAAGACCTTATTTTAAGAAGTCTGCTCTCTGAAGTTTTAAAAGGAAAAGAGAAAGAGTGAAGGAACAAAAGTTTTTATCTTTTGGTCCCCAATATGAGAAAATGAACACCAAGAACTAAACTATTTCCTGTGGAAATATAATGATTTCTTATTGTTAATATATATATATTTGTGTGCATGTATACATTTGACTTAGAAGTGTGTCATCTACTACACAATATACTTTTTAAAATATGTCTAGTATCAGTCAAGTGGCTGTGTGTGGGTGTTCATTATATTTGCATGTTATGGTAACAACAGGATATTTAGAGAAGTTGTTTTTCCTTTTCATTATTCTCGTATCTTGCTTAAATTTAGAGGAACATCTTCTCTGTTTGCAAAAGGTTAACAAATGCACAGATGAGGAAATGAAAGTCACAGGAAGTCACAAGCAAGTCTCCCAGTTACAGCGTTGACACCCTGATAAGAGGTGGAAGTTATTTCTTCATGATCTTTTCACTATTATAATGGAATTTGTGTTTAAGGACTTTTCAAATAGCTGTAGACTGAGATCATTGTCTAGTGGCTAAATGTATAAACATATCTGTGTATTCCATATCTTTGATTTTGTAGCCATTAGGAAAAAAATATTATTTTGTCATTACAAAGAGATATTTCTTTTTTTTACATATCATGATTTCAGTAATAGCATGCTAATAAAAATGAGACATCAAAAACCATGAAAATGCTGTTTTTCCTTTTAAAAGTCATATAGGGAATATACTACAAAGCTTGCTATCTTTTACTGTACAATATTATTTTGCATTTATTGCATTTTTACTTGATATATTTAATATGTTAAATAAAATTATCTAATAAAATCATAATAGACCTATTAGCATATTTTAAATAACTAACAAGTGTTCAAAACTTGTAATGATATCTAATGATATCTGTTATTTTATTCAATTAACTCTGGCATTGGGGAAATAGCCACTTGTAGTGGGTTGAACCTGAGTTGATGGACAGTCTTTTAGAGTAATGACGCTTCTCACAATTTACATATTTTAACCTTGCGGAAAGGCGGGAATTCCCTTTCATTCCAGCTCACCTGCTGGAAGCTGGGAGGGCCTCGGACCCTCTGGGCCGGGCTGGGGCCCCTGCCCCCCCACTTTTTCCCAACCCTGCGGCACGGACCCTGGGTCGCTGCGGGGGGAACTGTCCCAGAGCCGCAGGCAGCTCAAACCAGCCATGGACTGTCACACAGCTAAAACCAGCCATGGACTGTCACACAGCTCAAACCAGCCATGGACTGTCACACAGCTAAAACCAGCCACGGACTGTCACACAGCTAACCCCATCCGGCGCGGCTTCCTGGCACCGGCGGGTCCGTCTCCTCTCCATGCGGAGCCGGCGGAGCCAACGGGAGTCAGCAGAGCCTCCTGTCTGCACAGCACACTCCGTGCCAAACTGAAGAGGACACCACGCAGCCAGCAGCACAGAGGGAGCGAGGCTTTCTCCATCGTAAAGCCTGAACAAGGACACTCCTCAACATGGTGGCCTCAGAGTCAGAGAGAAAGAGAAAGTGAGTCACGTCAGACGGAGCCGAGCATGGCGACGGGAGAAAAGAGGGCGGTGCCGCGATTCTCGTGCGTGGCTTAAAAAACTTCTTACATGCCGTGGTAAGAAACTGTAATACCACAAACTGTTTGTCTCTTTAATCCATTTGAAGTACATCGGGGGATGGAGAATTCACGTGTGGCCCGTGAAGATTGTGAAGAGTGCCTATGCCAGGCTGTATAGAAGCAGTGAGAGGCTGTTAGAGACTTGTGGCGAAGAAGCCTTTGTGTTCAGGCCAAAATAACTCATCCTTAAAAGATTAATAACCCCATGTGATGGCTCATGTTTGGCAGCGTGAAGGAACTGTGAGATTTTTCATGGAAGACATGTTTTACACCACAGCAGATTGTTTCTTTCCAGGTAGGTTTGCTGTTGGTGGCAGTTTGGGAACCATGTGAAGCAGAAGAAAACCCTTTTTCCCTTAAGCGTATGAAAGAGACTTTTCAAGAACTGCAACACTGACTAACATCCCATGTTCTGTTATCCTTTGTGCGAGTTGCGTAAAAGGAGGAGAGTGCTGGAAGGGGGGGGGGGAGGCGGTTTGCTTTAATTTCTTGTTATTTCTTTTTACTTTTAATTCTATTGGTAATAAAACTCTTTCTTTGTACAGCAACCGTTTAAGTTTGAACCTGTTTTGCTTTCTCCTAATTCTTATCTCACAGAAGGAAAATAAGTAAATAATGGATATTTTGAACCAAACCACTACACTTGATTGGTGTTTCCGCTCGGTTTATGAACTGAACCTGCTACATCACTATAACCAAATTAGTCTGCAAATTAGGGCCACAGACTAGATAATCAGAAATCACACATTCCTTGTCAGCTTTCTTAATAGTTCTAAAATGTAAATAAGCCTTCTGGCAGTGTCATATTTGCTCCTTTCTTGTTAGATTTGCTCATGTAGTGGACACTCAAGGAAGCTACAAGATACAATACAGTTTCTCTGAAGCACAAACTCTTTATTGGAAGAAAATGCTTCTTTGGACATTTTTCTTACCAGGGAGCTGGATGCTGGAGAGGCCATCATCTGTCTTTAAATTGTCTAAAGTCCATTCTGCAAAGACAAATGGGACATATGTTAGAATTCAAGTGAAGTACTTTTAATGCACTTATAACTTTCACAGCTCTGTTTATTTAACAGTGGGCACTACAGCAGTGCATATTTCTAATTGCCAGGTGTCTAAGAACTAAGAACAGGTAAAATCCTAATACAATCATTATGTAATTTAACAAGGTATTTAAATGGCCAAAACATTTTAATTTTAATTTAAATTTTAATTCAGCACATTTCAGGGTTTTACCCAATCTGTTTTTAAATGCCTTATCTCTGTGGTATGTTTGAGACTGATTCACAAATCTGAAGCTGTCTCTGATTTTCAGGACTCTGCAGCTCAACTTTCTAATAACTTTTTTTCCAGCGTATGTCTGTGCATTTCAGGGATTGATTTATTGATTTATTCCTGTCTGCGCAGGTGGCAGCAATCTTGTTTTCAAAGTTGTTGCACCCCAGATGAGCAAGACAGAAACTGTGTCCTTTCAAGGAGTTACTTACATTTTTTTTTCTTTTTGAAATTGGTTATTTCCAAGGTAGCATATTTCTGTGATGTGTGTGCATGAGTGTGGGATTCCTCTTGGTTTCTCCTCTCCCTAGTTTAAATCTCAGATTTCCTTCCCTGTCTTTTGTGACAGAAAGTTACAGAACATAGTGTTATTTATTTACACCTGAGACACATGGAGTCATCTTCATTCCAAGCTGTATTATTGTATTCACTGTAAAAGCTGTTTCTAAGTTGATTGCAAAAATTTTCAATTTGTTTGATATATCAGCTATATATCTGGCTTGACTGCAAGTTGACACTAAGCACAGTAAATATTTCTTGATTTTTTTACTTTATACTGGTAATTCCCTTGTAAAGCCATAATTGATGTAGGTGATGTAAGAATGTAGTGACAAGACTACTATTACAAGACTTCCTTAGGAGTTTGGGAGAAGGCTGCAAAACCAAATTCTTTTAAATTGTTAATGCAATATCAAAGGGCATGCATTCCACCAGTGATAAGACATGACAACACATAAACCTGAACTAATAGTCAACAGCTATCAACCATTAATCAACTTTTGTTTTAGGTTATTAGTTAGGTGATAGCATACCTAAAATATTACCATTTTTGTTATATTGTATGAGGTACTAGAATTATTCTGTGTTCTGAAGAAATTTCCTTTTAATAGCAAAATTAGTAATCATGCAGAAATTTTTCTTTCCATTAATAGTAATTCACAAGCTCAGTTACCTTGGTACCATTAGTCAATAAAGAATCTAAATAAACCATCCTTTTTCCATGTGTTATTAGACATATTAATATATATCAATGAGTTATATCAGTGTTTAATTTTTTTTTCACTGACCAAATCTGTTTGAATAACAAAATAAAATATTTTGTGTTGCTTGACTGGATTCCAAATAGCTGTTCAGGTTGACAGTATCCATTATCTTTATAATTACAAAGTTTTCATTCACACAGTGTATATGAGGAAGGTTAGTTCTTTACCTTTTTTCACTGTTTGTATCTGAATAAGATTGCTGCCTCATGTTTATTTGTTTTCTTTTGTGGATCATTATTCCGTGATGGCTTTTTTTCCCAACTCAGTGCAGAAGAAAATCTAAACAATATGACTTACATTAGGAATTGTAGCTTGTAACGAAAAACCATATTGACAAAAGAATATGATGAACTTCCCCTTCCATAGGGTTTCCAGACAGAAACACGTTTCAACTTTCTCAGCAGTCTCCTGGCATACTTCTAGTCATAACTTTTCAAGAAAATCTGGCTTTTCTGAAAACTTATTCTAGAAGAATTATTTGTCAAGATGAGAGAGTATTTTAATTACTCAGGAGTAACTCAGCTCTAAGGATAAGTTACTTAGTGAACAGGAAAAATGAATTCTTAATCATGAAGAGCAGTGTGGGACCTAACATGATGGTATTTGTGGGAGACAGATCTAAGGAGGAGGAATTCTAATTGCCAGATGGTAAGGTATTAGCATATTCCATCGGCTTTTTATGTCATAATGTGGTTTAACACTGCTCCTAATTCTACTTCCTACAGTTTATTTCATTAGAATCCAATCCCATTTTAGGTGCGGCTTAGTATTACAGATAGGACATTGTCTAAGGGTGTGCCAGTAATAACAGTATTGCTAGTTCTTTCTTAAATACAGTCTTTTCTGAAGAATATTAACAAACTGAGGTGTTCAAACAAGGATAAAAAATGTCAAAGTGAATTTCTTAAATTTTAAAACTTATATACAGGTTAAATATTGTCTATGGTGATTTTTGTTTTGTTTTGTATTTTTTTTTGCTTTTTTCTTACGTTAATATGCTCTACATACCTGTTTATTACAGATTTTCTTGTTTTTCAAAGTGGTGAAGATCCAAGAAATTTTTGTTAATTCTGCTCTCAAGTTTGTAGAGTCTATGCATATATGGGCACATATATTATGATATATATATTCTGTACCACAGAAAAATTGCTAGTTTTCTTAATGAACACATTGCACTCTCAAAGAGTAATTACGTATTTGTCACTATCTCCTTCCATTGTCAGTCTCTATTAAGTGTTCCCTACAGGCCCATTGAACATGGGCTCTCTGTGAAATGAAGCATTGCAGTCAGGCAGCTTGAAAACAAGTATTACCACCCCAGCAGATGGAACATCAGTAATTTGGTACTAATCAGCTCAACTGGTTTTACATAGTTTCTGCCTTTAATGTTCTGTGCCTTCATTTTATGTTATTTACATCTGACTTGAGTGCAGCTTCAAAGGCTGGCAGCTATCAGTAGCTGACTGGAAATGTCTCGCTATGATTAGATCCACCTTGTAAAGCACTCCCATGATTGGGTGGCCAGGAGGATTCAGATTTTGCTACACACCTGTAAAATTACTTTCCTTATGCTACACTGAACTGTGATTAGGTAGATAAAGGGCAGTTTGCCGTTGCAGACCACCAAACAACCATGCTGTTATCCTGTCAACTTGCAGTGCTGGGAAGACAGATGAAGACAAATGGCATATTGCTGAGCCACCTTTGCTGAGGCAGAGGTGAATGAAATGTCAAAATTAGGGTCTTTTCTGGACTACGCCAGCTGCTATCTTTTCCTCACAGCATCAGTTACTACTACTGTTTGAATTATGATTAATATCACCATCTTCTTGTCAAAGCTGTTAAAATTTGCCTTTCATAAAGGACTGTGTAGCACTTCAAGGAAGTGAAGACTTTGCAAAACTGAGGGAAAAAAAATCATTGAAGAAACGAATACAAAGTATATTGTACCAACTGAAGTGTTTTCCTCTAACAGACAGGTATACCTATTACACTACACTCACCTGTGCGTACTGCAGGCATCGTATTAATTGAGAAAATATTGTCTTCTTGAATGAACAGCAACATTTTAAAATTATTCCTTCATACTTGCAAACCGAAAACCTGTGGAATGAATAAGTATATATGTGTATGTGTTTATCCACCTCAAAATACATGTAACCCTACATAAAAATAATTTTAAAAAAGATTTTCTTTTCAACTTTCATGCTGGAAATTAACAATGGAACCTGAAGAACTTTCAGCTTTTAGGTTTTGTACAGATGTAGGCACAATGCCATTACATGCTGAAATATTCTTCCCAGCTGTATTTTTCTATTTTTACCATATTAATAAGTCTATTTGCCTTGGTACATTTAGAGGAATTCAAATAGTTTATAGACATATAGAAGATAAGGCTCAACATTTTTAGAAATGTGGGAAAGACCAGATATACCTAATTTAGGCACTTGGATCTATGTTTTAAAATTACAAGTAAATTGCTAAGTCCCAGTACAGTAAATGAAAAAAGGAGTGCTTGAAGGTCTCCAGGGAGAGTTTCTAAGCCTAAACTTAGATCAAAGGTTGAATGTGATCTTTGTGATGCTTTGATTTTGTCTGTGTATGTGTGCGTGTTTTAACTCTAGTGGAGGTAAGGTCAATTTACTTCCATTCATACTGACTGTGGTCAAGCAGTTCTCTTGATAAAAGTGAAACTTAACTGTAGACTACTCGTTAGTATGAGAAAGGATATCGACAGGAGGCCACTTATGCTGGAGTTTCCCTTCATGACAGTGGGACTGGGTTTTGGCATTCAGCTTGTGATTTTGATTTTCTCGTATTTTCAGAAAAAAAGCCTAAGAATGTTAAATGTGATGGTCTTAACTATCATAGCATCCTTAGATTTCTACCAGGCTATTAGGATTTGCAAAATAGGAGTCCAGTTCTTTTTGTCATGAGACAAAAATCTATAGAATGAAAGAGATGAGAAAAAAATGCCAATAAATGTTTAGACAAGTATTTTGAAAAGAATTCCAAGAAAAGGAAAGTGTAATGCTTGCTTATGGACAAATAACAAAACTTTCTTCCCAGGATGTGAAAAGCAAGGGTTGAAGCCAAATCAAATACTAAAAATGTATGCGTTGAATATCAACCTTGAAATCCATCTGTCTGATATCCGTTCACTCGCTGTGCTAGAGACAAGATTGCACTATCAGGAAAGAAACAAAACAGCAACAACAAAAACCACATAAACTTCCCCTGCCCTTTAGGGAGCAATCTGAATTCTGACTTCTTCAGGAAGCAGTTTGTGTTCTGAGAAACTGAGAAATTAAACAAACGTCTAGTCAATGGAATGTAAATTTGTCAATATGGCATCCGTGCCTCATGGAGGGGTAATATGACTTTGGAAAGTAAATTGCCTGCTGTTTAGATGCCTTCTGAATTGGGAAGAAATGTTTTCCACAAGGGTGTTTTTAACAGGCAAGGTGCATGTTACAGCCATGTGTCAGGTGAAATTCAGAAGTTAATTAAATCAGTTTTCAGGTTTTCATGATAAAAGTGGTAAGGCTCCTATAATAAAAGTAGGGTATAGGACAAGCCTTTGAAAAATGGCCTTCTCCTTTATTGCACCAACTCCATAGTGCGTAGAAGTTATTTAATCTTTTTTTTTCTTTCTCAGTAGAATTGCTGTTATTAAATTAGGTACAAAATCAGATGCTCTAATAAAGCAAGGTACAAAGTCTGTACAAGACACTAATCCTGGATACTACCATACCCTTCATTATATTCTACTGTTTTATTTCTCTTGTAAAGGCAAAAAAAAACCTGTTTCAGATTATTAGATAACTGCAATAATTTAGAATTAAGTAGAAGGATAAACAGTCATGGAAAATCTTTTCAAGTGAGCTGTTCAATCAAAGAACTTGTACTTGTTAAAGATGAGACACAACAAAAAATGTGCCAGATATGCCTATTTTTAAAATTTTTGTACTTTAAAATCTTTTTATCTGTGAAGATTTTTATATTAGCACCTCTAAAACAGAAAAAAAAGCACTTGCTGTTCACACAAGATATGACACTGGGAAATTTTTTTACCTTGTTATTTGGTATGCATGAGCTGTTAGGAATTTTGGTAGGAGTACTGAAGAATAGCAATGGTACTTTCTCAGTCAAGTAATGTGTATGTTGTGTCTCTACGGTATCCTTCAGGGTCTTTTGAAGTGGGTAATTGTCTAGGGAAGCCCAGGAAGGAAAATATTTCTGGATTGTAGCAGGTTAATCACAAGAAGAACATAATTAATTTTGTATATCACAAAGGCAAAAAAAGAACCCTTATTGATAACTTTAGCTTCATGCTACAAGATTGCACACAGCATAAGTGATCCCTATCCTGTTATTGAACTTTCTCCTGTTCCTCCTGGCATTTTCTGCACCTGCATTTTTGCTTACATGTGAACAGAAATTGGAAAAATTAAAAGCAATCCACTAGTTTATACGGGAGAAATTTTAATTAGAAATATCTCAAATAAAACAAGAGTTGCACCTAAGAAAAAAAAAAAAACCCATTATTATTTAAATACTTTATAATTGCTTTCACTATTTTACTATTGGCTGTATCTTATCTGCCTTAAAATCTCACAGTGTGTCCAGCAGGTGTCAGAGACAAATCCCCATAGAAAAAGGATATTTTGCAGATTTTTCAAAAATAATTAATAATGTGAAAGTGAGAAGAAAATTTAAAATGCAACAGCTGTAAAGCCAAGAGGTAGATGCAGGAATTTTAATAGCACCGTATACAGAAAGTACAGAAAACGTGGGGAGGTACATGATAGCAGAAGAAAGCCTCTGCTTATTACTTGACATATCATCCACTTTTCCTTCAAGGAGTGACAAGTCAAATGAAAATTTTGCTTTCCGTTTTTCTTATTTAATTGCATGAGGATAATGATTTTTTAAAATTTAAGCTATCTCAGTTATGCTGACTCAGACAGAGTTTTTAAGACCACTCAGTGATATCTTAATTGATTTTTTTTTTAAGTGAAGGATAAAACTCCTATCCAATCTGAAAGAAGCTGAGTTAGGTCAAGGGCAAATAACTAAAAAATAATTTTCTCATTTCTATGGAATGTTGTAGGATGTATAAAAATATTCAAAAAGTACTTAAATTTGATTATAATCCAAATATTTTTCATTCTTGAAGTGGTTGAATGGCACAGTTGCACTTGCTTAAAAGAAGAATCTTGATGTATATTTGTTCTAGACTATTGATATAAATCTGAGTTTAAACCAAGTAGATTTTTACATAATGGCATAACTCTTAAATTTTTAAGCCCAGAATATAATTTTAACATCAACCTTGATCCTTTGTCAGTACTAAGACATTTTTTGTCTGACAGCTTTGTAATCTCACTGTCCTGTAACTGATGGCATACAGTGACCACCATGGTCAGCTTCAATGTCAATGTCTCCTGGTAGTTAAGGTGAGTTAAGAAAACCTACAAAAAGTAATTAGAAAATGTCAAGGGTAAGTGTCCCTGACACACACATAGTCTAATTCTCCTGCTGTGAAAGATATTGTTGTGGAATCCAATAAGTAGCCTCATTAATGATACTAATTATCTCCTGCTGTTTTGAAATGTGCATTAATTTTTTTAAAAGTTTGTTTAGCTAGGAATCTGTCAAAAGTCACCAGCAGCATAAAAAGGTTTCCAAGTAGATAAAGAAGCCTATGGTAACATGAAGTCACATTCAGACACCATGGTATTCTTCCATTCCCATTTATATCCAAGGAAAATTCCACTTAAAACCAGCAGTAGGGCATTTATACTGTTATTTATTCAGGTGTACCAAGGACATGGAATCTAAGTAAAGCAAAATTTTCATTTTAGACCTGTCTTTATTTCAGTAAGATGCTGATGACTCAGGTGAAGAAAAGGCAAACAAGCTTAGGAAAAAAAAGGTACAGATATTATGAATCTGATTATTTAGCAGTGATCTCAAACTGAAAAATATTTAAAAAGCTTCAAATTGTGCTCAAGGATCTATAATGTTGTCATAGGTTAGCAAGCATAGTCCCGGAAGGGACGTCCTTGCTAAG